>NC_062296.1:94579497-94881618 GCF_902655055.1 Lutra lutra | reverse complement strand
GTGTCTGCAGACAGCCTGTGTCTTCACATGCAGACGCAGTGTGCTTAACGAGAACAGGTACAGAAGTGTTTCCAATTGCTTCTGAACCTCCGCTCACCCCCAGGTAGTTCTAATGTGAAGGACGTCCCAGTCCTCATGCTCCCATACTCCACCATAACTGATAAAGTCTGTGACAGAACTTGCTGCTTTTTCCATGCCTGATCCCAACTAGTCTGCAGACTCCTTTCTCAGACTGTATATGGTTTGGGTTTCCAAACCATTGCCAAGTTTCCAAACCACGACGTCCAAGAGTTAGGATCGTCTTGCGAGTCAAGAGTTATGACTTATGTCATCACTCTTGTGGTTTTTTATTGTTGATTGTAGCCCGAACATTGGCTTTGGATGGATAGTGTAGACCAAATTACCTCCTTGGCTAAAGGTTGGACCCAGAAGTACATAGGATCGGCTCATACTTGATTGTAGGAGAAGCATGGCTCCCCACCATGGGTTCCTCTCATTAAAAACTCCGATGTGAGCCTTCAGTATATTGACGTGTGGTTTTATGAGTGTCCCTCTGTGTAAGGATTAAGAGATAAAGAAAAAGATGCTTATTAACTAAGAAAGTCCATTTTCTCTGATAAACCCTTTAATGGCTCTCATGAACGTGGAAGACTGGGATGAAGCTATAGGAACCTGAAAATTTTCCAATCAATCAGTATATAATTGATGCGGCCATGACTGGAGGAAATTAATAGGTGGGGCAACGTTATTTCTGTGTCTTGCTGTTGGAAACGCTATTGAGACAGCTCCTTCAGCTATCAGGCCAGGACACTTAGCGTTAGGGTTAGGGTCCCTAAAGAGAGTCAAACCAGCCTTTCATAGCAAAAGGTAACTTGGAACCAAAGCCCTTGACTATGTTCTACCTTTGTAAGAGCAATTTAAAAAATCTCTTTGTTTCATCTTGTGCACGGTTTTCTGGAGGCTGGTAGGAGTGGATGCATGCTCCCTTATGTGATTCTGCACTGGACCCAGCGATGGTTACCGCTCAAAAGAATGACTTTATCTGTAACACACGTCCAAATGTGCGTCTCCCCGGCTTATAATAGTGTTGTACTTTAGTACAACTTTTAGGCCAGTGGACTCCCACAAAGTGTGTGTGTGTGTGTGTGTGTGTGTGTGTGCAAGTTCTTCCAACTGTGAAGCTACTACATATGAGCATCAGTAATGATGTAAATCACACACTTTTTATGATTAATTTGCCCCAGAACCACTTATTGCCCTTGAAATCAAATGCCGTCCTAGGAATTCTTGTCATGACTATGGCCCGCAAATCACTCTCCTTCACTACATTTCTATTAACACCCTCCAGCATCGTTTCAATGTTTTAACAAAACTGTGTCTTGTGCTTTTTCTCCTTCGTGCCCCAGTCTCTTTCCCTGGGTTCTTACCATCCTCTGTTCACGCTAGTATGCTGTTCACTCTCCTGGCTCGTCCTGCATGCCCTTGAGCAAGGAAAATGTTATTTTTAGAACAAGATTTAAGTGGAATTTCGAAAAAACAATATACAATAATTGAAGTGTGTTTGGCATCAATTCATCGGTGTGATAAAATGAAATTGAAGATATATTTTATTTAAAGACAATTCAGTGTTACAGCTCTTTGGGGAGTTTGCATGGCTGTGTTGTAACAGCATTAGTGACGCAGTGCTGTTACTGCCAATGTACTCATTTATTTTTTAATTTTTTTTTTTAAAGATTTTATTTATTTACTTGACAGACAGAGATCACAAGCAGGCGAGAGGCAGGCAGAGAGAGAGGAGGAAGCAGGCTCCCTGCTGAGCAGAGAGCCCAATGTGGGGCTCGATCCCAGGACTCTGGGATCATGACCGGAGCTGAAGGCAGCAGCTCAACCCACTGAGCCACCCAGGCGCCCCGTAATGCACTCATTTAACTTTGTCCAATCTCCGAGTAATCTGTGGGTTCAAAGCTTCACTGCTGTCCCAGCACCTTAAGGAACCCCAACTCAGAGCCCTAACTCATTAGGCAGCATTAATCAACAGGAGAGTTCCAGGATGTGGGGAGCACTGGGTTCATAATTCTGGCCCTGCCCTCCATTATCTTCATGACCTTGGACCAGATCATTTCACTTCTCCAATAGACAGTGTCTGCGTTTGAAAAGGGAGTTGATGAGGTGCATTCTCTGGGGTTTTATGAGGAGTGATAAAGGATTTCTGCAAGATGGCTGTGTTTGTCACACACATGAGGTGCTTGATAAATGCTGCTTCTCTGTCTGTACTCCAGCGCAGGCTCACTGACTTGATGTGCGAGAGAAATTTGAGACAGCAGCACCTTGTGCCCTGGGCTTGGATGAAACCACAGGCAATTAGAGTTCAGATGGCCATGCGAGCGTTCAGGAGTGATGGATGCCTGCGTCTGAAGGGCAGCTTGATTTCACCTGAAAAAGCAACTTGCACAAGCATGCAAAGTGTTTGCGGTTTCCGTATAGAGGAATGTGAGCTACTGGAAAAGCAGATACTGTCTCTGCCTACGGTTCCGCCCAGAGCTCCTAAATCCTTTATAAGCCCCTGGGTGATAAGAACATCTTGTGTTATAGTGAGATGACTTGATGGGCTCATGGTTGGGGGCTGGTCACCACAAAGACCAAGCCACAATTAGAAGTTTGGAAATTTCCACGTCAAACCCCAACCTCCAGGAAGGGGGAAAGGGCTGGCAATGGAATTGGGGTAGATTATGATGAGGCCGCCATACAAATTTGTGTAATATAGGGGAGCTTGTAGTCTGGAGAATAGTTGGAGGTTCCAGAATTGAGTTGACTTGGAGGGTGTCCAGCTGGTGTCGCAGACTTGCTTGGAGTGGGAAGGCCCCTCCGACCCCTGGTCTCAGAAGTGCTCTGAGCGAGGCAGCCGTGTGAGAGCAAAGCAGAAATGCTTTAGGTTTTCTAACCAGGGAATGGGATAAACATGAAACTATGTGGAGAAGTAGATTAATGGTCCTTAACAATCAGCTATTTCATTGTTCCCGGTCTAGGGCCATTTCTTCTTCTTCTTTTTTTTTTTTTAAACAGCTTTATTGAGGTGCAATTTATATACCATAGAACTCACATGCTTAATTTTTTTGAATAAGTTATGCACTTGTATGACTATCCCCACAATCCAGCGGGAGAAAATTCCCATCACCCGAGGAAAGATCACTTGTGCCCATGCGTATTTGATCCCTGCTGCAACCCCTAGATCCCAGCCACCACCAACCTGCTTTATGTGTCTACACAGTAACCTATTCTGGTTTTTTTAGGCCTTTTTTTTTTTTTTTAGATTTATTTACTTAATTGAGACAGAAAGAGAGAGCATGGGGCAGGGAGGGGAAGAGGGAAGAGACTTTAGCAGACTCTGCTCTCAACGTGGAGCCCGGTGTGGGGCTTGATCTCATGACCCTGAGATCCCAACCTGAACTGAAACCCAGAGTTGGACGCTTAACCAACTGCACCACGCAGGAGCCTCACCTGTGCTGGGCTTTTAACGTCCATGGGATGACACCCGACGTAGGAGCTTCTGTCTGGCTTTTTTCATGTGGCAACACATTTTTGAGGTTAATCTGTGTTGCTAAATTGCATTGCTTCCCCGTTTTCGTCTTCTTTACTGATAGGGTAACATTAGGCCAGTTACGATGAAACAGTATCTGAAGGGCTGTAGGAAGGACATCCAGGTGGTGCCAATCTCCGGATACTTTGTTGTTGATGGAGTACAACACACGTAAAACATCACGGTACTGCATGTTGCTAGGATCCAGAGCTTAGTAACCAGTGTTTTTGTTGCCATGATCGTCCTATGCTTAAGAAACTATTGCTTTTAATTTGGTTACCACCATGGTCCTTATCTGTTTAATGCATCTGGCAGGGGAGACATCTCTTGCTATTCAACATTTATTGGAACTTCTACAAATTCATTTAGGGAGATTTTAATGACATTTGTTTCATTCACTTCTGGAGCCTCAAATTGTCTCCTAGCGCCAAGAAATGTTCAATGAATGCTTGTTGGAAAAGAAAGAAAGATGGGATGGGTGGCTTCCCAGCACCAGTAAATGGTGGAATCCAGTAAATACTTCTTGAATAAAATTAATAGTGCTCCAATAATTAAAATACCACAAAATTATAACCAAGGGTTTAATGACTTAAAGGCATGAGATTCTAATATTTTCCAGGCTGTGATCCAGCAAGGTACATGTTTCCACTCATCTGTTGTCTCGTTTAGGTGCCAGGATCTTAGGCAAAATTTGGAAGTTGTTGGGAGTAGTTGTTAAGGAGTGAGAAGCAGACAAAAACTCTATGTGGAGCCCAGCGTGCTTCCTATGGCAGACAGAGATGCTGAATCTTGGTGCAAGGAGGGTTCATGGAGACTTTGGTAGCACTAATGGTGTTTTAACTAATGTGACTTTGAGAAGGCCCTTCAAACTGCCTACAGCTAGCCCTCAGGGATTAGACCTACCCCTTTGTGGGTTGTGACGCTCATCACCCTTGGAAGTCACCATGCATGGGCAGACAGGTCACGAAGACAAGCCCATTGTGCAGGAGAGCGGTAGCCAAGCTGCGGGAGAAATACTGAGACACCAGCTCCCAGAGGCAGAACAACATTTCTACAGAGGCCTGCAAGCCTGACAAATACTGGGGCCTGGTTAGCAATCTCGGAAGGTAACACTAATACAAGGGTTCGCCTTTTGATGTCTAGAAGACACATTTACTAGTGAGGGGAGGAAAAAACGTCTTCAAAAATCAACATTTTTCAAATTAATTTTGTGTTGTTTCTGTAAAGATGTCTGTGATTTGGTGGGCCCTCAGGTGTGGGTTTAATTTCGTTTGCTTTTGATGTATGACCGCAGAAAGGTGTTATTCCTGAAAAGCCATCAAAATATAATTAAAAAGTCGGCAGACGCGATGTCTCATCGCTAGCTTTGTTTATTTTTTTAATAAAAAAGAAAACCCCAGTTGGGCTCTGTGTGGAGTACAATGACCATAAACCAAGGAAGAGAATTCAAACAGTTGGAAAATGCTGCACAGGGTTTTCCTTGGAAACAGAGGTGACTGTCACAGTGTAGTAGGCACATAGAGATAGTCCCCACCTAGATGTGTCTATTCTTCCGAAGATTTTTTTTTTAAGATTTTATTTACTTATTTGAGAGAGAGAGAGAGAGAGAGCATGAGTGGAGTCAGCGGCAGAGGGAGAAGAGAAGCAGACTCCCCATTGAGTAGGGATCCCGACGCAGAACTCGATCCCAGGACCCTGGGATCACACCCCAAGCTGAAGGCAGAAGCTTGACCGACTAAGCCACCCAGGCGTCCCTGAACTGAGTTATATTTAAATCATGTATACAGTGATAGGACTTTCAGGAAGTCTGTACGGGCATATATTTGCATATAATAATATGCATATAATTATTTTTACATGGAAATCTCATGCATGTGAAGTAGAGTGTATATTTTTAGTGTTTGCTCCCACTGGACTATTTGCAGTTGCTACACTTGTTTTCTGCTCTTGCGACTGCCTCCCTGATTTCTACCTCCTCTGCAAAGAGGGGAGTGATCCTACGGAGGGAGGCATTGCAAGCGTCTTTCTTTGCACATAATCAACAAGATGCCTTTTGGTTAGAACTGTACATGCAGGGAGTCATCCAAAGATTCCTGGGCATCAGGAAGTCTGATTTTTTGCTCTGGGTTGATGCCAATGAAAATGCACCTTGCTGGTGATGGGCGGGTGTCATTCCAAAAATCCAATCAAGGCCATCAGGGTTAGGGAATCTAGTTGTTGGCCCAGGAAACACACTGGCTGAGTCGCTTCTTAAGTGTGCTACACTGGTCGCCCCTCCCCTGCACGTTCTTTTGCTTCAGTGAGGCGGGAGTCCTCTGAATCCTCCCAGGGGACAACTTCAGGTTTGGAGGCAGGGAACAGCTCTTGTTTTATGGGGGCCATTCATTTTAGCATCCCGACTTCCCTTACCCTCTAACCTCCTCTTAGCTCTACACTGATGTCCACCAGCTCCCTCTTATGTCCAGAGGCCATTTCTGGGTCTGCTGTTCTATGTGTCATTCTCTCTGCTCTGGCTGTCCTTCAGATACTCAAACCCCATGTCACGTGTGAATGCCACCGTGCCAGGGACGTGCCTTGTCTAGCTTTGTGGGCTGCTTCCCCAGTCTGTCTTAGGCTTTGCCGTCACACGCAGCCCTGTCGCTGGGGTGAGTGAGGCCGGTGGTGTCTGTCCTTGGGCATACAGGCTGTTCGTTTCCGCAGAGCTGGGGCTCCTGCTGCCTGGCTCATCTGTGATGAGATCTGTGGAGAGGACCACGGCAGTGGTCAGGGACCAGCAGGAACCACGTGGGCTGGGAACGTAGCAGAAGGATATGTTCCTGGGACCCTCCTGAGACCCATCAGTGTGGGGCTCGGTGGTCCATGCTTGAAGCTTTCGGGTGATTCTAATGCAGGTTGAAGCTTGAAAATCCCAACTCTTGGGGACACAAAGAATGATGAGGGTGCATCTTGAGGAGAGGCACCTGCTCTGGGTGAGCTCATTGCAAAGGAAGCAGTGGAGTGAGGCCGTCAGGAGTGTTCCATGGGAGGTGACATTTGAGATCCTTCTGTTAACCTTCCAGAAGTCTCAGGAACTGCTCATCCCCTACCGACGTCTGTTTTCACACACTGGGCCCATCATGACTCCACATCCGGACATCAGGTCTCCTCTGCACCATTACTCTCCATTCTGGTCTTGATTTTCAGCAGACCCGTCCTGTTGCTGCAGAAGACGCAACCATTATAGAGCTTCCTATGGGGCCTCCTGGCCTGCGCAGAATCCATGAAAGGGATCGTTAGCCACTTGTGCCTTTCTCCTTCCAAGGCTTCGTGTGTTATTGAAAGCAACCGCCCCACCCTACAGTCCGCCCATTTATTGTGTCCTCGTACCAGCTCAGGGCAGTAGCCTCTGGATCTCCAAAGTTTTGTCTTCCCCCTGCGGCTGGTTTCAGTGTTCCACAGATGGAAACCTTGGTAATTGTGAGATCACTGCTGTGAGACATGTCCTCACCACTTAACCAACTCCAGTATCATCCCCACTGCTTCAGGGAGGTCAGAGGATGTGGATTTTGAATCCCATCCATAGGGGTCTGCTTTCGAGCCTGAGGAAGTCCCTACTGTCTGTGTCTGGGTTGCCCAGAATGTAGGGCATGGCTAAGGGGACCTTAAGCAATGATGCTTTACTATGAGATGCAAGCTCAAGGATATCCAGTAAAAGACCATGCATTCCAGATCTCGTCCCAGGAAGACAAGGAAACATGGCACGATGCAATGGTGGTTTGGACGTGGCTAAGGAGGAAGACTGAGATCTTCTGGAGAAGTCCGCTGGGTGGAGAAAGGGAGGTAGAGCAGTTCACTATACGATCTGCCCTATTGGGTACGAACAGCCTTGTACGGGGAGGCCTTCCAGCCAACCACTGGGAATACCCACACCCAGATGTTTGGAACTTCATGATTTCACATCTGAGAGAGGGAGATAAGCTACATTAACAGAGTGGACAAGATGGCGGCCCTGCTGGTGCCAGCCCTTGTCCCAGCTCTAAAGCCACAAGTCACTGTAGACAGTGGGCGCCTGGGTGTCTACAGGGAGGAAGTGTCTCAGGGCACAGAGGCAGACATATGCCAGGAGAATCCAAGGAGTCCATAAATAACTTCCAATATAGTGGTTTTGGGTGGGCATTGGTCTCTCTGTTCTTCAGAACTCTGTCCATTAGGGCAGCAACCTTGTTTTTTGAGTTTATCATGTTTTTCCTCTTCCATATTTCATGACTGAAAAGCTAAAAAAGGAAAGAAAGAAGAAAAGAAAAAAAGTTTTCTAGCTGAACCTCATAAATAATTCATATTAATGTCATGTTGATCTAAAAGGAGAAAAAAAAATGAGTAGTGCTAAAAAGCTCTGATCTGATTCTGTGAATTCTTAGTTTTGTTTTGTTTTTGTTTTTGTTTTCCTGGAGAGCCAGTCAAGAAACATTAGTTCAGGAGTTGTCTAATTTCTGTACCCTCAAATAAACCCTAAAGCAATTAGAGAATTTTCCATTTCCTGCAACCATCAGAGGGCCATTAATTTTTAATCTCGTTTTTTTACAATTTCCAAGAGCAGTCGTTTTGCCTACTCAAGGTCTTACGATTTACCCGACCTCCCCCCTCTCTCAAAAGTGAGACTCTTGTTCTCTTAGACCCGGGTTGTCACCAAAAGTTAATGAGGGAGCAGAGGAAGGAAGGGACGGCTGTGCAGACAAGCGTGGGAGGACCCGATCCAGGTGCGGACCTGTCTGGTTTTCCTGTGTCTGTTTCCTGAGTGCATCTGACCTCAACTTGCCACCTCGTAGCACGGCGGCTACTGTGAAGGAGAAGATACTCAGGCACACAGATAATCCGCTCCCGTCCAACTCTTGTCTTTAGACATCTGTTTTTAGTTTTCAAACCCTCTGCTTGCGCTAGCATGTCCCTGCTCAGCTCACAGTGCAGTACTGACTCTGAAGGGGGGTTCACCCTCCCTGTGGCACCTGGGATGGTGGGAGGGTTTCCCCCAGTCTGAAGCACCTCCCTTTCTCAGCTAGGATCACATTTACCTTCTTATGGCTTCTCTGTCCTTCCTCCCTTCCCTCCCCTTCCTCTCTCCTTCTCTTCTATCTCTCCATTCCTGCATTCTCTCTCTCCCTCCCTCCCTTCCTTCCTTTCTCCTTTACTTCTTTCTTTCTTTCCTTCCTTCCCTCCCCTCTATTCTCCCTCCCTCCCTCCCTCCCTTCCTTCCTTCCTTCCTTCCTTCCTTCCTTCTTTCCTTCTTTCCTTTCTTTTCTCCCTCCCTCCCTTGTTTCCTTCCTTCCTCCCCTCCCTCCCTCTGTCTTTCCCTCCTTCCTTCATTCCTCTCTGTCTTGCTTCGTTCTTTCCTGTCTCTCTCCCTTCCTTCTTCCATTCCTTCCTCCTTCTCTGTCATTCTTTCTGGGTGTCTTTCTATCTTCTCTCTTCTTTTAAATTAAATTCCTCTTTTTCATTAAGTTAATAGATCTCCATCTTAGACTGTAAGCTTCCTGAGGACAGCGTCTAAAGCCGAGTATGTGCAACATTGTATCTCCTCTCCGTATCTGTTGAAACAATGAATGGACGTAGAAAATGAATCAAGACTTGAGTACCGGACATGCTATATGACAAACCAACAGCCAGAATGTTGGTAACTCTCTTTGACCTCACTGTGTATTTTCTCGAGGTTGTGTGTGGTCCTTGGTCTTGGAAATCTATCAGGGGTGCGTCATTACAGAATCTGCTTTCGTGGGCCTGGATGACTGCGGCATCCGTCTGCACGCAGGGATGTCTGCCTTGCTCGTGAATTTGTCGTACTTCCAGGAGGCTACATGGTGGCACAGAGGGAGAAGTTTCCTCCAACAGCTTTGCCTCGGTGTCCAGACCTGGCTTACTCTCCATCTCCTTTGCAGCAGGCACAGCTGGACAGTGCAGGTGGTTTTAACCGTTCATGTTGCGCCCAGCCGTGGGGAGCTCCTGTCTCAGTAGCTGGTGTTGGCTTCCGGCATGTGCGCCAAAACACACAATTCAGCTGAGGGGAGATCAGTGCCTCAACTGGGAGAGTGAAGTCATGCCCGGGGTCTCTGGGATACAGTATCCACTGACCACCGGCTCCAGGGTGTTTGTGGAAGGACTTCAAGACCGCGACGATTGGCATCAGAAAACGTCAGGACAGTTGTCGTTTCTTCCCGATTTAAGCCATTTCTCCTTTTTCTGTGACTTAAGGTAAAAGATGTTGGATCACTCAGTTATTGAAGTTGGTCTTGTTCTGTCCTTTGTCAAATCAGTGCTTAAAAAAAAAAAATTAGCAACTGGGGCACCTGCGTGACTCAGTGGGTTAAGTGTCTGCCTTTGGCTCAGGACATGATCTCAGGGTCCTGGGATTGAGTCCTGCATCGGGCTCCTTGCTCAGAGGGGAGTCTGCTTCCCCCTCTCCCCCTCTGCCTCTCCCCCTACTTCTGCTCTCTATCTCTCTCTCAAATAAATAAATGCAATCTTTTTCCAAAACAAGGCATGAACATTGTCTTTATAATTAGCGTCTTAAAGGTCTTGGCAGTTAAGGAATTGAGGATCTCTCTACCTCTGTTCCGTGGATTTTATGTGATATTTGACTTTCAGGCTCTGGTTATGGAAACACAGGCGAGTTAGTTCTAATTCCTTCATCCCTGTTCTGTGCCTGAGACCAGGTTCTAGGTGTGGAGGGTCCTGCAGTGAGGCACAGACATGAAAACCTGCCTTCTTGGAGATTGGATTCACAGGATTTTAATTGCATGGATTTTTTTTTTTTCCCATTTTTGACTTCAGCTTCTTTCTAACTGTCCATTTGAGAACCTCACATTATTAGTATTTCTGTTTAACTGCACTAAATTTCCCACAATTGACTTCTAACTTCCAGGCCTGACGGATGGTTTCCTTCACAAGTTCTGCTCTGACAGCGGTCTCCGAAGGCATCGATGAGAAAGCACCCGGGTTTCGAAGAAGAAGTGGGATTGGCCGTCATTATCTTCCTACTGATCTGTCCTCTGTGATCTGCTCCTTCCTTCATTATTTTGCTTGATTCTGGAATCAAATGGAAATGTCTTTGATGTCATTAAAATTAAAAGGCAGTAAGGAACCACATTTCCCCCCCATAAAGAATATTTTCTGTTTTAATGAAAGGACATTTTTATGAAGTCATTACCTCAGTTGGCCGAGTAGCTCGGAGTCCCTGCATCAAACGTCCACCTTTGCTGGAATCCGACACCAGATGTATTTTGCAATCTTTTCTCCGACCTTGAAGGTGTGTTCCTAGGCACATGTTGAACCACCAGGCATCTCGCTTTTCTTTTTGATTATTTAACTTTCTAGGAATCTGTGCCACTTTCATCTCCTCGTTCTCACCAAGGACAAAAGAAAATCTGTTCTGTTCTGGGTCTAATTAGAAACGAAATGTCAATAGAAAGCTTTTTTTCATGGAATTCGTCATGTGCAAAGTCTGTTTCCAGGCAGTTTCTGGTGCAATTATAAGACACAAAATTTTGTACATAGATTCAGAGTATGAGGAAGAGAAGTCTGGCCAAATTCATCTCTAGTGGTGTTCTCCAGTTATACAGAAAGCATCATCCAATTTTTTTTTTTAAGATTTTATTTATTTATTTGACAGAGATCACAAGTAGGCAGAGAGGCAGGCAGAGAGAGAGGGGGAAGCAGGCTCCCCGCTGAGCAGAGAGCACGATGCAGGGCTTGATCCCAGGACCCTGAGATCATGACCTGAGCCGAAGGCAGAGGCTTAACCCACTGAGCCACCCAGGCGGCCTGACTTTTTCTTGTTTTTCATGATCCAATTTTAAATTGTATTCCATACTTGGAGCACCTGGCTGGTTTAGTCAGTGTAGCATGCAACTCGGGATATTGGGGTCATAAGTTCGACCCGTACACTGGGTGTAGAGACTACTAAAAAAGATAAACTTGAAAAAATAAATAGCTTTTTCTACCAAAATTAAAGACAGTGTTAATGCTATGTGTATCTGTGTATAAACATACTTATCCCCCCCCCCCCACAAATCCCCACATGCATAGTTATATAAAGGTATTATTAAACGTGAGGATATAGGGCTCCTGGGTGGTTCAGTCATTTGAAGCCTCTGCCTTCGGCTCAGGTCATGATCTCAGAGTCCTGAAATCGAGCCCCGCATTGGGCTGTCGGGTCGGCAGGAAGCCTGCTTCTCTGTCTAGCACTCTCCCTGCTTGTGTTCCCTCTCTCGCTGTCTCTCTCTCTCTCTGTCCAGTAAATAAATAAAATCTTTATAAAAAAAAAGTGAGCATATATATATATATATATATACACATATACATATATATATAAACATGCACACACACACATTTGGAAACATTATCAGTGACAAAATGAATAATGTCTCGCTTTGAAGCCCTTCCAAGGTAGATTTTAATTAAAACAACATAACTGTCAAAACACATCCCAGTGAGATTGTGTCCTTGCATCATTTCATACGGCGTCTTAGCAATTTCTGCTAATGAGGTTCATATTTTGTAAAAAACTTTTACACTATCCATGGCTTACCCAATCTCTAGGAAATGTTTTATTCTCAAATGTAATTTTCCATATTTTTTCCCTTAACGTTGACTTTGTACATATATATACTGAACATTTATATATAGTATGTATATGACATATATATAATGTGTATCGATATGTAATAATGTGTTATAACCATCTGTCGATACAGATTATGTTTACATTATATAATGTATGTAATAGTATATATAAAAACTAATATGTATCTACATAGTAACTAATTATAGCCATATAGCTATCTATCTATGTCTCTGTGTAAAATCTTCCAATCTGTCTTTTTCACGAAGTCTTCATTGAAATGGCCAGTGACGGTGGAAACCCTGTTCCTTTTGAAGTCAGCTGAAATAGCTCTTCTTCCACAACCTGGGAAAGAACACTAGGCTCCAGGTCCCCCACACAGCAAAGATTTGCATCATCAAAGAATGCAGAAAATCCTGAGAAACAGCCCGTGGTTGGCGAAACCTTCAGCATTTGATAGATTATAAAAGGAAGCACATTCTGGCTCACAGAGTTATTAGAAATTTCAAGAAACGGTGCTGCAAAACTTGTCTAGCCCTATTAATCCTCTTGCCTTGGAAGAAGAGATGCTGAATACAGGTTAAAAGGGTCATTCCCAATGAGGTCCATGCTCAAAAAAAATTTTTTTTTAAAAAAATTTTATTTTTTTAAACGTGTGGATAAAAGAATGTTTTCTGTCCTTCTCAGCTGCATCTCAGGATGACTAATGAGTTAGAGTTCATTTTAAACATCATTTAGGGGGCGCCTGGGTGGCTCAGTGGGTTAAAGCCTCTGCCTTTGGCTCGGGTCATGATCCCAGGACCCTGGGATCGAGCCCCACATCGGGCTCTCTGCTCTGCGAGGAGCCTGCTTCCTCCTCTCTCTCTGCCTGCCTCTCTGCCTACTTGTGATCTCTGTCTGTCCAATAAATAAAATCTTAAAAAAATAATAAAACATCATTTAGGATTGCAAGCATAATGTTTTCCACGATTATCACTCAAGTGCATTTTTTTTTAAAGCACTGCTTGTGAATTCTTTGTATGTGCCGTACATGAACACTACATTTTTACATCATAGTATAGTCATTGGAAATGACTTCATCTCCCTCTCATGTTTTCTTTGATTCTTTTCTGCCTTTCCTTGACGAATATTTACTTAATAAATTACCATGTACCATCATGTATTCTTATGGCTGAAGTGAGTCAGTTAGTCAAGCCACAAAATATATCTTTATAAAATATTATGCTTTTCTCCCTTTCTGTGCCAGTACAGCGCTTTGCCTAATTTCATTTAACCAACCATTTTAAACAAGGCTGGGTTTCTAATTTAAGACTGAACCTGGAGGGGTCAAGGAAAACAGAGGCAAATGACCCCACAGGCTCCCTGTCCCATCACTGTATAACAAACACGAGGAAGTTCTTCCTGACGATGCTTGGGGACACAGAAAACAGTTGCAATTGTGTTTTGTGCAATCGGTTTCCGGGGTCTGAAAATGCATTTTCTAAATGGTTATTCATGGTATAGTTTAGCGTGTTTACCCTAGAGAGGGGAGGTGAAGGGAGGACATGCTCACTTGCATTCCGTAATTTGTTGAGCTGGGTTGGGATATGGGCCAACTTGGGTTAATTTGACTGCCTCTGTACTATAAGCATCCGGAGCGGGAGACGTGGTCTGCCTGTGTTTCGCGAACCTTCCCCTGTGGCAGAAGTTTCAGTGCTAGGTTGGCAACACTCCGGAGGTCGTTCTCTGCTCAGCCCTTCAGGGTAGACAGGGGAGCAGGGAGATTTTCCTTCCTTCTTGCTAGCTGTTGGGCTGTTCAAGGCTCACCTGGTGGAGGGAGTCCCCTCTGGACATGCCTGTGGTTCCTCAAACTCACCGACTCTGCTAAACACGTTTTTGTCGCAACATTCCTTAGCAGCACGGACTTCTGGCTGGCAGCAAGAGCCACGCCTGGCAGGGCGACTGCCTCCAGCTTCGGTTTTGCTTCTCACCTCATGTGAACGTTGGTGAGATGGCATCACTGTCCTCCCGAGCTGATGATAGACACCGATCTCGCACTCGCTCCTTAGAGCCCGTGCTCCCTTCCGGTGAGACCCTCCCTGTGCTCCCATTGAATACAAAGGAACAATTCTGTAGCCCAGAGGCGAGGGAGGTTTCTCAAGCTCCCAGAGCTGGCAAGTGGCAAAGCCAGGAATGACCCTGAGACCTTACAACTCCCTGTCCTTCGTCCTCCCTGCTGAACGAATTGTTTATTTTTAACAGGCTGCTGTGCTAGATAAATGCGATTGTTAGGAAATAAGTTAATATCCGGGAGCGCACATCCACGAAGGGAGTGGGCGAAGCTATAGCAGCCAGATTGTGGCATGAACGGAAATGCTCCATTGAGTTTGGCGAAGGTGGGACAACATTGCTCGTTTGTTAGGTAATGAGTGCATCGGACAGGGGAGCGTCTCCGAAAACTGGAAACGAAAGCCTTCAGGTCCTCAGCTCTGTAAGCAAGTCTGGGTCTCGGTGGGGTTCAGCTACTAACCAGCGCAGAACTCAGACCTGGCCTAAAGCAGGCAGCCTTACGCTGGATGCATTTGCAAAAAAAAAAAAAAAAATTCAATTTGCACAGATACCTATGGGAGTCTTGAAGAAGGTCAATCTTCTTTTATTTGAGAATGTGAATACAAAGTAGTTCTGATACTATGAATGTCACCGTCCTTTAATTCAATGGGGACACTCACCCAGAATGGCTGGAGGTTGAGGGGGGTGTGGGGCATTGATGTCAGAGAAATCCAGACTCTGGACGGGAGGCCTTGCATTTTCTAACCTCCTTGAATGTGAACCCACAAAGCCTTTCTTGGTGCGTGTTTTGGGGGAGAAACGCATGCAGAGGTTTGCAGGTGTGAAGATTCAAACAAAAACGAAAACAAAACACAAAACAAACAAAATAAAAAGCCAAACATGGGGGATCTAGGTTGGTGCACAGAGCATTGAGAGTGACCTATTATTTTTTTTTTTTTTAAAACGTAAGTCTGGGAGACTAAATGGTCTAGAACCCAAACAAGGCAAAACGTGTTTTACCCCAACACCAGAACCTGAGGTGGAGATTTCGGTTCTGTCATGGAAGTGCCTGAGACAAGGGTGGCTCATGGGTTAACAGAGAGCAGGGATGGGGTGTTCTCACCGCACACGTCGCCGTGTGTACTCACAGCCTTAGTCCCCAGTGCCCAAATCCGAGCCTGAGATTTCCTGGGGAATTCCTGCTCTTCTGTTCTTCTGATACCAACCCACAGGGCTCAAAGAACCTCCCAGGCATTTTGCAGCCAAGTGTTTTTGGGAAACAGAGAGAACATCTAGAAGGGAGGGATTCGGGTCTCGGATATGATGAACTCTACCCCAGAGTGCATTGTAATGATCTGATACTCTTGACCCTCGTGGCGTCTCCAGTCTCCTCCTTGATGCGAGCCGTGCACACCTTCCCTCGCGCTCGGGGTCCTGGGCTCTGCTGGCCCGGAGCGACACCCTCCTTCACCGAGGGGTACAGAGGAGACACGAAAGCCTGAAAAAGCAGATTTTCACCCAACACCCGGGAGGAGCCTTGAGCGTAAGCAAATACCACCCACAAACCACCCGGTGCTTCCTTCTTTGTGGTCCCAACTTTCCTTCTGCTTTTGATTTTGGGGTTTGAGTTGTTTTTTCCTTATTTTTATGGTATATAGACTTTGCTTTGTAGAAAAACAGCAGCCGGTAGAGTGTTCCCGTAGAACACCTCACACTGGGCTTTGATGATGACAGACGCTTCCATTGTCCTGTATGGAAAAGAAAATGGCGAAAGGCCCTGATCATGGTCTCCATGAGGATGGAAGGCCTGATGGGCTTGGCTCTGAAATGATCCCACCCAAAGGGTATTTGTCTGGTCCCAACTTACCACTAGGTTTGACATTTTTATTATTAGGGTCTCCTGGGGGTGTCTTTCCCTCCTTCTGAGGTGCCGTTGTATTAGGTTTTCGGTGTACAGACCTTTTATCACCCGGTAGCAATTTCTTAGAATTGAAACATCAAGTTATTGTCATTAAAACCAGTCTGTTTTCACGGCAAGAGTTATTACGGTTTGCAACAGCAAGGCTTCCCGGACCCATAAGTCACCAGAGACCAAACAAAAGAGCAAATAAATGGCCCGGTGTGTGGAAGAAAAACAGCCTTTCGGAAGAGCGGCCCTGGGCACCGAAACCTTTTCCAACTCTGGCCTCGAGCTTCAGCCTCAGGGACACGGAGCGTCACTGTGCAGTTCTGAGCACGGCCGGCTTTTAGCATTCAGTGTCCTTTCTAGCACTCAGCGCGGTGAGTTCATGTCAGAAAAGAATTCAGGCTCTGCCCTGCCAGTGTCCCCGAGTTCTCCGTGTACACACTGGACTTCGTACGTGGGTCTCCCTGGCTAAGAGGAAGGCTGTGGCATGCCAGGACGGGGATGGGGGGCGGTGTGCGATCCCCCAAACAGGGACCTTTTTCCCTCAAGCTCTGAGCTCTGGCAATTCTTCCAATGTGAAAGCGCCCCAGTGAAGGGAAATGAGGTCGTGGAGACTTATGATGGTTCAGCCGGTGGAACGGGAGGTGATTCTGGGGGAAGCGAGCATGTCACTGTTCAGGTCTTCTTTCCTCTTAGAATCAGCATTACTGCGTTTGCTGGAGAATGTGTCTTGAGGCCAGCTCTCTGCTCGTGCTCTGTCCTCGCTCGTGTCTTCCTAATTTCCTTTCGTTGTGGTTATTTCAGCCCGTGATTCATATATCATCACTTATCATTAGGCAGTTGTCTTGTCACGAGACAGTTGGGATGGATGGAGACACCGTATTCTGTGTCCTACAGGAGCCCATGGCTGATAGCCCCAGAGACGAGTAACGCCTTGAACACAGAATAAGAGTTATCTCCAGCCCTCATCAAGATTCAAGACCAAGGTTCAGCCAAGTCTCTCTGTAAAGGACCTGATAGTAAATATTTCAGGGTTTGCTGGCTAGGAAGGCTCACGTTCTGCTTTGGTGGCTGGGGGAGGCAGCCACAGACAGTGCAGAGATGCAGGAGCGTAGCTGAGTTCAAAGGAGCTTGGAGGGAGCTCGGATCCCGCGATGGTGGGTCGTGGTCCCAGGGGGTAGCTGGCCGTGCACACCCCTGTCAGAGCTCTGGAATAGAGCAAAAACGTTTCTTCACCTTCACATGCAGAGCATCTGTGATGGCTGGTTTGCATCTGAGAATGTGTCCGGAACCTTGAATGCTTTGGGCAAGAGTCCTTGGAGTGATTCACGGGAATTCTAGATAACGCTGCTCAGTGACTTGGCGTGCACTCGCCTCCGAGAATTACATCTCCACAAGGCACCGCAGAGCAGGTGTGGGAGGTGGTGGGGACGACTGCCACTGCACAGACTGACACACTTGAGGCAGAGCTGTACTAAGCAGGGTTCTCAGAATCTCACAGGGAAGATGTTTGCATATGGCGGCCCGTGAGTAGGATTTCAACCAACACGGTCCATGTTGTGTAGGGAACGCAATGGGGAAGGGGACTCCAGGCGGTGGCTTTGACGTTCCCATCGACCCTGTCTTTTGGAGCTGATTATACGGCTAAGTCAGTGGTGTTTATCCTTATGTTGGTATATACGCACATGGATGTGTCTGTATGTATATAGCTATATGCATGTATGACAGGACGTGTCTACAAATAGTAGTCTATGGTCATTCTCATGTGTCCTAACTACTCAGCTTTATTTATCGTCAGAGTGATTAAAATCGCCTGGGGTATTAAATAACACGGGAGTCTGGAAATAGAAAAAGCAATTGGCTATTTCATCTGAAATATCATTGGTTTGAACCAATTCAAGGAGATCCACTGGGTCCGCAGGCATGGAAGCACAGATCATCATTTGCGGTGACTCAGATTTAATATTTAGGGGAAAGTCATTTATTGTCACTCATATCAAGATGTGTTGCATATACTCTTTTGTAACAATTCTTTTTTTTTTTTTTTAATTTTTATTGGGTTATGTTAGTCTCTATACAATCCATCGTTAGTTTTTGTTGTAGTGTTCCAAGATTCTGATGTTACTGAAAATTTAAAGCTTTACCTTTATGTTTTTTTAAGTTGAGTTGTGTAATTAAATATAGTTTTGGAAGTCTAGTTGATACAGAGTGTGACATTAGTTACAAGTGTATGACACAGTCCTTACAACAGGTTTTCATATCTTGTGATTATGAGTTTTCATTGTTTTGCTCGTCCATTTGTTGACTATGAATTATTTAAATGATTTAGAGGAATTATTTGAGGGTCTCCTGGGGGGCTCAGTCGGTTGAGCATCTGTCTTTGGCTCAGGTTATGATCCCGCAGTCCTGGCATCGAGCCCCACACTGGGCTCCCTGCTCGGTGGGGGTCAGCTTCTCCCTCTCCTCTCTCTCTCTCTCAGAAAAATGAAATGTTTAAGAAAAAAAATAAAGAAATTATCTGACATTCAGGGTAACATACTTTGGCTCTCATAATCAAAGCCATAATGGTTTATTTTATATCGAGCTCAAAAAGAATGTGTTGACTGTTGTGTGCGTTACATCAAAGAGGGGAAAAATGGTGCTAAAATTTAAAAAATGATCAAGTAGAGGGCACACCACCAGAATGCCTCCGTTAGTCACCTGGTAACTCTTGATTTCAGCTCCGGTCGTGATCTCTGGGTCATGAGTTCGAGCCCTGCTTTGGGCTTTCTGCTGCTTAGGGAGCCTGTTTGAGATTCTGTCTTTCTCTCTCCGTCTGCCTTTACCCCCTCAAGCTTGAGTATGGACTCTCGTTTAAAAAAAAAAAAAAAAAAAAAAAACATCGAGCAGGATAACGGAATTTCTGCAGGAATCCAAGTGTTTTGCCTTTGTGTTTTGTTTTCAAAGGTTATAGAAGTGTTTATTGGCTTTTATCTCCTCTGCCATATTTTGCCATTGTTGGGATCATCCTGTTTGTACGTTGTGATGGAAACTGATGTGTATTTCTTCAGAACACAAAGACCTGCGATTGTCCATTGTCTGGGGCAGTGCAGCTTGGAAAGGGGGCCCAGAGGAATGGGGCAGCTTTGGTTCCAGGAGTGGATCAGCGGTTTCTGTCCTGTGCAGCAGTATGTGTACAAAAGTCAGAACACATCCCTCATCCCTGAAGACAAAGATTATTTTCAGTTGTGAGTGGCTTAACAGTATCGTGTCATCCTGCCCGGCCTACAGGCTAATCTGGGTTGTAAAGCAAACCTGAATTCAGTTACATCAGGTCGAGAGCATTTCTTCTGGAGCTGTGTCCTTCACGAAACGGCCCTGTCCTGCGCACAGCGTGGCAGTCTTTGCCACCGTTCCTCTAGTGTCTGCTGCATGAGTCTGATCAGAAGCATCTGAAAATCATGGCCCCAAATTTGGAGGTTCCAAAGATTGGTGGCATTGCGGGGGGGGGGGGGGGGGGCGGGGGGAGGTATGTCGTGCCTTTCTCACAAAGTAGGGGAAGCTAGGAAATGAGTCTGATTAGCTCTAAAGCCCGAAGTGTTTGTTTTGTCTTATCCCATAATACTCTGGGTTCCCATCTCCCCCCATCCCACCCTCAACAACAGTGAGTGGAGATAAAAAGGGAGATCATCAGAGGTTTTTCTTTTCTTCCAAGAAAAGATCTTCAGCTCAGAGAAAGGAGGTAGAGTGCCCAGGAAGCACGCTGTGTGCATATGAAAGGGGAGAATTTTGGATAGTACACGCGGTTTGCATGTTTCCTTCTCTACCCCAGTCCCCTGTTGAGTCCCTTGTGGGCCACAGCAGACTCCCCAGGCATGAATCCTGCCTCCCTGAGTGCTTTAATTTCCCTAATTCTGGACCACACATGGGATCAGACCCCACTTGGTCAGCTGTAGGAGTGCAGTAACTTAACCTGAAGTTTCTAGCAGTCAGCCTTGGACCTGTGTACCCCATCTGTGTGCTGCCTAACCAGTAGACACCTGTCACCTGCCTTGGATTGTGCTCGTGCCTTGGGATGCCCTTATGCTCCCCATGACCATGATCTGGAGGGAGAGACAGCCTCTCATCACAGAATCTTGTACACAGCTGTTTATCTTTATTTTTAATTTTAAAGTTTTAGACCATCCTTACACCGAACGTAGGGCTTGAACTCACAACCCTGAGATTGAGAGTTGCATGATCCTCCCACCAGGCCAGCCACGCACCCCCACTGCTACTTTTGAAATAGAACTTGTTAGAAATAGTCTGGAGGATGGCCATGGGGTCATGGGGTGCCTTAGCTGCTCAGGGGTCCCTGATACTTTCGTAAGAGATGAAGGATGTTGGGAGTCACACACACAGAAAATAACCAAAGAAAGATGTTTGGGGCTGAAGGAGGAGTGTTTCTTAACTAAAGAATGGTAAGGAAAAAAGTTTGTAATGTTCTGACATAGCAAAGGAAGGCAATCAGAATGGGTTGCTTTGGCATAAGGATTATTTGGAGCTAAAAGAAATTAGATATCAGCCATGGGATGAATCCAGTGCCTTTCTCCCCAAATACAGGGCATATGTTACTGTTTGCAAAGATAACAGAGCTTCTTTTGAAAACTGTCTCTTTCTCTGATATCAAGGAGAAAATGACTCTTCATCGCTAGAGTGGACTGTTAACTCCTGGCAGAGGGTACCAACTCGCCTCTGCATAACGAGCCTTACTAACCAAATCCTTTTCTAGCATTCATTTCCATCACGTATTTCTTTCCCACAGTTTGCCACCCCTAGAAGCCCAAATTCTTCCTCCTTCCGTTGTCTAGTCTCCTCTCAAGAGTTAATCCCTCCTTTGTTAAATTGTTATATAGGCTTCTGGATCTAACTGGCTCTTGGAAGTTTTTTTTTTTTTTTTTTTAAGATTTTATTTATTTATTTGACAGAGAGGGAGCACAAGTAGAGAGAGAGGCAGGCGGAGAGAGAGGAGGGAGCAGGCTCCCTGCTGAGCAGAGAGCCCGATGCGGGACTCGATCCCAGGACCCTGAGATCATGACCCGAGCCGAAGGCAGCGGCTTAACCCACTGAGCCACCCAGGCGCCCCGCTCTTGGAAGTTTTAATTCCTTTTCTGTGAATCCCACCCCTTGCATGTAAAATTCTTATCACCAACAGAATCTATAGACCTGTACTTCTACATACCTTTACCCTATGGGAATCTCACCTTTACTTCTGTTAATCTCTTTAATTGTTAGTTTAATTTGCATGCTCCAGTCACTGAACCTAAAAGTGTAAAGGGAAAGTTTTTACTCTCCTAGAGCACACGGAGTCTACACATTCTCCTGAAGGGGATTGTGGAGGAAAGAGGCTGAACTTAATGTCTTGGGCTATAATGGGGTCTCGCTATGTTGAATAGTATGGTCACCTCAAACACACTTGTAGAGACGAGGTTAGACCTCCTGGCAAAGGCGCCAGATGCAGACATGATGCTCACCCAGAGTTCCCAGGACCAGCTGAGGCAAATTCAGCTGAGGCAGCCAGAGAGGGCTACGAGTCCTGAGTGGGGATGGAATGACCCGCTCTCCAGGTGTCTGTGGAGAATGCGGCAGGACAGCTGGTGACCAGGTGGATTTTCTGGGTGCATTGCGGACAAGGCCATGGGAGCCAGAGGAGTCTGTATCCAGACCGTTTCACTACTTGTACCGTCTTGAATTAGGAAAACATGCGCACACAACCCCCACATTTCCTCGATAACCACACAGTGGTGATAGAGAATTCCGTTGGGAACCATGAGTGTCTGAGGATACTCTCCTAACACATTCTAAACCAGTACGATTAATGGGTAATTTTTCTCTCTAGACACAGGATTATGTGTATATACATATAACGTAACATAACATTAGGAAAGAATAAAAAGTGTATGTTTTATTTTTCTTTGCATCCCAGCCAGGTGGAGGGTGAAAACACACTTGAGGAAAACCTCATCTTTTTTTTTTTTTTTTTTTGCATGGAGGAGAGGAATTTCTGGGTATCCCATGTGCCCTGGACAGGGTGTCCACAGACCAGAGGCATTGTCATGCCTAGGAAGGCCATTCCTAGGGCAGAATCTCCCAGCCCACTCTGTCCTCGGGAACTACACCTGCATTCTGTCCCACAATGCTTGCATGAGTCCTGTGCTCTGTAGAATGTAGGAAGAGCTTCTCTAAGTGATGATCAATGATGCTGTGTAGAAAGAATGAATAAATGAGTGTATCTAGGAGTAAAATATTGAATAGTGGAGCAATTAAGAACTAGTTCCGGCCATGTGGTTCTCTACACTTGTGTTGAATTCTTAACACAGAGGCATGTTTGCTGTCTTTACGCCAGGCTTGCTGTCCCCCACCTGGCTTCCTTCCAAACCGGACCACTTAGCTGGTGGTAGTGGAGCTGGGTTTCTTCCCTGAAGCCTCCTCGTCTCTTGGACAGATGAAGGTGTCCCCAGCTCACCATCTGCATTTTAAACTGCCAATCAGTATAGAACCTAGTCCTTAGGATGTGAGAGTGGATGTCTGTGACACGTGCCTTGTGTTCTCTTATCATACCTGCCTATGCGCGGAAGTAAATGCCGGGGGTTCCTTGCAATGCTACTCTCTGTGTTACATTGTATTTGATGTCTCTGTGTTACATTGTATTTGATGATTATAACATCATCAGGTTCATACCCTCATTTGATAGATGGCACTCAGCAGGCTGTTTGTGGAATGCTGTGTATTATTTTGATTTGCATACGGCTTCTGGAGGTCCGTTGGTATTGTTCTTAACATCCTGCTGTAATAATTTTTTTTTAATATGGAAGCTATTTCTTGAGTTGCACACATGAGAAAAAGTATCAGAGTCTCGAACTTAAAAATGCTTCTGTTTATATTTTTCTTTGAATATTGTTATAAAGTATTATCAAGTATTACATTACATTAGTACTACGTAAAGTAGTCCGTTAGTTTGAGGGGTATGACAGTGATTCAATGTGTGTCTATATTGCAACAAAAGGATCATCGGGCTAAGTCTAGTTCACGTCCATCACTATAGAAAGGTAACATTCTTTTTCTTGGGATTATACCTTCTTTTTTTTTTTAATTTTTATTCATTTGACAGAGAGAGAGAGAGAGAGAGAGAGAGATCACAAGTAGGCAGAGAGGCAGGCAGAGAGAGAGGGAAGCAGGCTCACCGCTGAGCAGAGAGCCCGATGCGGGGCTCGATCCCAGGACCCCGAGATCATGACCTGAGCCGAAGGCAGAGGCTTAACCCACTGAGCCACCCAGGTGCCCCGGGATTATACCTTCTTTTAAGTTTTCCTTTTAATTCTAGAAAGTTAGCATGCAGTGTTTTGTTAGCTTCAAGGGTGTGGTATAGTGAGTGATTGCACACTTTCCAACATCGCCCAGGGCACACCCCGACAAGTGCCCTCCCCAGCCCATCATCTACTTCCCTCAACCTCCACCCGCTCGCCCCTGGTAACCATCAGTTTGTTCCTAGAGGGAAGGGTCTGTTTCTTGGTTTGCCTCTCTCTCCTTTGGCTTGTTCGTGGAATGTATGCGTGAAATCATGTATTTCTCTGACTAATTTCACTTGGCATTGTAATCTCTAGCCTCATACCATGTCCTTGAAAATGGCAAGATTTCATTCTTTTTTATGTCTGAATAATATTCATCTATATCTAGATCTGCGTCTGTATCTATCTGTCTCACATCTTTGTGCATTCATCAGTCCGTGGACACGTGGCTGCTTCCATATCTTCGCTTTGTAAATAATGCTGCAGTGAACATCAGGGTGCGTGTATCCCTTTGAATTTCTGTTTATGTATTTTGGGCGTAAATACCCAGTAGTACGACTGCAGAATCATAGTGTACTTCTACTGTAAACTTCTCGTGGACCCTCCATACTGTTCTCCCTGAGTGGCCACACCAGTTTGCATGCCCACCAGCAGTGTAAGAGGGTTCCCCCCTTTCTGCCCATGCTAACACCTGCTGTTTCTTGGGTTATGGATTGTAGCCGTTCTGACAGGTGGGAGGAGACACCGGATTGCGGTTTTGATTTGTATTTCCCTGATGGTGGGTGATGCTACATGATCTTGACCCATTTTTCACTTGTCTGTTGGCCATTTGTAGGTTTTCTTCGGAAAAAAATGTCTGTTTATGTCTTCTGCCCCCATTTTTTGATTGCGTTATTTTTTGTGTGTGTGTTAAGTTGTATCAGTTCCTTATATAGTTTGGATAATAACCCCTCATCAGATATGGCATTTTTTTTTTAAAGATTTTATTTATTTATTTATTTGACAGAGAGAGATCACAAGCAGGCAGAGAGGCAGGCAGAGAGATGGGGAGGCAGGCTCCCTGCTGAGCAGAGAACCCGATGTGGGGCTCGATCCCAGGACCCTGACATCATGACCTGAGCCAAAGGCAGAGGCTCAATCCACTGAGCCACCCAGGCGCCCATATATGGCATTTACGATTCCCTTCTGCCATTCAATAGGCTGCCTTGTAGTTGCGTTGATGGCTCCTTTAGCTGTGCAGAAGCTTTTCGTTTTGATGTAGTCCCAGGAGATGATTTTTGCTTTCATTTCCCTTGCCTTAGGAAACAAATCTAGAAATAAATTGCTATGTCTGATGTCACAGAGGTTATTACCTGTGTTCTCTTCTAAGATTTTCACATTTCCTTGTGGCTTCTCACGTTTTGGTCTTGTATCCCTTTTGAGTTTGTTTTTGCGTATGGTGTTAAAAAGTGGTCTTAATTTCATTCTTCTGCATGTTGCTGTCCAGTTTTCCCAACACCGTTTTTTGAGATGATCTTTTAAGCATCGGCTCTTCTTTTTTTCTAAATAATTTTAAAAAAAAATTTTAATAATCATATAATGTATTATTAGCCCCAGGAGTACAGGTCTGTGAATCGCCAGGTTTACACACTTCACAGCACTCACCATAGCACATACCCTCCCCAATATCCATAACCCCCACCCCCCTCTCCCTAACACCTCCCGTCGGCAACCCTCAGTTTGTTTTGCGAGATTAAGAGTCTCTTATGGTTTGTCTCCCTCCTGATCCCGTCTTGTTTCATTTTTTCCTTTTCTACCTCCCAAGCCCTCCACCCTGCCTCTCAACTTCCTCATATCAGGGAGATCATATGATAATTGCCTTTCTCTGATTGATTTATTTCGCTCAGCATAATACCCTCTAGTTCCATCCATGTTGTTGCAAATGGCAAGATGTCGTTTCTTTTGATGGCTGCATAGTATTCCATTGTGTATATATACCACATCTTTATCCATTCGTCTGTGGATGGACATCTAGGATCTTTCCATAGTTTGGCTATTGTGGACATTGCTGTAGAAACAGTCAGGTGCACGCACGACTTTGGATCTCTGCATTTGTATCTTTAGGGTAAATACCCAGTAGTGCAACTGCTGGGTCATAGGGTAGTTCTATTTTCAACTTTTTGAGGAACCTCCATGCTGTCTTCCAAAGTGGTATTATTCTTTCCTGCCTTGTCAAAGATTAATTGACCATATAATGGTGCTTTCATTTCTGGGCTCTGTACTCGGGTCCGTGGATCTGTCTGTTCTACCAGGACCGTACTATCTTGATGACTACAGCGTTTTAATGTAACCTGAAGTCCTGAACCAAAGCCTCCAGTTTTGCTTTTCTTTTTCAACGTTGCTTTCGCAATTTGGGCCGTTTGTGGTCCCATACAAAATTTGAAATTGTTTGTTACAGCTTTGTGAAAAGTATTGCTGGATGTTTGCTAGGCATTTGCATTAAATGTGCTAATTGCTCTGAGTAGTATGGGCATTTTAACAGTGTTCTTTCCGTTTCTGAGCAACGTCCTTCCATTTCTTCGTGTCACCGCCAATTTCTTTCTTAAGCGTTTTATTCGTTTTCAGTTGCAATTATAATTTTTAAGATTTATTCCCTTAGCAACTTTCAAAATAAGCAATACGGTATTACTAACTGTCATCACTGTGATGCATATTATAGCCTCGGGACTTATTTTCTAATGGATAGTCTGCCTTTTGACCCCTCACGCCCACTAGGGCTACCCCTACTTCCCGTCTCCTACAGATCTGTGTATTGGAGTTCATTGTTTTACGTTGTTGGGCTCTTCTTGGTTTTTATTGGTTTTGTTTGGTTTCAAACACCACGTGTAAGAGTTGGTATCTTTGGTGTTCTGTGCCTGACTTATCTCACTTTGTATAACACTTTCAAGAACCATGTGTATTGTCATGATTACGATTATGTTACGATTTCATCCATAATTGTGTTCTTCAACTATTACTGCAATGCTGTAGCTAACGTTGCGGAGATGTTCAGAGCTACAGGGCTTGGTAGTCTCGTAAGCCTAACTGGTTTCTCTCCATATTGGGTTGTAGGGCTTGGAACAGTGACTGGCGTATGGCGAGCTGAATGTCCGTGTGGGCTTCTGCTGTCGTGCCCGCAAGCATTCATTCACTGGTGGATTTAATAAGCGTTTGTTGTGTAACCATTATGTGCTGGTTATGAAGATTAGACCTGCGCTGTCTTTGAGGTTGTCATGTCGGTGTGGGAAGGATGGTCTTATGAACGGCGGGTGACGGGGTGCTATAGCGTCGGCCGTCTGGCATGCCTTGGGACTTTAATGGGGATAACTGGGATGTCCACCTGTGTGAAGGGGACACCTCGCCGAACAGGGTCCGTTTACGACGCATCTGAAATGATCAGTTGGGTTCTCCTTATCCTCTCCCTCTATGTAGTCTCCATGACGTTTTAAAATATAAATGAGGTTCAGTGGGGTGGAGTCCAGAGCCGACGACCAAGAAAGAATTCTTGAGACGTGTTCGGTGCAAAATGGTGGTTTATTAAAGTGCAGGGACAGGACCCGTGGGCAGGACGAGCTGCAGAGGCAGCAGGGTCATGAGGAGTGGCCCGTTCTATACGCACAAGTTGGAACGGGGTTAGGGATAGCCTACGTGTCTAAGGAATTTTAGAAACAAGGTTTCCAGGACCTGAGGGGGTAGCTGTTGTTGGGAGAAGGTCATTTATTACCGTCTAATAAAACCTGAGTCATGAGACCCTTCAGATGTCTATCGGTGGGCCGTATGCTTGGGGCTAATGGCCAGCACGTATCTTGGAGGGTTTAGAGATGAAGGAATTTTCCAAAGGAGATTTTATAGGTTAACATAGACTTGTAGGATCCTGGTTGGGGGTGGGGTGGGTCAGGCTAGGACTGCCTTTTGCCCTTAGCGGACTGTTAAGAAGGAGGCAGTGGAGTTCCCAGAGGAAGGTCACTCTGCCCATTTGAGGGACCCGTTAGGGGTCTCCAGGTAGTAAGGAAATTTAATGACTTTTCTTCTGCCTCTGTTTCCCACCTCATCATGGGAAACCCTTCGTCGGAATTTTTGGTGGGTGCAGCAGCTCAAGTGATACAAGAAAGGGAAAAACCTCTTGAACCCCAGTGTTCAAAATAACAGGCTGGCCAAATTCCTTTGTCAGCAGGTGCGTTGTGTTCCATCCAAATGTATGTGTTCTTTGTCCCTTGGTCCCTACACTGTATGTAGCCCTGGAAATGCCTTTTTTCCTCAGATCTTGCTCTAAGTAAGAAAGGGATCTTCCTTGACCTGTCGTTTGGAAAACAGTTTATGCTTCCTTTCCTGTACCACCAAGCAATGATGTTGTTTTTCTGCCTTCTTTTTATCGATCTGGCCATCTATCCTCTGCCCTTTTTTATCTTTCTATCTCTCTATTTTTTGGTACAGAAAGCAAACTTCAGACAGAACAAGACATAACGTGGCAGGACAAGGAAAGTGTCATCCAGTTCTAGGGCAGTAGTGCAAATGCCTTCCGTCGGACGAGAAGATCTGTTTCTTAAGTAGAGACCGCGAGGCTGTGCACGGCAGCCGTGGGGCCTGGGCGTGGGGCTCTGCTCTGAGGGCAGGTCCGGTCTGTGTCTGCAGTGCCGCCCGAAGGTCAGTTCACATGCTAAAAACATGCTCCTGTATTCCTCCTCGTCCCCACCCCCTCTTTCTTTGTAAATGTTTGTTTTTTTGTAGCGAGGAACACAATTCAGTGTTGAGACAGCAGCTGCGGAAGCCGTCCGATGAATCCGCTAAATCAGTCCTCTTGGGCTTAGCTGTGAGGTGATTCAGGACCTTGGCTGATGGGGAGTGCGGAGCTCACCGTGTGCCTGTCTACACCTCCATCATTTTGAAGTCTCAAGAAGCAGGCTCCTGACCTTTTGGAGTAAAGTCAACCCATCCATCAGCCAAACCAACCAACATCCAAACGCCCACGTCGCCCCCCGCTGTCTTCTGGAGGGAGCAAACCATTAAGAATTTTGTCCTTTTCCACCCACACCCCAAGCTATTTGGTTTTATTTCGTCTCAAGCCACAGGAACTAACCTTTGCAGATACGGCTGTAGAGGATTCACACTGGAAAGCAGTTCCGAAATCATTTCACTCAGGCTCCTCCGTTTGCGGAAAGTTCGATGTCATTAAAATAAATGTCGCAGTCCCTGTCCTTTCTTGAGATAAATCATGTCCAATGCGACGCGGTGGGCGCGTGGCACCTTCCCTTGAATCCGCGGTTTTGAAGTGTTGCCCACCAGCATCTCTTTCTAGAGGGGCTTCTGTCTGCAGGTGAAGCTTGCCTGTGGCTCTGTGTCTCGGGACTCGCGGTTCATCAGCGGACTTACTGGTGTAACTGGTGGATGGACTTTGATCCCCATGTTCAGTCCCTGAGCTGGGCTCGTGGACGGGGAGCTGACATTTCAGGGGAATCATGACTGCGTCTTTCTCAAGTGCCACTGTCCTCTTCTTGGGAACAGTTAGTGTTGGTGAATCTCTCTTATAATTTCAGAACATCACTTGGAACCTGGGCACTTGGGACATTTGGCACTGGGTCTTTTGTTGTGGCAGGGGAGGTTGGGGACTGGTCTCTACGCGCATACAACCTTACGGGGGCAGCTGCCTTTTCAAGATGACCAGACGTAGAGGGGACATACATGAAGAGACGGACAGTTTGCTGCAAAAATCCTTCCCTTTTGGGGCGTCCGGCTGCGTCAGTCAGTCGATCAGGGGACTCTTGATCTCAGGGTTGGGAGTTCGAGCCCCACGTTGGGTGTAGAGATTATGTAAAAATCAAATCTTTCAAAAAAACCAAAAAACATAAAACTATCCAGGCTTTTTAAAGGGATTTAATCAGTCTTGGCCTGTTGCCGGCATCCTCTGCTGGTTCTGGGTTCTGGAATGTCAGCTGTGGCTGGTCTTGGCAATACCTCCGAGCTGCACTAACCTTACCGGCTTGCTTCGTTGCTTGACGTAGACACCGTGCTTGACGGGAGGGACCCCGTCTTGCTCTCTACGTTGTCGCTCTCTTAAACATACGCACACACACACCCCAAGATACCCAAGGATCTTCTGGGTTTTCTCTTGCAATGATAGGACATTAACTGGGTAAACTTACCAAAGTGAGATCTTAGTGATAAAGCATTACTAATTCCGGTGAATTCGAAAAGTATTTCGAGTCAGTTCTTAACCAGGTTCCAGTTAATTCAAGCAAACAGGTCGTGAGATCCACGTTCACGTGAGCTCGGAACACGCTGGTCAGCAGTGGCTGAAGTTAGCTGTTGTTAGAGGGTGCTGCGGTGTGGGAGCATCCCAGAGCCAATGCAACAACATCTATGTGTTTCCCCTTTGAAAGGCGTTGGGTCCATTTTGAATTTGCATTTTCATCCCCTAATTGTCTGATGCGTGCATATGGGCCTGTTTGTTTTGTTTTGGTTTTTTTTTTTTTAGAAACAGAAGAAGGCAAGGTTTATACATTCAAATTACACACCAGTGACGTGATCGCTCAGGAATTGTGCATTTTTTTATAGAAGCGGTTCACTCATGAGTCTCGTATAATTTGATACTGCCTGCATCTCTTCTCATTGCACAAAAACACATGTTATGCTATGTCCTGTTTGGGAAGTATCCTGTCTACTCCCCTCTCCCCTACTGAGAAGATGCCACAGACTTTAGCTCCTTCTCCCTTAATGCAAATGTCCCAGCCCAGGCAACTTGACCAGAATAGTGCCTCCAAGCAGATGGTTCCTTCCCACGGAAGACATGTGTCATCAGAGGCAGAGTCCAAGCACAGAAAAGGAGCATCTGAGTCATGCACAGTTTGGGGACGACTTTGTGGTGCACACATGTGCCCACACACGCATGTACGTGCAGGCACACTCATGGGCACATCTCTGCACACATCTCTCTCACACACACACACACACACACACACACACACACATCCGTGTACAAGGCACACACACTGCTTTTTCCTCTCTCCCCTTAAAGGATTCTCTTGAACATATAGGGGAGAAAAAAAAAACTCTTTTTTTTTTTCCTTCTACCTGCTAAATTCAATGGCTAGAGCCCTGAAACAGACAGCTAAAAGGTTAAAAAGGCAGGGAGCATTTTTAATTTATTCGCATTCACAAAGACAAAGGTGACAGAAGGAGGCTTTGAGATAATTGAGGTGATACACCGTTTTAAGGCTAAAAAAAAGCAAAAGAGGTTTGGGCTTTGGTGGGGGAGGCAGGTTTGGGGAAGGGGGAGAAGCTGTATCTGGCAAAGAGTCCAATAGAGTCTCTTTTGGGAGAAAATAATTGCCTGGGGACTAGCTCTTTACCTGGTTTGGAAACTTCTTTACAAATGGAAATTTCCTTTATAGGTATCGATTTCCATTAGAAAAGGGGAAATCGACCTGGGGCGGGCTGAGGCTGATGGAGGTAAAAGCTTCTCTTGTGTTTCCTGGATCTCAATTGTCCTTAGCTCCAAGTAATCCCATAGCCCAAGAGGCTTATATGTGGGGTGGCTTGTTCTGGTACCCTGCGGACATAAGGAAAAAGATAGTTTCAGGTATACCACGATCTTCCCAGGGTAACACAGTACAGAATACAAATTCTGCTTTCCTGTTTTACACATTTGTGGGGGGAGTCCTGGAAGGGTGGCCCAGGAGGAGACCCGATTTGGACAGAAATGGCTAGAACAGAAACAATCAGGAATGGATGTCTCGAAGCTTGGTGGTGAAGAAAGGCTGTGCTGTCCTGCTGAACGTTGAGCAAACACAAACAGAAGGGTTGAGTTTGTTCTGGGATTACGGTGAGAGCTATGTGGACCTTGGAAGGCCCTCCTCTGGTTGAGCACAGCACTTAGAAAAGAGACAACAACAGCTCCTTGGGGGAGCGGCGAGTACTCCTGAAGCTATGTCTTTGCTTTTGCAAGGACTTTATATTTTTCGGAAGCTTTTGCTCTCTTTTGGTTTACCTTTCAGGTGGTTTACATTCAGTTGCAAGGTGCACTCCTACCCCACTGTTGCTTTTGCTGACATTCTGAATTTTCCCACTGGTCTCACTCTGCTAAGCTTTGAAACAAAAACGTTGCAGCAGGGAGGACATAGAGGCGGCTGGGGGGTGGGGTGTAGTCATTGGATGTTGGAAATTTTGGAATGCAGCAACAGGTGTAGGCCAGGGTGCATGGTAAGAACAACGTTTCCAAAGGGCATATCAGCTGTCCTGTAGGTCCTGGTCCACTGCTGTCAGCCTCGAGGCATCTTCCAGAACCTTGGGGGAGTTTCAGGCATTTAGGACCTAATCAAAGGTCATTTAGGACATGACTCTGGCTTGGAAGTTGTATTGCACCAGAGTTTTGGAGTAAGGAAGTCAGAGACAAATAGGTCTGGCTCACAGTTGGGCTCTGTCCTGGGTTATCTGTGTATGAGAAAAATCACATCATGCAGTCTGATAGAGAGATTAATGACACGACGTCCTAGTTATCTCGATGCTAAGGAGATCCCGTGTTTGCTGTTGTCATTACTGTTTGGGTTAATAATTTCCCTTTCCTGTGGTCCGTGAGGATGGTGTGCATAGTTAATGACCTCAAGAGATAAGCCCTCCACGGGGTTGGTGGGGAATTCTGCCAACAGCAGACAGTGAGGACATAGAACTGATGTGGGAAACAGAGGCAGAAGAAAATCATTAAAATTTCTTAACTACTGACAAGCCCTTGAAATAGACAGGGTGGCTCTCCCCTGGGGACTTAACTGCCCTCACCTTGAGGTTTTGTTAAGGACAGTCCTAGCCTGACCAACCCCCTACCCCTACAGGTCTGACCAGGATCCTGTAAGTCTACTTTAACAAGTCCTTTAGGAAACTTTATCTCTAAACCTCCAAGATACTGTTGAGAATCATTCCCAAGCATAGGGCCCGCTGATATACATCTAAAGGGTCTCAGGGGAAGATTTTTTACTACTGGTAATAAATAACCTTTCTCCCAACAATACCTAGCCCCTCAAGGTCCTGGAGACCTTGCTTCCAAAATTCCTTAGAGACTTACGCCATCCCTAATCCCCTTTGTCCTTACCTCCCTCGGAGTCCACCCCTACTGTGCCTTTAAAAACTCTGACTATAATCTGGTTCAGGGTCCAAGTCCCTACTCTGTTGTGTCCAGTATACTTGGGCCCCAGCTTAAGCTTGTCAAATAAACCCTCGTGTGATTACATCGGTGTTGGCTCCATGGTGGTCTCTCATACAGGAAAACTTGAGCATAACAAGAACCATGACATTATGGTAAATAAAGCTTCTAGTTATCAGCAGGCTGATTTTGCGAGGTCCGTCGGCCCAAGACTTTTAAGGTACATCAAGCTGTACCCACACCTGGTCCAGATTTTTAACGTCTCTTTGCTTAGAAGCAGGAGAATTGGAGGCTTTTGTTTTTCGCTTTTTGTTTTTTGGGTTTTTTTTTTTTTTTCCTATAATGGTTCGATTGCTGAAGGCGAGGTGCCATGGGCAATATGGACCAAGGAGGAATTTTGTTTCTTTTGTTTTGGGTCAAGTCAGAGAGGAGCCTGGGATTTCCAGGGCTCTGGTCAGGTTGTTTGGTGGAAGATGGATTAAAACATTAGGATTTCAAACATGTGAGTGTCGCATAATGCTAATCATAGATCCTACCTCCTGGTCAGAGGAGTCCTCTCAGATTACAAGCAGGGGGTCTCTTTGTTATTGAAAAGCAGCAGTCAGGAGAGGTGAAAGTGATGTCTTGTCCTTTTCATTGTGGTTAAGGAGAAAATGGAAAGAAAAGCACTAAAATGACCTACAACAAGTTAAGAGGAATTAAATGAAAAAAGAAAAAAAATATTACAAGTGGATGTTTAAGAGAAAATTGAAGAAAACACAGTTAAATGGGGATTTTCAATTAGACCTTACATAGTGGGAGGGATGCCAGGATGGTATAAATTCCCAAAAGGGCAGTTGGGAGACTGAGAAGTCTTTAGCCAGGAAGCATGTACAGGAGCTGGGGAAGATGAGTAAACTGGTGGTCAGGCAGATCCCACGGAACCCATGGAACCAGGACAACGAGAGCAGTTTAATATAAAGTAGTATTTACTTATGGGATTTGCTTCCGACCTACCTGGACGATGAGAACCCTTCAAGGGTAACCACTGCCCGTGGGGGACGGTTTAGAACGCAGCAGGACCACTGGAAACTCCCTGGGATTACCCTGATAGCACCGGGATAGACTGGAACCTTCCCAAGGCAACTGAGGCCCTCCAGCATACATGGGTACCTATAAGAACTGCTTGGATCTACCAGGACAGCCAGAGCCTATTGGGGATTGCCTGATGCCCAAGGGATCATTTGGAATCTGCCAGGGAAATCGTAAACCACACGTCATCAATGCTACGTCTGAACCTGAGAATGCTGGGATCTGCCAAAGATGCCAGTGCTCTTTGCCTGACGCTGTGTGTGTACCTGTCCTAGGGACTGGCTCAGTAAAGGAATTGTTCCGGAAGGATGCTGAAGAGTGTGGTCCCAGGCGCCATGCCTACCAAGTGTGTCTAGTACACTGGTGACAACTTGAGTGCGTGCATCCTGTCCTGGGCCCCAAACCAACCTTCTAGGAGCACCTGGGTGGCTCAGTTGTTAAGTGTCTGCCTTCAGTTTGGGTCATGGTCCCAGGGTCCTGGGATCGAGCCCTACATCGGGAAGCCTGCTTCTCCCTCTCTCGCTGTCTCTCTGTCCAATGAATACATAAAATCTCAAAATAAAATAAAATAAAATAAAAAGCTGGAAGCAAACCAGGCTTCTGCAGTAGCTGCTTCCCAATGTGGTAGAACTTTCCAGCATCACAGAACTTTCCCTGTGGCCAGCAAAATGCATTCCGGAAAGCAAAGAACCAGATAACCTACATTAACACCAAACCAAAGTACCACACATAGTTTTACTGAAATCTAGGTTAATTGGTTCCATCTTGTTATTGGTTTATTTATTTGAGAGATTTACTGAGTTTTGAAGACTTTATTCATTTATTTAAGAGAATGAGGGAGAGGCACGCACAAGCAGGGGGAAAAGCATAGGACCAGGGAGAAGCAGCCTCCTCATGAAGCAGGTTCAGTTGCAACACCCCAGGATCATGACCTGAGCCCCCGGAGTGAAACAAAGGCAGAGGCTTAACCAACTGAGCCACCCGGGGCCCCTGAATGGTCGGGCATCCAAGCTTCCAGGTGCACATGCCCATCGTAAAGCAGTTCTTAAAACGGGGACTCCGTGCCTTCATCCAGCGGGCCCAACGAAGAGAGTGTGAATCATATAGACTCGTGCCCATGATCACCTCTTGTTCTCAGTGCGATGATGAGGTCGACGGTCAGCTCCCTGTGCTGCGTTCCCTCGAAACAGAGATGAGGACCTTGCCAAGGTCTCTCATGGGTTCCTTGTCCTAGAGACTGTCACACTGTGGGACCCCCTCCATTCAGTGGAGATGATGCTGATGATGATTTTTTGTAGCATCAGGGACAAGGAGGAGTAATTGTCACATCGATGGATTAATTGTTGCAGAATTGTCCATTCGTAGGACCTTCCTATTCTGACTGGATCCAACTTTGGAGTAGACGGTTTTAAGAGAAACATTCTTAATGTTATAAAGATATGACCGCCTTGAAGGCACTGCAGAGATTTGAGTCCGAATGCGTTCATTTCCAGAACGTGGACTCATCTACCCACGGTCATTTCATACTTAGCGTTCAATTTTGTGGGCGCCGAAGGAACAGAATTAACTTCTTGTGTCTGTGGTCTGACACAGGTTTGTTAAATGTCTAGAGGGAATGAAAAAGGACTTTGGGTCACAAATGGCTCCAGTGTTCTCTCTCTCTCTCTCTCTCCCTTTCTCTCGTTGGGCAGTGTGGGGCCAGATGGTTTCCATTTAATGTATTCGGATCTACAGCATCCCCTGTTTTGTCTGGTAAACAGAAAAGAGAAAGATGATGAGGATACGGTTTGTGAGTTTCTGACAAACAGCCTGATACAGTGTATACTTTGTCGGGTCTGTCAGATTAAAATGCTTTTGCAAGTGGAACTCGCTATATTTGATGTGTGCTTTGTTGAAAAATGGACTGAGTTTCCTTGAAATATGATTTCTATGTTTTGAACATGTTATGCGTGCATGTACTCCATTCTCACATAAAATGCCTTCCCCCCGCCCCCCGAGACATTGACGGGAAAAAGATGGGGCCCGTGCACGTGGTCCTCTCTGTCCGGCTGAGTCCGTAGTCCCACGGAGATACCTTGTTGCAAATGTTGCTGTCATTTTTAAGGAAACTCTTTTACAGAGTTGTTTTTGTAATTAATACTCTTCCTTTTTTATTTATTTTTTTAAAGATTTTTTATTTATTTATTTGACAGAGAGAGATCACAAGTAGACGGAGAGGCAGGCAGAGAGAGAGAGAGAGGGAAGCAGGCTTCTTGCTGAGCAGAGAGCCCGATGTGGGACTCGATCCCAGGACCCTGAGATCATGACCTGAGCCGAAGGCAGCGGCTTAACCCACTGAGCCACCCAGGCGCCCAATAGTCTTCCTTTTTTAGATTGCATGTAAGAAACCATTATCCCACTGTCTTTTTTTATGCAGTTACAAGATTCCTGGCCTCAACAATTAAATTTTCTTCTTTTATGTCCTTTACTTTGATGGGTTTCTTAACATAGTACCATGAGTAAGAGTATAAACGAGGGGGGCCCTGGGTGGCTCCGTTGGTTAAGCGTCTGACTCTTAATTTCGGGTCAGGTCATGATCTTGGGTTCATGGGATGGAGTCCCATGTCAGGTCTGTGGTCAGAGTGGAGTCTGTTTGTCCTTTACCCTTCCTCCTGTCCCTCCTTCCTCATTCCCTAGAGCATGCTCTCTCTATCTTTAAAAAAAAAAAAAATTTTTTTTTTTTTTGTTTTGTTTTTAAGTGTATGAAGTATGGGGACGCCTGGGTGGCTCAGTTGGTTGAGCAGCTGCCTTCGGCTCAGGTCATGATCCCGGCGTCCTGGGATCGAGTCCCGCATCGGGCTCCTTGCTTGGCGGGGAGCCTGCTTCTCCCTCTGCCTCTGCCTGCCATTCTGTCCGCCTGTGCTCGCTCTCTCTCCCTCTCTCTCTGACAAATAAATTAAAAAAATAAAATAAAATAAATGTGTGAAGTATGGAGGCCGGATGCCTGATTTTTGGTGATAGTTCTCCACATATTAAATGTATGATCCTAGGCGAGCCACATGGCATCTATGTTAGTCCGTTTCTGCTGCTGTAGGATGGGATTATCCAAGGACCTCTTTTATGGTTATAATGAGGATTTCAGGAATATTTGGGAAGCGCGTACAATGTCTCATGGGCTGTAATAACACTACAGGCATGCTTGTTAGTATGGCTATTGTATAACGCACACTTCAGACATTTGCTTTTGCCACTGTAGGAAATCTTGACACGGATCCTGTCCTTCAACAAAATGTGATCAGACCCTTTTGAGTCCCACAAGGTGCCGTGCTTGGGCACATCCCCCGGGAGCCCAGCATTGGCATAAATCATTTCGTTTGGCCAGGATCCCTTGTTCTCCATATCTCATTGCCCTTCCGTGTCTCTGTCATTCCCCAGGGGCTGTGATGGCCCTGGTCTGCTTTCCGTGAGAATCGAGTTCGGTCGTTTTAGCAAAGAATTTCCCTGCCTCATCAGTGATTTTCTCCCCCTTCCTACATGATTATGAATTGGTGAATCGGTCAAGGACACGAGAGAGAGAGCGAAATGAGCAACTATGATCCAGCCTTAATGCTGGATGAAGGACATTGTGTCCTATGGAGACACATAGATGCAGACCAAGGGTGTGATACTGTGGGTAGCAAGCCAGACGGAGAAAGACAAAGATGGCATGATACCACTTCTGTGTGCAATCTTTAAAAAAATAAATTGAAAAAAAAAAATGTTAAACTCGTAGTCACTGACAGTAGAATGACGATTGCCAGGGGCTGGGGTGGGGCAGTGGGGAAGCAGGGAGATGGGGAATGAGGTCCAAGGATATAATGGTTAGCGTGGTGATGGCAGTGGACGGAACGTTTGCGTTACTGAGGTTCGATACCAGAGTCGGTCTTCCGTGTTCTCGTGCACACGGAGCATAAATCTGTTCGTGATGGATACAGGGGAATCCTTTCGAAAAGTATGTGGTAGCCAATCATCACGTTGTAAGCTTTAAACATCTCGCAATTTTATTTGTCACATATGCCTCCTGAAAAAATACATCTGGGTCGTATCGACTGCGTCTCCTCGAGCATTTTATTTCTCACTGTAAACAGTCTTTTTTTGGGGGGCATCAACATAGAAGAGTCACTTACGTTCAGCATTGATTTTCAACTTGAGAAAGAGAGCAAAATTACAGCCTCACTTCGGGGACAATCAAAGAGAAAGACAAGCGAACCGCTCCCAGATGACATGTGCTCTCTTTACCAAGCTCTGTGTATCTCAGAAGCATAGGTGTTGCTGGCGGTGTCGTCGCCGGCTGGATGCGAGGACCTGTTTTATTAACTTTATTTACTTACCTGTTTCCTCGAGGGCAACCTGGAGAATGCGTCTTTGTAGACTCAGTCTCTGCACTTAATATATAATAAATGACTATATATATATATTTTTTAAACTCAACATACTCACGAGCATCTCCTGCCTTGAGAACGTGTTGGGAGTTTGGCTTCTGTCATCGAGGTTGAGAGTCTCTCGAAATTAAGTGCTGAGCGCTGACATGCAGAAGGGACTCCATCCATTGCTTCCAAATGACTCAGTGGCTGATGGGAATCCCAGGCAGGGAGAAGAGCCCAGGCCGTGTCCATACACGTGGGTTGGAGGTGGCAGGTGCCCCCGTCCCGCTTTCCATTCATCAGATGGGGGGGTGGGGTCATGAGAAGGCGAGGAGTCAGTGATGAAGCCGTGGTCTTCCCCCAGTCTGTGTGAAACAGTGATGCTTTCGGTCCAGCTGGAGAGCAGGGAGGGGTCACCTTGCATAGCCCGCATGATGGGCATAAACGCGACCTGTAGGCATAAGTTCAAGCATGACTCCCAGGTACAGGGGAGCTTCTGGGGAAGTTGGCCCTTCATCCGCGTGTTGGTTGCAGAAGCTGGTAAGTGAGAGAGCAGAACGACAGGAGGGTCAGAACAGAATGCCATAAAGCTGCATCCTTAGGGAGGAATTGGGAAGCTTCATGGGAGGAGGTGGATGGAAGGGAGGACCAGGCAGGAAACTGAAAAACACTGAGACGTTAGGGAGGAGTGGGAAAACAGAGCAATAGAATGCAGCAGAAACTTTACCATAGACATGGGACCAAAGTAGATCTCTTTTTAAATTTAGTTTATTATGCTATAACTTGCATTCGGTAAAATTAACCCTTTTAAGTGGTCAACGTGGTCAGTTTTGGGACATCGATGGGTGCCTACAGTTGCACAACACCACTCTATCAAGACAAAGGACATTTCCATGAGCACTCCTGCCCCTCCCCCACCCCCATCCCCAAATGTCCCTGCAGACATCTCCAAAGCACCTGTTGCATGAATCCGTGGGTCACTGCTCCAGTACTCGTGTCTCTGTGTCCATCCTCCTACGGAAGGACATGTGGGCTGTGTCTGGGCTTTTCACGGTTGGGTCACAAAACTGTCATCAGTGGCCCATGCTGAAGGGGTTTTAGTGTACGGGTTGAGATGAAACCAGAGTGAGGTAGGGTGAGCGGTGGATGGACAGTAGTGGGAAGGACATGCTTGTTGTTAAAGACTCCTACGTTATGAAATCTGTTTGTGAAATGACAGGTAGCCAGAGATGCGTAGTTCCGGTGATAAATACAGGGAAATGTGGATTCTGTTATTTTCATGGTAGGAAAAGTAAAGGTTTTCGAGCAAATGGATACTTTAAGGGCAAATACAAAGGTTATTTATTTTATTTGCTGGGTGTTTTTGTTTTGTTTGCTGTTACCTCGTACATACCCACCCAAAAAGATCAATGTCGTAATCAGAAAATTAAGTTGTCCAAAAAGAGCCGGGCTCCTGTTGAAAATAAATCAGGAACATCTTTCTCAAAGCCTTGGGTACTTTGTATCCTGAATAACAACAAAAGTAAATAAAATGGTATCAAAACTACTAGGAAATGAAACACATTGGAAGTACTAATTTCATTTTATTTTGTTTTCTTTTGTTTTGGAAGTACTAATTTTAAATGTTTGCAAAGATGAGTGTAGGATATTATTGAAAATTAAATAATGATATCTTTTAAAAATGATTTTTATTTATTTATTTGAGAGAGAGAGAGAGAGAAAGAGAACAGATGGAGAGGGAGAAGCAGACTCCCTGCTGAGCCCGGAACCAAATGCAGGGCTCGATCCCAGGATCCTGAGAGCATGACCTGAACTGAAGGCAGATGCTTAACCTCCTAGCCCCGCAGGTGCCCCTAGATAATGAAATCTTGATGGTCAAGGACGTAGGAAGGATTTGGAAGACTACAGTCTGGGAAAGTGAGTTGATCAGCATGTTCTCGATGGAGGCAATGTCTGGCTGCCTGGGCCAGAAAGAGAGCTTGGCATGAATGGAAATTGTTTCCAGCTCTCCGTTTTCCCATGTGGCTGATTGCTTTCCGCCATGCCCGTGTACTTTGTATTCTGTTGCTGAGCCTCACTGGTATAAAACATTAATCTCTGGGATAAAATTTATATGAACCAGCGCAACTTCTACATTATCCTGGCATCATTCCCCCAGTGATCAGTGGCGTACGAGCTAATTCATGATGTGGAACAGTCGTGTATCAGCAGAAAGAATGATGCTCAAGGTACAGGCGAGAAAAGTTCGGAGTGACGTTGCAAATAATTCGGGATCAGATAGATGTTTTTGTGATTAATTCTTTAACTCTGAAATCTTATTGGGAAGGTTTGAGGTCAGCTCCTGATTTTACGAACGGATCGTGTTCAATAACATAGAGATGGTCACGTTTACCTCCCGCACGGTTCATAGGCAGCATTTTCCACCGCTGAGATCGTTATGTACCGTTTTTCTGAATTTTCGGTATGTAGCTCATCATTGTTTGTATACATCCATGTTGGAGAACTCTTAATGGGATGAGTATAGCCCTTAATGGGATGAGTATAGCCCTAAATGGGATGGAAAGATAATTTCATAGGATCCTCTCTAAATGAGACTTAGCATTGGTTCTATGGTTTGTTACCTGTCTTCAAGAATAAGCCTACACTATCCTTGCCAGCCTGTCAGGCAAAGCCGTCAGGCAAAGCCAGGAAGCCGGGTTCAGAATACAACACACCAGTCTCAAGCCGTGACCCCAGACTGCCTTGGCCGCAGAACCAAGTGCTGTGACCGGAGTCGGGTTTCTCAATAGATGTGGCGATGGGTTGTCGGTTCCGATCTTGGCCCCGGTAATTTCCCTGCTCCATCTTCAGGATTAAGCCTGACATGGTGTTTCGTAATGATGCATTCATGCGGGGACATTGTCAGTGAAAGACAGATGTGGGGAGCGAAGGATGTATCCCCATCATCTTTGAATCGAGGCTGTGGTCCGTGCCGGGCCGCTGGAAAGTGATGCACTCTGTGCCTATTAGCCGAGTGTATAAACAGGAGTGGGATCCGAATGTTGTCCAGTTCGTGTGAACTCATTTAGACTGAGTGCGTGTGTTCACGGTCACCACGGCTGAGCACTGTTGTGTTAGGATTGGGGGCACAGTTCTACGGACCGGGGCTGTTCAGAGAAGAGACAAAGCCACCCACCTGGTGTGCACACATTCCCACGGGTGCGATGAGACACCAAAGCCTATGAGAAACAGACACAGCTGTTGGTTATGACTGCAGGGGTGTCTAGTGCTGGGACTTTGGACAGGGCTTATTGTCTTCTCCTCAATGTTCAGTCCTTGCAACGGCACCATCCGTGTTGCCTGGGAGCTGGTTAGAAATGCCCAGTGTCTGTCTACACCGCAGATCGGCGAAAACACAATGTGCAGGCTACCTGTATCCCAGGGGATGTGTGCGCATACTCTTCTGAGAAACATGTCTAGACTGGCTTCACTTAAGTCCTTCATTGGTAAGACAGAAGAAAATCACAGGCCTATAAAGACATGAAGGTTCCGGAATTGTGTGAAATGCTTAAAACCTTGTGGTAGTATAGAAATGAAAACTCTTAAAAACCGAAAAAACAGTAAAATGTTGCAGTAAATGGGGTTCGTGTTGGCTTGAACGGAACTCTAGGGGAGACCATGGCCCTCTTTCTTTTCTCTCTGCCAGGATGTACCCACCGAGCTCTCGGCCTGTGTTCATCTTCAGTCATGGCCCTGGTTGTCAATTTGAGGGCTTTTCACACAGGGGGGATGCCTGGCAATGTCTGCACATGTTTTTGGTTTACATGATTGGGTGGAAAAGACCTTAAGTAACACTACCAAGGGGTAGTGGCCGGGAAAGCTGCTAAAATAAACATCCTATAACACACAGGATATTTACCTACAACTGAGAATGAGCTAGTCCCAGATGCTAGGAGTGCCAAGCATGGGAAACACAAAACTACCTATAATAGAAACATTTCTTTGTAGGAAAGGCACATTTGCAAGTAAAGGTCTAAGAGGAGGTACCCAAATAAATTATTGTAATTTGCAAATGTCCTCCGTCATCAACCGTGGATAACATCAGGCGGGTTCCTTTGTAACAGGAATAGAGGAGTAAGTCAGAACTGTCTTGAAATAAATTTCTCCCCATCTTCAAGTACATGGTGTTCTGTTAGTTGTCTCGACAACAAGGTTAACGCGGTTGATTTCTTGCACGTTAAGAAATTCTGGTAAAACCTGGAGATTGAATATTAAAGCATTTCACGTTGCACGTGTAACACAGTATGACGTCACCCACTGGAGATTACAAATCGAGCACTGAGGCTGTATTTAAACAAGGATTTATTCCTTTAAGCACAGAATACTGCTAATGATAAAGAAATGTCCGACTTGTATGTGGTAGGGATATCACGTGGAGAATTATTTCACTTACAACAAATGGTCACATTAGTTCTTTGTAATAAAACACAGTCTGGGTCATAAAAATGCACGTCAGATAGAAAATTTGCCTTAATTTATGACCTTAATTTTGTGTCCAAATTTCCCTTGCTCTTCCTTTTTATTAATTTTATGTTTTTTTTATGGTTTATTTGTAAGCAGAATGCTGTCCCCAGACGGATGAACCTGTTTACTAGTAAATCAATAAACTGTACACATTGCCTGAAAATAAAGAATTTGGTTGTGATAAATCAAAAATGAAGAAAGGTAGGTCTCCCAAGAGAGCGTGGTAGGTTACATCAGCTAAACCAAACTGGGCGTCCATGAATCAGTAATGTTTGCTGGTTTAGAGCCTTGCAGAGCACAAACTCTTGTTTTCCCTGCTCAGCACATCTCTGTCATAATAAATAGGTAATTGGTTTGGTCCTATTATACTCTTCCTCTGTTACTGTTGGCAATAATCACATATAAATCTCTAGGCTCATGGTTTCCTTTATTATACATTCTTCATTAGTTTAACTCATTTTTCCCTTCTTCGTTGAAGAGCTTGAGCAGAAGGAATCCCCCACAGTCAAACGTAGCACAGGTAGTGTTTGTGTTTTGTACTCACATTTCCTTTTTCTGTTTTTGATCTTCGTTATTTCACTAGCCCTGGTAATATACTTAACATCTAAAAAGACGTGATTTTTCCTTCCACAAATGACTCTCTGGGATAAAGTCCCTCTACGGAGCACTTTATTTATTTTTTTTTATAAGATTGTATTTATTGATTTGACAGAGAGAAGAGACACAGCGAGAGAGGGAACACAAGCAGGGAGAATGGGAGAGGGAGAAGCAGGCTCCCCGCTGAGCAGAGAGACTGATGCAGGGCTCGATCCCGGGACCCTGAGATCATGACCTGAGCCAAAGGCAGACGCTTAATGACTGAGCCACCCGGGCGTCCCAATACGGAGCACTTTAAAGTGTCATGTATGAGTAGCCTTAGCATCATGCAATGTTCCTTAAAAAGATGAAAAATGGTCTCGGGAGAGAATTTGAAGAATGTTTGTGCAAAGTAACATGTCCACCATAGAGCACGTGCAACCCATCACAAGGGAAACGAAATGTGTCTTACCATAAAGGTGAAAGGGAATGGCACAGTTTTCAGTAAGAATACATACCGTTATGCAAAAGCTCAAGATAGTTCTGCATCAACGTCCCCCCTACCTTCGTAGCTTAATAATCTGAGTAATCTTCAAACTACTGGGGGATTGTATTTATTACGCTCTGCCTGTTTGTCCTTCTGTCTCTCTGCTCACAACAGTCTCTGATGAGACATTCAGAACATGTCTGTTTTCCTGGCCGTTGCCTCTGAATGTGCATGATTGAGACTGCTGCGTGTCGAAGTGACTTTTGAGCCGGACACCCTTTCCGCAGCACTCTTGGAAAGCTACGGCTTCTTGTTTGCCTGTTGTGGGCTTTCTGTGCTCGTGTTGGAGGTGTTGAGGGTGCTTGGGTACAAGAGGGGAAATGTGATCCTGCTGTGACAGGACAGGAGGGAGCCCAGTGGGATGAGTCCTTTCATCCCGTGCACGGGGGTCTCGGTGAGTGGAGGACAGCCCTCCCCTACCTGGGCGTCCCTTACAGGGTCCACATTGCTTTCGTACATAGCCTGTTCCACCAAGGAAAGAAGCCCTGTGAATCCCAGCACTTCCCCTACAGTATCGAGAGTCTCGACCAGGTGGTGAAGGAGACAAGAGAGGAACACAGCATGTCACCTGCAGGCCTCACCTGCTGTATCTCCCATCTTGTTCTGTCCTCTATAGTGACACTTGTGAAGTCAACGCCTTACTTCCTTGTCCTTCCCTCTGACGTGGCAGGCCACGCGGGCTGTGCTAATTCAATGTCCCCATGACTTCCTCTGTGGATGGAGATCAGCAGGGGGACCAAACACACCCAGAGAGGGTAGGGCCATCTGCCGGACATCCAAGAGACAGGGCTCTAAGTTGTCTCTTCCCTAAGGGGAATGATGAAGGCTTTTTTGGTACTTGAAATCCAACATCAAAATAGGGGAAGGATTTTGAAAATGTGTGTATGAAGACAGGGTTTTGTTTGTTTTTCTGGATAATAAGAGAAAAGAAATTTAACTTAATGTAATTCAAACTAATTTAATTTAATTTTAACATAATCTCTACACCCACTGAGGGTCTCGAATGTACAACCCCAAGATCAAGAGTTGCATGCTGTACTGACCGAGCCAGCCAGGTACCCCCGAGACCAGGGATTTCAGATGAGTTTTTGGGAGGGATCCCATGCATGTTTACCTATCCTACCCCCGATGATACTATCCTGGATTTTTTGGGGTGGAGAGGGTTGCATTGGCATCCTGAAGGGGTGAACGTGTCGTGTAAATTAGACCAGTTGGATCATCTCTTTGGGGAATTTGGGTGTTAAATGGAGCAGGAAAAGGGCCTCAGCTGATTCATCCCAGGAACGGCCATCAAATGAGACACTGGGACAGTCAGTCCCTGCTGCTTGCATCCTGGAGATGTCTTTGTCCTTGTTGGATGCTGGCCTCAAATCTCTCCAACCTACTAGTTATTCCCATAGGAATAGGATATTCTAATAGGAATTGTATATCTCCATCATATATATGCTCGCGTCAAATGACTCAAAGCAGTAGAAGCCAGAGTGATTTCTTCAGTACAGAAGCGTTGCATGTCGTATGGGAAATGCAATCCATATTCTCGTGTTCAGGTCACCCGCAGTGGAATGCGGTCGGGCTCGGCATGAAGCCAGAGCAGAGTAACGGGCCTTCGGGCGATGGGAAGGACAGGAAGGATGACGGGGGGAACTGCTTGTGACAGGCTGTCAGTCAGTCCGTGGTGATGGACATCGCACCCGAGAGGGCCATCTGCACTGGTTACACCAGAATCAGAAAACCCCTATGTGTGTATTGAGCAGCACGTGCTCATGGATTAGATAATCATACCGATGATGGATTCTGTTGTCCATAGCCTGTGATCATGGATCTCCATCCAAATCAGTTTAATGACGGCTAAATACATGGTCTTGACTGATAAGTATGACTTTTTCCTTGGGACATTTCATCTGATGCCATTGTATTTCACACACACCGCTCACCCCGCAAATGTTTGGAAGCCCAGGCCCTTTAGCTGCTCTCCCTGTTCCCCGCTGAACCATTAGGAGACATGCGTGGGCAGAGAGGAGCTTGGTGAATGTTAGGTCTTGGACGTCACCTCCTATTACTGAAGGCTAGATACCAGCCTTTTGGAAATGTGTTCCTCCTTGCCCCGGGAAAAGTCACATTCCCCCTCTTGTCAGGTCTTCTTCTACGATGAAAGACCAGGGCAATGCCTAAGGAGGGCATAGGAAACCAAATATTACCAAGTTAAGGTCCTCTCTACGGAGTCATTATGCAATGATAGTAAAATAAAGAGCTGAAAATGTCAACATGAAATGTGTGTTGATGACTGATAGTTGGATATTCATGAATTGATTACGGGAATACATGGGCCGCGGAAGGGTTCTTTTTGTTCCGTCGCAAAACCCTAGAACGTCTAGTCCCCTGTGGGGAGTGGTGTGCGGTGAAGGAGCTGGCGTGATCTTCCTGCTCATGATTCACTCGAGTACGGGACGTATGTCAAGCACGTGTAATTAGGTCAATTATAAATAAACACAGACACACACAAGCGCACTGCTTCTGTGATTAAGGAAGCGTCCACTTTAGAAAACTAGTGTAGGCTTGCGTTTGTCATCTGTTTCCGTTGGTAGTTGTTTGGGGTTACCGCTAACATTTCTTCAGAGTTTTACCTCATGGAAACTAATGTCTCCTCGTTCAGTGTTGCTTCATTAAATTCCCGTGACTCCTCTGACTTATGAATCTTTTTCTTTGTGTTTCCTCAAATGGACATAATGTTATTTTTTTTTTTAAAGATTTTATTTATTTGACAGAGAGAGAGATCACAAGTTGAGAGAGAGAGAGAGAGAGGAGGAGGAGGAGGCAGGCTCCCTGCCTAGCAGAGAGCCCGATATGGGACTTGATCCCAGAACCCTGAGATCAGGACCTGAGCTAAAGGCAGAGGCTTAACCCACTGAGCCACCCAGGCAGCCCCTGGACATAATGTTCTTGATTAATATGTAAGATATCTATTTTCTTTAGGCTCAAGACTCAAATTTTAATGTTTTGTGAGTCACCTTGAGGTCTCCTAATAACCCAGCGTCTCCCATCGGGAGTTCCACAAATTATTTTTCTCTTAAAACTTTTTCAGACATTTAAAAATAAAAAAATAAAAATTCTCAGCTCGTGAAATGTGTGAAAACGGGCATGGAGACGATTTGGAGACCTGGGGACATGGTCTGCTGGACTGTGTGTCATGTCAGCATTGGGTATTAGATCGAGCTATTTGCAAGAAAGAGAACAGGCCTGTCTGAATAAGGAGCCCTGTTTTCTGATTTTTCTCCAGATGTTATAGTGTATTGACAATTCTTTGAAAGAGCCACGGAAGGAAAGGATTTCATGTATATTTTTACAAATATTATCCTCATCATGTGTCCGGGGAGACTAGACACCGAGGCCACATTTGTATTTCCAAATGTTTATTTTAGCTTCTAGATGTCATGTTTAATGCAGAGATCAACCATCTGTTGAACTATTGTGTATTTTTTTTATGATGTTGCGGATCAGTGAGACGTACAAAATACATTGACCAAGATTTATAGAAATTAGTCATTGTCTAAACATGATTTCATTGGTGTTTTAGGAGCTGACTGTAATTCCTCTCTGTATTTCCATATGTCCGTACTGTTACAGCTAAGGACAGAATCAAACCTTTACATAAATTGTTCTGTAAAAGCTTTGAGCCTCAGGTGGTGCACTTGGCTTGGGGAATTTGGGAGGTTCTCTTGTGATGTCATGTTTGGACAATGGATCGCCATGAGATGTAGCTTATAGTCAGGGCTGGTTGATAAGTTCCAAGACTGCATAATATCCTAGCTTTCCTCGGGTAATGCAAGTCAGAAGGCTCAGGGAAGGGTGTCCTAATCCTGGAGGAGGAAAAACTCTGTGGTGGTTCTAATCCCAGATTCCAGCACTCGACATGCCACGTCCTCAAATCTAAGATGGTACTGATTAAAAGTGAGCCTCTATATACCACCAAGAAATTGTTTTAAAAGGTCACTTTAGCACAGTCCATCAATTTTAAGACACACGCCAACTTTAAGTCTGTTCCTTAGAATCAGTGAAATACAGGATTAAAATGCTAGGTGATACACAGCTGAGAATTATCTAATTTCAACTTCGAATGAGATGATGATCAAGGCAATACTGATTATCGCACACAAGCCATTTTTATTTTTCAGTGCTTTATTTCCTTTTTTCTAGTCGTACTAATACGATTGTTTCTGGGGAGTAAATAGCATGAGACACGTTGAATATCTTATTGGACCTTACACAGTTACTTACTCCATGAGCTGCCAAAACGCAGGTGCATATATGTGCCAAATGCTGAAAGATCACAGAGTGTGTGTCTGAATGGCAGGCTGCTTCCCCCCATGCAGGACGGGGGACCCAGAGTCCCTTTGTCTTATGGAAGCACCATCTTCCCCGCCAACATTCCAGGCTTTCTGTGCTTGGGGCTTCAAAATGGTAGAAGTTGAAAGAGCGTGGGAGGTTTTCATAGTGAGGCTCAACGCTTTTGCTTCCATGCCTTCATCTGGCCCTTGGTCACATGACAGCCGGCAAGGCGATGGGTCCGTTGATCGGCAACTAGGCGAGTTTGGGATGTGGTCTTGCCTTTCGCTAACAAAAACAGAAAGGTGCTTCCTCCTCCAACTGGAAACCTTGAGGTTTCTTTCTTCTCCTCCTTAACTCACATGCTTCTAGTCCACTCTTTCCAAATTCTATCCCAATGGGAAAAGATGACCAAGATTTAGGCGACCGTGGTCTTTTCCTGCCTCCCCATACCCCGTTCGTCCTTCTCCAGTGTCTTTCATGTTCAATGCAATGGGTGATTCTGAACTTCATTCCCTGTGAGTTTAGAATACCACTCTTTAAATTTTTCACAGTGACATTTCTTCTCAGGCTGGGAAAATGATCCTTGCTCTAACCTCCTTGTCTACTGTAGTGACTGACATTTAATAAGCGTAATAATTAGCCGCTGGGAATTTCACTGTCATGGTCCTGATGCCTGTTTGGAGGTGTTTCCGGAAGATGTGCTCACACGTTTGTGCATTCTATCCACGCTTTAGGTTAAAACCCTACCATTGTGAGAGAAACAGTGAAGCTGTAAGTAGCCAGCACTGGGAGAAAATTGGCTCATTTTAACAACTTACTTGTAGAATGGATGAGACTGCCAAAAATTCTGGAGTGCTTTTGCCTTCTCTTGTCCCTGTGGTGCTTTCTGAATACATTTTATGTTTCTGGTCCTGGGATGTGAATAAAAGCCCATCATTGTCAACAGGCGGGGAACCAGCCAGGCACATAGGCGGGAGCGGTTCTCCCTGCTTTACTTCATGATTGAAACGTCCCACTGAGAGGCTCGGAAGCCTGAGCCATCCCAACAGCTTGGAATTGTGCTAATCGCATTCAACCTTTTGCTTGATTTTTTAGAAAGTAATGAATCAATTATGCAGTTGTCTTTGTAGGGCTCTGCATCGCAGAAATCATGTCTCTTGGCATAGACAAGGGCATTAACGCAACAATGAAGGGCAAAAAAATGCAAATGTTGATCTTGTATGTAGAAAACCCTAAGAATACCATGCAAAAAGTGTTAGAACTAATAACTGAATTCAGCAACGCTACAAGATGCAGGCACAAATCCAGGCACAAAAATTACTTGCTTTTCTATACACTAACAATGAACTCTCTGGAAAAAGAAATTAGGAAAACAGTCCCATTTAAAGCAGCATTAAGGGGCGCCTGGGTGGCTCAGTGGGTTGGGCCGCTGCCTTCGGCTCAGGTCATGATCCCAGGTCCTGGGTTTGAGCCCCGCGTCGGTCTTTCTGCTCAGCAGGGAGCCTGCTTCCTCCTCTCTCTCTCTGCCTGCCTCTCTGCCTACTTGTGATTTCTCTCTGTCAAATAATTAAATAAAATCTTTAAAAAATAAATAAATAAATAAAGCAGCATTAAAAAGAGTAAAATACTGAGGAATAAACCAAAGAGATGAAAGCTTGTTCACATCCAACTGGAAAACATTGTTGAAAGAAATTAAAGACGACAGAAATAAATGCAAAGTCATCCTGTGCTCATGAAGCAGAAGACAGTATTGTTAAAACATTCACACAACACAAAACACTCTACAGATTCAATGCAATTGCTATCACAGTTCCAGTGTCCAAGTAGGACTACAGGGGTTCCCGGAGGGCTCAGTGGGTGAAGCTTTGGGTTTCAGTTCAGGTCATGATCTCAGAGTTGTGAGATCAAGCCCCATGTCCAGCTCTGTGCTTGGTGTGGAGCCTGCTCATGATTCTCTCTTTCCCTCACCGTCCATCCCATTCCCACCACTCACGTGATTGATCTCTCTCTCCTGCTCTCTTGAGAGAAAGAAAGAAAGATAGGAAGAAAGAAAGGAAGGAAGAAAGGACGAAAGAAAGAAGACAGGTGTAGGACAATAAAACATAAAATTAATATGGACTCACAAAGGACCCCAAATAGAGAAAACATTCTTGATGAAGAACAAATCCAGAAGCCTCACACTTCCTGATTTCAAGATGTATTACAAAGCTACTGTAATCCAAATAGTGTGGTCCTTGCTTAAAGATAGACATATAGGACAACGGAACAGAATTGAGAATCCAGAAATAACCTGTTGCGTATGGTCAGGTCATTTTCAACAAGGGTGCCAAGACCACACAATAGGGAAATGGACAGTCTCTTTTTAACAAAGTGTGTTGCAAAAACTGAATATTCCTATGGAAAAGATTGAGGTTGAAACTGTACCTTAAACCATACGCAAAAGTTAACTCACACTGGATTAAAAACGTAAACCTAAGACTTAAAACTATAAAATTCTAGAAGAAAATGTAGGGGACAAACTTCACTACGTTGCATTTAGCAATGATTTCTTAGCTATGACATTGGAAGCAGAGGAATTAAAAGTAAAGACAGACTAAGTGAGACTACATCAAACTTGAAATCCGCAGAGCAAAGGAAACAACAAAATGAAAAGGCAACCTAGAAAATGGGGGGAATATTTGTAAATTATACATTTGATAAAGGGTTAATGGGCAAAATATATAGGGCTCCTACAACTCTACATTACATATAAAACCCAAAGGGTGCTGGGATGGCTCCGTCGGTTAAGGGTCCAACTCTTGATCTCAGCTCAGGTTTTGATCTTGGGGTTGTGAGTTCAAGCCCTTGTTGGGCTCCACACTGGGCATAGGTCCTACTTCAAACAAACAAACAAAACCACACCAAGAACCTAACTGGGAAAAAAAAACGGTCAAAAACTTGAATACCCATTTCTGCAAAGAAGATATACAAGTGTCCAATAATCATATGAAAGGGTGCTCCACATGAGTACTGATTAGACAAATGCAAACCATAACTCCAATGAAATATCATTGCATGTCCATTATGGTGTTCAGTATTAAACAGACTCACCGAAATACCCTTCAAGTGTTGAAAGTGAGGGTGTAGAGACATGTGAGTCCTTTGCACTGTTTAATGGGTGTGGAGAATGGCATAGCTGCTATGGAAAGCAGTATGGGGATACCTCAAAAATTTAAAAAAAAAAAAAAAAAAAAGAATCATCACATGACCCAGAAATCCATTTCTAAATGTATCTAGAAGAATTTGCAGCAGGATGTCAACGAGACATTTGGGTATCCGTATGTATTACAGCATTGTTCATAATATCCAAGATGTGGAAGAATTCCAAATATTCGTCAGTGGATGAATAGAATGTTCTTTGGTCTTAATAAAAAGAAGGAAATCTTGGGGCGCCTGGGTGGCTCAGTGGGTTAAGCCGCTGCCTTCGGCTCAGGTCATGATCCCAGGTCATGGGTTCGAGCCCCACATCGGGCTTTCTGCTCAGCAGGGAGCCTGCTTCCTCCTCTCTCTGTCTGCCTCTCTGCTTACTTGTAATTTCTCTCTGTCAAATAAATAAATAAAATCTTTAAAAAAAAAAAAAAAGAAGGAAATCTTATTTCATGCTTCCAAATGCATAGACCTTGATGACATTATTTTAAGTGAATTAATCCAATCACAAGAGACACATGCTACATGAATCCACCTATATGAGGTATCTAAATTAGTCCTATTCGTCAACACAGAAGGTCGAGTTGTGGTTGCAAGGGGAGGGGGACATGTCCAATGGCAGTAGAGTTTCCATTTTGCAAGGTGAGAACATTCTAGACCCTGTTGCGCAACCGTGATTGTACTTCACACATATATGGCGCCATCCCTTTAAAAATGTGTAGCAAATAACACAAAATGCTAAATAATAACATTGAAGCTTTCACACTCTGTTTATTTTGAAATACCTTTTTGAGTCATGTCTATAACGATTCCACACATGTCTTTCGAACCAGGTTTCGTTATTTAATTACCGTGGGAATCATGTCCTTGAGGGTATGTTATTGAAGTCTTCAGGGCATTTTTGAAGTCTGTAATTCTTTCTGGAGAGTGAGATTGCTAGTTTCTACCTGAAAATTTGTGATTGTGAGCACTGTAGCACTTCCTTGTCTTGAAAGGCTTCCAACAATGCAAATTTTTTTTTGCAATTTTATTGAAAGTACAATAAATACACCCACTGGAAGTTTTACTTTTGACTTTTGTAGGATATGTCTTTATGCAAATATATAAATAATTTTGAGAAGAATAATTCTTCTGCACCTACTGAGCATGACCAGAAAGGTAAAACAGTATTTCTCATGTCAGTTGTGAGGGGGAGGTATTAGGACGTATCATTTGCTTTAATTTGGGTTCCTCCATGAGTACACATGGTGATTCGTGTTCAGAGGAAGTGGGTTGTTTGAAAGCTAAGGTTAGGTGAATGGGAAAATGAGACAGGGCAGGGAAGGTTGTATTTATTTGAGAGAGAGAGAAAGAGAGCATAAGCACAGGGAAGGGAAGAGGGAAAGGAAGGGGTAGAGGCAGAGGGAGAAGCAGATTCCCCGCGGAGTAGGGATCCCTTCCTGGGGCTCAATCCCAGGCCCCCAAATCATGGCCTGAGCCTAAGGCAGATGCTTAACTGAACTGAGCCACCCAAGTGCCCCTGGAAAATGTTTGTTTTAATAATACACTGCTCTTGGGACGCCTGGGTGGCTCAGTTTGGTTAAGCAACTGCCTTCGGCTCACATCATGATCCCGGCGCCCTGGGATCGAGTCCCACATCGGGCTCCTTGCTCAGCGGGGAGCCTGCTTCTCCCTCAGCCTCTGCCTGCCATTCTGTCTGCCTGTGCTCATTCTCTCTCTCTCTGACAAATAAATAAAATCTTTAAAAAAAAATAAAATAATACACTGCTCTTAACCCAGTATACCAGAAATACTATTTCATCATGTAATCTATGTAACATTAATGAGGTCTATCATGTCCATTTTTTATATTAAGTGTTCAGGGTTGGTGTGCATTTTGTACAAAAGCATGTCTTGGTTCAGATGCTCACATTTCAAGTGCTCAGTCAAGTTGTGCTTAGTGGCTCACTGTTGGAATTCACAGCAGGAAACAGGGGGTTCTGGGCAGGCTTCTGAGAGAATGCAGAGGGAACATGTAACATGCTGGAAAGTTCCACGTGTTTTCATTATAAACGTGAAGGAAATACAAGGTAACAAAGACGTATTTTAGAAAATAACATAAATTATTATCACATATCATCCTGTTCTAAGGTTTTTTCATGGTGGTATGCTGATTTTTACTCACCTGAATATTAAATTTGAATTTTACCGCTACTCCGCAGTTAAGAATTTCCGAGGAATGTTCTAAAAGTCTTCTCAATTTGCTTTGGATCTTTTCCAAGGAAGCCAGTAATTAGGGCTTGAACCTTGCTGTCAAAGGTTTTGAGTTGATTAAACAGGTTTTCAGGTTAACTCAAATGTGTCAGGATATATCCCGCATCTCCCTCTTTTCCTAGGTTAAAGGATATCTAAGACTAAGGGGAGATTAAAATCTGACATTATCAGGCTTTTTAAACTATATTCAATGTGAGGCATGTGTCTGGATTGTAGTTTTTTGTTTTTTTGTTTGTTTGTTTTTACTATAATCTATAATTCACCCATGAATAACGTCATTTACTAAGACATTAAAGCAATTCTTGTAATGAATCATTCTTCCTTTTGGAAATTATCTAAGATGTGGGTTTGCCGGTGCACGTATATTTTCCTAATGAGCACAAGGCATTTTGACTTTAAAGACCTTTAATTGGTCTCTGACTTCATATTATCTAAAATATCTTGTTGCTATAGATGGAATTTGATGGGGAAAAAGAGGAGTCTCCCTCAAGACCTCGAACGTACTCACCTCACAGTGATATTCCCAATGAATTCGAAGAGCCTTAGGGTTGAGTTTGCTCCACACTGCCTCCCAGGTAGTGAGTAGGGAGTCACACTCCACCCATGTATGCATCTGGGGGAAAGAAATTAAAAATCACGGTCCTATCATAAAGCCCATCGTACCCATTTATTGGGTTCATTCCCCCTTACCATTAAAATAGGTCTTTGGTGGGAAACTGTAAATGTACCTACACAGAGCTGAGCCGTCCATACTGTCCTGCGGTATGCATGTCCTGATAACGCATGTCCTCTCCACGTGCACATGCCAGCCTGTACACAGCAGATCCTGGGGTACTCTGCAAAGAAAGCACCTGACTACATGCCTGGATAGGAACTCTAACTGGCATCATGGCTTACAGTTTACAAAGTGTTTTACCATACCTATGGGAAAGCATATGTATCCTTTCTCTCTAACTAGCCTGCTTTTGCCAATATCTTTCCCACTGTCCTATGCTGTGCTAGAGAGCGTAACTCCTTCTGCAGGTGGGGGAACATGTCCAGCCCTGAATCCCCACACACTCTTTGAGGTGGTGTCTGAGATAAGGAATGTCTTCCCTGTATCCTGGAGAAAAGCTATGGGGACGTCTCTTGGTTGAGGACTCTAAGTTCCACTGAAAATACGTAATTTGTTCAAGTTCACCTTGCGTATAAATGATCACCCACCTTTGCGTATAAATGGTCACCCAGGGAGTTAAAGTTTTATTTCTCCCGATATGGCCATGTGGATGGTACTGATGTACGCCATTGAATTGTGATGTACAGTTAATAAGAAATCATCATCCCAGACATCCCTGATGAAACCCTAAGTTGGAAGATGGACTTGGAAAACAGGACTTTCCTTGAAGGGATGATGTCGTAGGATGACTCCCTGGGAGGAGGTCCATAAGGATGGACGTGTTTCCAATGTCCTTTTAGGACTTAGTCTGGACCTGCTATCATTGTAGCTTCTGCAGTCAAATGCTCTACCTCTGAGCTATACCCCCTCATTGTAGCTTCTGGCTCATGGAATTGTTCAACAAAAGTTCCAGTTGAAATCTGAAAAGAGTCTACCAGAAATCATACCCCTGTGAATGCACCATGAACTGTCTCATGCCTGGTGTATCAATGCTAGATGGTATTAATGGCTCTGATGAGCTCTGTGTTAGCGTGCCAATGATAGACTATCTAACCATGGGCCATTTTCCAGTATCTGTCACCATGTAAAGCTGTGTACTGTTTGATTCATCACCATAATCAGATAATAAAATTCGGACGACCCAAAATGTCTGGGAGTTACCAACCAAAGAGGAGCTAAACATTCTTTTAAAAGGGCTGCTTAGGGAACCACGTGTCTGTACTGTTGCCTGTCCTGCCCAGAAGAGAAGTAACCTCTTCCCAGAAGTTGAACTTTTCAACTCCTGTCACATCGAGGGATAACAATGGACACCTAAGGCACTGTGTCATGTCAACTGTTTCATCTGCAACATATTTCCGGTCACATGTAGTATTTTAATCTGGCAGTCACAGGCACTGCTAAGATGGTCTCAAAAGTCTAATAATTGTTAAGCTGGATTATATAGTAATTCACAGCATGGAATATCCAGGTCCAATATTACACCCAAGAAGGAACACTGACAGATCTCTTAATTCAGTTCTGAACACCAAGTGACCTCCCAATTTGCAGAAAATGCAATATTTATGGGAAGGGTGGATATCAGATTAGATAACTCTCCTGTTGGCCTGCTTAGCAGGGGTACCCATAGTCCATAGAGTAGCAGTAACCTGGTGTCGAAATGAAGTTAAGTGGTAAAACGACAGGAAGAGTTTGGTCTCCATGCCTGAAGACCGAGATGTTACAAAGATGGTTTGTGAAGGAACTTCCTGGCCTTCAGATCTGCAGTTAAGCAGGAGGTCCTAAAAAGCGTGGATTTAGGAGTTGGCCAGGCCTGCAGCTGAATGCCCTTCTCAGTCCTGGTTGGGGCTGGGGAGTGCATAGGAATGGGTTGCTGTGTTGTAGGTATATGCACCTTCCAGATTCTTGGTGATGCCAAATTAACGTTGGCCATCCCTCAGTGGTGCACACTTGCATCTGACAGTTTGAGAGTTTTCATTCCCCTCTATCCTTGAGGCTATGTTCCTCACTGGTATTATAAGGTTCTTCGTACATCACAGGGTTGTTGATGACAGATGGAAAGAGCAAAATGGATCCATCCCGCTACGTTGCAGAATGTGATTTATAGCTGCTGTTCAGTACTATTGGGGGACTTTCTGATTGTGTCATGTGTTTTCGTGGCACATTGCAGAACCCTTGGAAAACCACTTTTTTCAACCCCTTGAGATTCTGTTATTTCCAGATGAAAATGTTGGTTTTGATATGTACCAAAGTCTCATTCTTATTATCCATGACTTGTCTAGAACTTGGTAGTGCCATTTAATGGCTCTCCTTTGAAATGAAAGATGAATGGTCTGAATTTATATGAGTACATTTCACTATCTTTGGATATTACATCTTATAAGAATTTGTCTGTAATGAATGTTTCTTTATAAGGAAAAAAATTACGTTAATAAAAAACATCATAATGAACTATTCCATCCATAGGATTTCATACCATGAATATGTCAAACTATAATAAATTCTTTGAATGGTCATTTGTTTGGTGGTATGGATTTAATGCATGTGAGTCCTACCACCCTCAAGGTTCATAAGCTAACGTGTGACTCTCCAATGTGATGGTGTTCTTCAGAAATGGGGAATTTGGGAGGTTTCACCTAACCATCCTAGAGTGAAGTTGTGGGGTTGGATAAAAACACTTTTCAAGAGAGGAAGATTGAGGGGATCACTCTGTCTATTGGTCTCTTCTCCATCGTGTGTGGACACAGCATGAAGGCAGTCATCTACCACCCAAGACAACGTCTCTCACCAGAACTTGCCCTTACTGCCACCTGGATGCTGGACTTCAGCCTCCAGAGCTCTGAGAAGTGAATTTCCCCCTGTGGAATTTGTTATAGCGGCCTGCACAAACTAAGACAGATCACTTTCAGCTTTGCTCTGTTTTCTTTATGTTGTGCCGTTAGGAATAATGCTGCACACTGCCTTGTCTACTTCAGGTTGGAGATGGTACCTGCTAGTCCATACCCACCCTTCTCTGAGAGCATTTTGGTGATTCCTGGCCCTTTTTACACTTTTAGATACATTTTAAAAGATTTCCTCGAGCTCTATACAATTCTCCTTTCTTTTTCTTGCCCCTCAGTCCTTTTTGTACTTGAGATCCTCCTTCTGGGAGCATTTTTTTCCCTCTTTCCTAACTACTTGCTTTAGGGATTTCTTTAGTGGGCCTGTCTTGATGGTAAATTGTCACAGTTTATGTGATCTAAAATCTGTTCCTACCTTGTCCTTGAGAACATTGTTCTGTTGGGAGTGCAATTACGGGTTGTAGTTATTTTCTGGTGATGTGACAAGTGGTTTTCACTCTCCTCTGACTGCCTTTGATCCTATGGAGAAGTTGCCTGTCCATGTGCACGAAACACCTCGTTGGCTAGTCAGTGTGTGTGTGTGTGTGTGTGTGTGTGTGTGTGTGTGTGTACACAGGAGCCCGTTTCAACCCCCGTTTTTACATTGGTGTTTGTGGCATCCGCCATTTTCATTACTATCTCCACGTGTGGATTCCTTGTCTTTTTTCCTGCGTGAGTTTTGTTTGTCATTACTGAACATGATAAACTGTGGTGCGAAATGCCTGTCCTCAACCTGATGGTCCCGATTCTCTGTCTGCTCCTCCGGGAACTCCGTTTCTTGATAGTAGAGATTCCCATGCAGTTTTGTCCTCATTTCATTGTGTGCATTCCTTTCCATACTATCGTATCTCTCTTCCATGTTGATAGTTTAATTTTTATGTCTGTGTCCTCTGCTCCTTGAATGTGGCCACCCACAGATTGTAATTTGCATTGGTTGGGAGGTCAAGACGTCCTGTGATGGTGCAGACAGCTGGATTTCATGTCCTAGTTCTGATACATATTAGCTGTGTGACTTTAGGGCAATTAATTACTTTCCACCCCATAAGCCTGTTGAAAGGATTACATGAGTCACTGTGTTACAGTTCTTATATCTGTTTCTTGCATGGTTAACTATATCTTACTTTGGGTATTGCTTCCAGTTTCAAACATATATGCACATTTATATAATTTTGAAGCTTCTTCCAACTCTTTTAGGTTTTTCCCCCCTAATTTAATACTATTTTCTCCTTACTCATGAGCAGAAACATTTCTTTTTGTTTAATGATATTGTTTATTGTTTATTACTTTGTGTTGCATTGTTCCAATATCTAAAGTACCTAGAATGTCCGATTCTGTCATTTGCTCATTTTCTTCAACTCTTGCGCATTCTCCTGGTCCCTGCTTGGATTCTGTGGCTTCTCAATGACTAGTGTCTTCTGGAATTTTGCATAGGATAAGTCTTTGTGGACTGTGATTTCAATCAGCCTCTTTTTTTTTTTTAACATTTTATTTATTTATTGGACAGACACAGATCACAAGTAGGCAGAGAGGCAGGCAGAGAAAGAGAGAGGGGGAAGCAGGGTCCCTGCTGAGCAGAAAGCCCAATATGGAGCTTAATCCCAGGACCCTGGGATCACGACCTGAGCCAAAGGCAGAGGCTTTAACCCACTGAGCCATCCAGGGGCCCCTCAGTCAGCCTCTTAATGGAAGATTTGTGTTTACACTTGCCAGGGTCCTCAATGTATTAATAACCTAAACCCACATCAAATCATATTTCTGAGCTTGAAGTTTTTTAGCTATACAATTGGTGTGAATACACACCAGAAACCTATAGAGGGATTTTTAGGGATGGCACCCCCCACCTCAAATGCATCCAGGCCTATCTCAAAAACATAAACATTTTGTTTTCCCTTAATTCTGATTTTTTGTTGTTTTGACTCATTGTTCACCTTTTCATGAGATGGGTGTACTTCAAGTGTCTGGCCTTATCCTTGTCTTGTCAGGACCTAAGACATTTTCTCCATTACTTGTGCAAACACTAAAATCGAGGCTCTTCCTGGCTGGGATGCACAGATAACATAATGGCAGGGACAAGGATTAGCACTAGTTTACTTCTCTTGATTTTCTTTTCCTTCTATTTTTTTTATTTCACTTTTCAGAATTAATCTTTTGTATAAACTCATGTGCATTTAAGAGGATGCATTCAAGTATTTTATCCTGGCATTCCTACTTCAAAATATGTAGTCTACCACATTGCTAGAATTGGAGCATCTTGTAATTGAGTAGAAACCCATTAAAATATTTCTTGAATTTTTATTGAGTTTCCCATTTTTCGGTTCCAGCAGTTCTCCATCATGAAGCATCTGTTCTGATTCTTCTCCCCAATTTTGTTCTTGTTGGCTATTGGTCCCTTTGGATGGATGTCTGCTTTTCTCTCTAGGCTCACTGGGCTTCTGCAGTGTGTTCTTGAAGGATCTGTTCCTGGTAGATTCAGGAAACGGTCGAATAATCAGGATTATTTTAGATAATGTTTTATTTATGGGCTAGATAATTTCTCCACACGTGAAAGTCTGCTCTCCATGTGGTGGATTCTAGCATGGTTTTCATTGTTCAATGTGTTCACACGTCACCTGGTATTGTCAAAATGCAACTATGATTCAGTTGATCCAGAGTAGACCCTAAGAGTCGGTATTTCTGGAAATGTCCCAGTAGTTCTAATCTTCTTGGACCAGGCAGCACACTTTGCCTAGCAAGGGGTTAGCAGAGAAGGACGAAGTCTTAGGGAAGTTAACTCTCGGGAAAGACCCTGTTCCATGTTAATGGAATGGCGATCAGGAGTGACCTCCACCAGTAGGCAGGATAAGCAGTATAGTACGATGAGAAGGGTGAAGACGTTGAAGTTAGGCAGACCTAGACTGAGAACATATTTCAATTAACAATGGGTATGCTTCCTGTATTCCTTAACAAAGGTGCAAATTCTACTTCTTTATCTTTGTCAAGTTATGCCTAGCCCTGTGAGTTATGCTAGCTGATAAAATGTTGACCAGATGCATCTGTCTTCTGTCCGTCTATCTCTCTCTCCATTTAGAATCACTTTCTTGCCACCCTATAATTTGTGACGAGCTCCCAGATGACTTACAGGTTTGTACATGTAGAGAGGGGACAAGATCCAAGCAGGGGGGCAGGTAGCTTCTGGGAGGACTTGAAGTATTGCCTCAGCTTTCCATAAGGAAGAATTGGATGTTTGTTGGTTACACTGCTGAGATTTGGGGATTTCTTATTACTACAGCACAGTCCAACCCTTGATGAGTCACACACCCAAAACCAGTAAAACTGAAGCTTTCCTTGGAAGGGTTGGAAATATTAACCAGATTAGTCAAAGGAGCTCAATCCTTCTTTTGGGAAGTGAGATGGTGAACTTATTGGATTGTTACCAAGACAAGTGTATTTGCAGAGGTGTGTAGAAACATAAAAGATAGATAACAATATTTTAAAAATATAGTAATTACTTTCAAATTGCTGTTAATGAATGGGGCGCCTGGGTGGCTCAGTGGGTTAAAGCCTCTGCCTTCGGCTCGGGTCATGGTCCCAGGGTCCTGGGATCGAGCCCTACGTCGGGCTCTCTGCTCAGCAGGGAGCCTGCTTCCTCCTCTCTCTCTCTCTGCCTGCCTCTCTGCCTACTTGTGATCTCTGTCTGTAAAATGAGTAAATGAAATCTTTAAAAAAAAAATTAAAAAATAAAAAAAATTTAAAAAAAATGTTAATGAAATACAGACTCTCCCATTCATTTATAAATCATCTATAACTGCTTTGTCATGGGGTCCATAGTTCAGAGGTCCTATTACCCACTAAGCCAAAAATATTTACTTTCTTACCTTTTACAAACTGTCTTTGGTGACTCCTGTTGTAGACCTACATCCTAGGTTAACATGGGATGGCACAGGGGTTATGTGTGATTTTCTTGCCAAACGAACTTCTCAGCTCTTTCTGGTTGGACGAAGGTGGAACATGTGATGTCTGTAAAAGAGAATTGTATGCAGAACCATGAGGTGAGGACACCAGTGTTTTAACAATACCAGGTCACCTATTGGGTTAGACCTGATAGGACATTTATGTAAAATGAGATCTATTCACCGTGTCCTCTGATATGTGAAGTAAGATGATGGGTTTTAATATCGGGGTGAAAAAAAAAAAAGTCCCTTCTTACTTAGATGCTTCTTCCCAAAGAAGCAAAATCAAGAAATGACAGCACACCTTATGCCTCCAGGTGGCAGATTTCTTTAGAATAGTTATTTTGAAAGCCACTATTCTATTGTTTTTCTACTGTAAAAGATAAGTGCTCTTTAAAAGAGCAACTAGCAGGATATAACAGTGAGAAGAGCAGCAAGAGTTCTTGAAAGATCTGTAACAAAAATATGTCACAATTTTAGCATTGTGAAAGCAAGGAGCAGTAATTGAAAACTACAAAATTAATGGCAGAGGACATGGCTTTGGGCATCTCTCTCACACGGATGGCTGCGCTTCCTGCTGAATCAGCTGAGTCCTTCGCATTCTCACAGCTTATGGCCAAAGAAATAATGATATGTGATGTCAAATCTAATGGAGGATAAAATACAGATGCAAGGGGGAGATGGCAGAAGGGGGTAAGTTCTTCCCAGCTTTGTAGATTAGATTTGTGTCTACAACGTGAATCTTGGCAGTTAGCCACTTGGTGGGAACAATGCCAGCCAACATAGGGAGATATGATTTTCTTTTCTTTCTTTCTTTCTTCCTTTTCCTCCTTATTTGCTTTTGGGGGGGAGGGGGCAGTGTGTGTGTGGAGGGGGGAGAATTGCACATGCTATTGCATATGGAGTTATTTTGGGGCTCTGAATGTAAATGGCCTTCCCATCCCTTATCAAGGAATGAGCAAGTGTGGAGGCTAGGCTGGTCATATACTCCGTTAGGACACCAAATCCTGTTTAAATTAAATGATGAGACTGGATTGGCATTCACCTGAGCAGCAATATGGATATACGAGAGAAATTATTATCTCTCGGGCTGCCCTATCCGTTTTTCATTTCGGCCCTGAATTTTTGGTTATTCCTTAAATTGCATGGACCATAACCAATTCTTTCCAATCACTTTTCTTTTGTTCTTTTGTTAGTTGTGAGTAGTTTAATTGTGTAAAACCAGTGATCCCCATCCAACACCCATAGGTATCACATTTTTCGCTTTTATTCTTGTTTCTTCAATTCTGTGGTCTGTAGGGCCAAAGTTTACACAAACCTAGCCACTATTAGAGGCTGAATTGCATCCCCCCAAATTCATATGGTGAAGTCCTAACCCCCAGAACCTCAGTGCAAGACTGTATTTGGAGACAGGATCTTTATCAAGGTAATTACAGTAAAATGAGTTAGGTTGAGTGAGGCCCTAATCCAATAGGACTGGTGTGTTTATAGGAAGATGAGGTTACAACTCAGAAAAGCACAGAGGGAAGATGATATGAAGACTGTATCTTCATATCATCAATCATATCCTATCAAGGGGAAAGATGGCATCTACTTATCTGAGGATACAGGCCTCAGGAGAAAACAACCCTATCAACACCATCATTTCTGAATTTTCATCTCATCCATGAGACGTAGATTTCTGTTGCATAAACCATTTAGTTAGTGGCATTTTGTTATGGCATCCCTAGAATTGTCTTTATCTAGTATAGAAGCACTTACATTAGTGGTATTGGGATTGAATTAGAAGTGTTTCAAAGGATCTACTGCTATCATGTTTATGTAGTGGTCCTACCCCTACTATCGTTGATGTTTCTGTGTAGTTCCAGCTTATGTTGGAAATGAGCGTCCCAGTGGGTATCTTGCTAGTGTAGTGCACTAGGGTTCACAGCTATTAGGAATTCTATGGTGAAATCAATATAATTCTCAGTGTGACTTCTCTGCGAATTCCTTGTTCCTTTCCCTTAATTAACAAAACCCGGCAAATTCTCTGGAAAATAGTGTATTTTATCCTGGCTTCACTGGAAAACGGAGCCAGGAGAAAGGATGATGTTTCGATGTTTTATTTTGAAGGTGCATCCCAGAGCAGGGAAAGTGAGGGAACTGAAGATGAGGGCATTGCAGCATGATGTGCAAATGCACTAGCTTCTGCTCCCAATAAATCATGAGTCTGTGTAGATAACATCTTGCATCTTGTTAGAGGTAATAAGAAGACTTGAAACAGGTGTCCTCACTCAGCCTGGTGAGTAGTCTACAGCCAGGCAGAACAGAGAAGCCAAGGAAAGATTGCACTGTAGGGAAAACATGGGGAGGAATTTATTTGTTGAGTTTCTGTCTTCTGTCTTCCATTGGTGAACATGTACCCCATGGTATAGAATTCACTTTATCATCTAGCCACAAAGAGGCAAACACTGGGAGATATTTGTTTGGCTCCATTTTCACATAGAATCCCTTAGGTGTTGCTATGATGGAAGTAGAACAAAATATTGATGAGCCAAGAGGGTCACCAAGGTCACAAGAACTGGAGAGACATACAAGATCTGAGAGGTAAATAGCAGAACTCAAAGTTTTGAACATCACTTATATTTTAGTAGTTAGTGTGATTAATTAAAGCAGTAGGCTGTACACTTTCTATAAAACATTTCTAAACTGAAAACGTAAAAACCGGTGTTCTGAGCCTGGCTCTAAAATGCTCCTCATCCTTTCTGACCACATTCTGTTGTTCAGAACCTCACCAGAGATCACACGGCTGCCCCTAATGGTAGGATTCGTGTCGTGACTTGGATGGAAAAGCCATCCAAGTGGGAGGACACATCACTATCCTTCTGCAATGGAAGCATCCCTTGGACATTCTCTGTGCTGTATGCACAACATTATACAAGTAGTAAAACCATGATATTGTTGGTTGGTGGTACAATGGCATCCCTGGGTAATAATATTATTTCATATTTATAGAACACTGTCCAGTTCATGCTATCCTCTATAGAAGAGCACCAATGCCATTGGAGAGGCTTTAGGGAAGATTACTAAAGAAGATTAAAGGGGATAAATTACAAGAATATAATCAAAGGAACTGGACCTGATTAGCTCAAGATTTAAAAAAGGACAAAAAAAGAGAGATTTTCAGCTCGGGATCATGTAAACAACAAAATTTAACTTTTCCTTTTCCAAATCCGATGAAAGTGGCCAACATAAGAAAGCACTGCTGGAAAGTAGTGATTGGTCCATCTCATGTAGAAAAAATAGGATAATGAAGAATGAAATTTCCATCCAGCTACAGTTGGCTTGGGAAGGGAAGCTTCACCCTCCAGATAGTCTTACACTGCATAGTACAAAAGATGTTGGTTGTAATCCAGTTGAATTTGAGAGTATTACACAGGTGAAGAGAAAATGCCCATCTGATGGCATTTTGTGGGAGGAGCAAAGTGGCAGACTCTGGAGAACATGACTTTCGCTCTAAGGTGCATGCCTAGTGTATCATATTAAGAGGCTGGCAAAGTTTTTGAGATGGGGCCTTGCCACTCTGGCTCTTTGGAAAGTGCTGGTGTCTGTTACGTGGGGTGCTCCCCATTCCCTCGAACTACTAATATAAATACCACAAACAAAAATGTTTGCATCAGAACGGGCATCTCAGTCTATACCAATCCCTCATTGCTCTGCATGCAGCATGCCTTTGGCCATAGAGAAAAGTGAAGTTGTAGAAAACCTGACTTAATACTTACACCCTTTTATATGGAAACTGAACTACTTAACCACGTTGGCAAATCATGTGTGCCATTGCGTGTCAACACCCCAAATAGAAAAGAAGATGAAACGTAAGTTGCTTTCAGTAATGGTGCACAAACATAATAGTGACTCTGCAGGCATTTTAATAACCGCAAGAAATATTCTCAAGGGCATTGTCATTAGGATTTGAGAGACTACGAAACAAGAGCAATCATGGGAAGATGGCAACCACAGATCAAGAACATGAGAGATTAAAGGGAAATGGTGAGAATTAGAACAGGGACGTGTATATTGGACGTGTAAAAGTGTTGAATTGGAAGGTGAAATCTTGAAGTTACCCTGTAACTAAGATTATCAAAAAATAAAGAAGTACAGTTGGTGAGAGAGAGATGTGTCATACACAGTATCCACAAACTCAACATAACTGGAAAAAAATAGAGATACAATAGGGAATAATAGAACCAAAGGTGACTGAGTAGGAGACCTTTAGTTTTCATAGGTAGGTGGGCAAAATGAAAGGTACCAATGTATCCCAGTGATTTTCATTTTTAATATGTGCATTAAAGAAAAGGATCCTATGATATAAGCTCTTTGGCAGGGTAAAAATGTCAACAGAAAATGGTACAGAGGAAGAAACTAATCAGACTTCTTTTGACAGTAAATTCCAGAACATAATATAGCAATAGATTGGATTGTGAGAATAAATGGATATGACATTAAATTTCATTCCTCATTTTAAGGTACTCATTTATAAGGGTAATAAAAAAATATTCTTAAAGTTTAACAGTCACATTTTTTTGTTGTGAAAACTACTTCAGGAAATTCTGTAACTGTTATATTTTCGTGATTGATCAAACTACTCATTTATCAAGGCTTTTTCTTGACTCCGGTAATAAGATTATGGTAATGAATTACCAATAGATCCGTAGGAATCAAAACACAGAAAAATAATGATGGACGAACGAGGGCTTATTATTTTTGGAAGGTAAAAATTGTGCATAAATCATAATTTATTAAATACGGATTTTCTTTGGGGCATCTGGTTGGCTTAATCCGTTGAGCGACCGAATCTTGATTTCCACTGGAGTCATGATCTCAGGGCCATGGGTTTGAGCTGCATTGGCCTCCCCACTCAGCAGGGAATCTGCTGGAGATTCTCTCCCTCCCTCTCCTTCTGCTCCTCCCCGTTTTCATGCACTCACGTTCTCTCTTTCTCTTTCTTTTTTTTTTTTTTTTTAAGATTTTATTTATTTATTTGACAGAGAGAGATCACAAGTATACAGAGAGGCAGGCAGAGAGAGAGGAGGAAGCAGGCTTCTTACTGAGCAGAGAGCCCGATGCGGGACTCGATCCCAGGACCTGAGATCATGACCCGAGCCGAAGGCAGCGGCTTAACCCACTGAGCCACCCAGGCGCCCCTCTTTCTCTTTCTAAAATAAATCAATGTTAAAGATAACACAGATCCTCCTTGACTTATGGTGAGACTGTGTCCTGATAAAACTCATCATGAACTGAGAATATTCCAAATCGAAAATGCATTTAATACACCTAACCTCCTGAACACCATAGTTTAGGCCTGCCTACCTTGAATGTGCTTTGAACACTTACATCAGCCTACGGTTGGACGGAATGGTCCCACACAAAGTCTATGTTATAATGACATGTTGAATGGCTCATTGAATTTATTGAATACTATACTGACTGTGACAAATAGAATGACTATTTGGGGACAGAATACTTGTCAGTGTATCAGTTGTTGACCCTCATGATCATATGGCGACTGACATCAGAGGCCCCCTCCCAGGATCACAAGAGAGGATTGTCCCACATGTTATTGGCCTGGGGAAGGATCCCAATTCAAAGTTCTATGTATAATTTTTACTGAAGCATATTGACTTTTTCCAATTCTTTTGTTCTCTTTGTGTTTCTTTCTGTATAGTTTCTTTTTTTTTTTAAGATTTTATTTATTTATTTGTCAGAGAGAGCGAGGGAGAGAGAGCGAGCACAGGCAGACAGAATGGCAGGCAGAGGCAGAGGGAGAAGCAGGTTCCCCGACGAGCAAGGAGCCCGATGCGGGACTCGATCCCAGGACGCTGGGATCATGACCTGAGCCGAAGGCAGCTGCTCAACCAACTGAGCCACCCAGGCGTCCCTCTGTATACTTTCTACTGTTATACCTCAGCTTCACTAATCTTTTCTTCTGCAGTGTCTAATCTGCTGTTAACCTGCACTGGTGTACTATCTCAGAGATTATCCTTTTCATCTCTAACTCTTTTCTTTCATCAAGAATTCAACTTTTTTTTCCATGTTGGGTCATTTTTAATCATCAATGTAACCAACTTCCAACTTACTTTATGAACATATGGAATACAGCTATAGTCACTGTTTTAATGTCTTTTTCTCTTGTTATGGGTTCTCTTCTATTGATTGATTTTTCCATCATTTTCCTCCTCCTTTCTTCTCTCTGGCAATTTTCTTCTGTTCTTCCTTATGCATAAATATGAACAAGAGATAAAACTGTGAGTTGGAAGCTATGTTCTTTATTATCCATTCCATTTTGTTTGTTTATCAATATGGAAACAATTATCCCCCTAATATATATAATTGCTAGAAAATGCTTAATGTTGAAACATACATTGACCTTTCAGGAAATACCCATTCCTGTCCCCAGTACCCGTACAACACCCCAGAAAGCAGTTAGAATTTAATTCTGTGCATGACCATTTCTTTGAGAAGGAGCTGTTTACTTATATATGAAATACTGGCCCCTTCCATTCATTCATAACTCCCCCTTGGATATAAGTCAATATCTTTCCCATTTGACATCTTCAGAGCTTTATTTTATTCACAAAACATCACTAAAATCAAGAGTCATACTTGAAACTGATATAATTCAACTCAACGACCATGAACTCTAAGAGCAAATTTATTTTGATCTTAGAATATGTGTACATTGTAATTATGGATTATTAGAATGTATCACACTGGATGGTATATTTTTAAAGTATGAAACAAGTTGTATCAATACTATTTATATTACTTTATATTCTGTAATGGGGAAAGTGCATTTAGGAACTGTCTTTCCAGTTTGGCAATGATCATTTCACTTTATTTTGGAAAACTCGATGAAAATATTTTTTTTCCAATGAAAATATTATACTCTAAGTTAATGTTTGAACATTTGAAAATAAGTTGTTCTTCTGGGGTTTTATTCATTCTCTTCTCTCATCTGGCATTTTACAATGTTTTCTTTCTCTGGGATCTTTCAGAAATTGTGAGGGGTGTTTTATGGGGGAAAGTATGAGGCCCTGGCTTTTCTTGTCCCAGAAGTAACTACTCAGTCTTTTCTTTGTAGCCCTGGTCGTGCCCCCATGTTGTGCTGATCTCCTGTAGCTTACTTATTCTTGACGTTGATTATTATACATTAGGATCACCAGCCATCTTTCCGTGTCAGTCTCTAATTCCATAATCATTTTCTCCAACCCCTTTCTCTTGTGGGCTAACCATTTAGATGCATATGGTATCTCGCTTGCATTTCACCTTGGTTTGAACTTAGAGTGCATTTTCTTTTTACCCATACTTCTCACAGGGGAACTCAGCCATCAAATATCCTGTTATTTTGGCTTAGGTATTTTAACTTCCACCTTTATTGTTGCTTTTTTTTTTTAATGTTTTATATATTGTTCTTAAAACTAAACGATGCCCCCCGCTTTCCTGATCACCACCTCTATATGCTCCCTACCTATAACCACACTCAAATCTGCCCCTCTAGAATTGTGTGAACCATGCTTTCACTTAGGGGATTTTTCCATTGTCCTGCTTTCAACCCTCAGGGAGACTAAGCTGCTGTTTTCTCCTGTTCAGTCTTATCTCTATAGACCAATTTTCAGTTCCAAGCGCTCCATATGCAGACACATTGCTGCATTTCAGTGGTGGAAATGTAAAGTGTAATGCGTGTAGCCCTTAGAATCTAGGTGTCAAAATTCAAGACAGGTTTCTATGTAAATCCAAGCAGAATTCTGCCACGACACTTTCTTTGCTTATAAATCCCCCAAAAATTTGGAATAGAGATTCCATTATCTTTTCCTTACTACTTGTCTGAAGTGCTGATAAAAATAGTGTCATTACATGCAGGAAAGTAAGCTGTTATTACTACCAGATGGCTCCCCATGATTTGCTCTCAATTCACACCACTTTTCTTCCAATTTATCGCCAGCCCTCAACCCCCCACCCCATCTTCATGTCTTTACACACCATTACTTATCTATAGAACAGTCTTACAAGTTCCACTGTTAGTCCTGAATGGTAAACTGAACAGACACATGCTTTTTCAAACCTGTTCTTCTACTGCCATTTTGTGAGAGTCATTTTTCAACAGTATGTTTCCCGACCTCCTTTAATGTTGGCATCTAAACATTTTTTATGTGCTAAATGCTGGCAAAGGATTTTATTATCAGCTATGTTTGCATATAGCTGTTGTGTATCTATGTCTACAACCTCTTTTTTTTTTTTAAGATTTTATTTATTTATTTGACAGAGATCACAAGTAGTCAGAGAGGCAGGCAGAGAGAGAGAGGAGGAAGCAGGCTCCCCGCTGAGCAGAGAGCCCGATGTGGGGCTCGATCCCAGGACCCTGGGATCATGACCTGAGCCAAAGGCAGAGGCTTTAACCCACTGAGCCACCCAGGTGCCCCTACAACCTCTTCCTATAGAAATATTGGACCAGCATATTCAGCTTCTGTTGATGAAAAAAAATGTACATTATATACTGAAACCTGTAAAACCAGTCCTCCAGGTCTGATCAAAAAGCTAAATTGGATCTGTTTTCTATCAAAAAGTGTGATTCCATTTTTCATTTTGGATAAACGTGTTGATGTTGTGAGGGAACACTCTCCGTCTTGAGTGCCGTTTGAGTGATGAGCCACTTTGTCCTCAAGGTGAAGGAAAATGGCACCATGAGAAATGTGCAGTGAACGTGAGCTGATGAGGTCTGTCCAGGGAGTGATCAGGTTACTGATGCCATTTTTCTATTCTGCATGGCGCTTGGGGAGTTACGTGGGACTGTCTGCCCAAGATCTATGCTCCAAAAGACCTGCATTGCCACCGATTGCATCTGGATGCCCCCTGGATCATTCAAGCTGACTCTTCCCCCAAGTTAAAGTTCCTAGAAACCTTCTAGTCACCTTGACATCGAAGATGACAGCTCACATATTACCTTGACTAGGTGACCAAGTCAAGTTCATAGTAAAGATCAAGGTCATTACCAGGGAGAAGTTAGGATGGTCGCTTGTACTCAGTGATGTGATATGAGCAGAAAGGTCCTTCAACTCTGTGGTCTTTAACCCCTGTCTAGTCATGAGGGGAAGAAGAAAACCATACAAACTCATAATAAGAAATACGCTACACAATTTCTGTCAAGGTGATGAAAGACATTTGACAAACTCTAAGAGGCCAGAGGAAATTAAGGTAACATGCAAACTTAATTTAGTGCAGGATCCTGGAAGAGAAAAATATCATAAGTGAAATCCAACTCGTTAGTTACCACGGATATGCAATGGCAGTGTTTTTTGTTGTGATACATGTATCATAGTGATGTAAGATGCTAACATTAGCAGAAATGGGGGAAACACATGTGCTAGAATTTTCTGCAGTCTCTTTCCAGCTTTCCTGTAAATCTGAGTTTGTTGCAAAACAAAAAAGATCATTGAAAAAGCAAACCTTGATTCTCACCTTGGGCATCTCCCTAAGTTTTGCAGGTCATAGCATCCCGTCCTCCTGGAAGATGTTTCTCTTGCTCCATCATCAAATCGTGACCAGTTGAGTTTCCACGCATGCCTTGGGACATTTGTTCTCAAGCTTTAGTGCCACTTAAAGCTCCACGAGTCCAAGACAGTTGGCTTTTTGCTTTTTTTTTAATTTGGTAACTGCCTTGAGGGATGCACTCTCTTTTTCTTCATCACCAATGTCCATAGTTTATATTGGGTTCATTCATGATGTTGAGTATTCCGTGAATTAGGACAAATGTCTAATGACTTGTATCTACCATTACAGTATCGTACAGGATAAATTCACTGCTCTAAAAATTCTCTGTGCCCCAACGATTTATCTCTGTCTTGCCCGCAAGCCTCCTGACAGGCATTGATCTCTATGCAGTCTCCATAGGTTTTCTTTTTCCAGAACATCCTGTGGTTGGAATCAGACAGTGTGTCACCTTTGCAGATGGGTTTCTTTTACAGAGTTGTACGCGTTTAAGGTTCCTCCGTGTCTTTTCATGGTTTGGTGCCTTGTTTCCTCTTAGAACTAAAAATATCTCATTGTCTGAATTTATTGCTGCCTATTTACCCATTCACCCCCTGAAGGATATGGTGGTTGCTTCCAAATTTTGGTAATGATGAATAAAGCTGCTATACACATCCACATGCAGGTTTTCGTGGGGATTTAAGTTTTCATTTTCTTTGGGTTCGTACCAAGGTGTGGGATTCGTGTGTTACGGTAGGAGCATGCTTTAGTTTGGTAAGCAACAGCCCAGTGGTCTTCCAAAGGGTTGCTACCATTTTGTATCCTATGTGCTGTTGAATATACTTTCAAATCAGGACCTTGAATGGCAGCTGGCAATGAGGATACTAGTAAGTATTTGTTCAATACTGAAGGATCAGAAGCACCTGGGCTGTGTATTTAAAGTGTGTGTTTCTCAGCCCAGTCCCTGGAGACTCTGATGCAGTCGGTCTGGAATGGGTCCCAGGAATCTGCCAGCATAATCAGTGCCCAGGGAATGCTAATGTGCACAGGCTGAAACCCACGCTTTGAGGCACTGCTTAATGAGCTCACTCTGGCAGCCTTCCCTCTGCTGCCTCGTCGCAGAAGATGGTTTGCCCACTCCTGAAAAACGGTACTTCCTAGTGTATCCTATTACTTTATCACTGTGTTCTGAGATGGCTACTAGCTTATCTTTAAAATAAAGCAGGCTGTTCTGATGGAAGGTGGAACTCTGGCTCACTTCAAAAAATATTTACTGGAACAAAAATCAATGACCATATATGCAAATTCTGATGGTAGGATTTTGGGTAAAGATGGCAAGATGGGAAGGGATATATTTTTCATACCTAATATAGACACATGAATCTTATTCAAGTATTTGACTATGCTTTTCTGCAACAAATTCAAGACTTTGCACAGATAAAGGCCTTAAGAATAGTAAATAGTAAAATACGGCATTCTCTTATATATCCGTATGTAATGCATATGATGAAAATCAGGAATGTAACCCTGATCCAGTACTATTCTCTATCTAGAGACCTAGACAGATGCTGCCAGTTCTAAGAATAATGTCCAAGGGGCACCTGGGTGGCTCAGTGGGTTAAAGCCTCTGCCTTTGGCTCAAGTCATGGTCTCAGGGTCCTGGGATCGAGCCCCGCATTGGACTCTCTGCTCTGCTTCCCCCCTCTCTCTCTGCCTGCCTCTCTGCCTACTTGTGATCTCTCTCTCTGTCAAATAAATAAATAAAATCTTAAAAAAAATGTCTAATATTATCCTTCAGTTGCTCTTTTCCTTTAGTTTTTTTTTATTTCTTTTTTTTTTAATCTAGAATAACTCTTTGAGTTTTTCCTGTTAGGTCACGACATTGACACTTCTGAAGAGTGCCGTCAACTATTTTACTGAATGATTTCATTTTGAGTGTGTCATGATGGGCTGATTAGGTTCTGGTTATGCAATTTTAAAAAAAAAAAAGGACTGGATTTTACAGGCAATGTGCTTTTTTTCCCTTGGTTTAAGGTACGTCGTTTAAGGGAAGATGGATAGCTTAAATGTGTTGGGAAGCTTTCAAGATGAAATTCTGATTTTCTGGAAGGGGAATGATTTTACTGAGGAATAAAAAAATTATGTAGGATAGGAATCTTTCTTCATTTTATCTGTATCCCAAACTGACAGCATAGAGTGTGATAGATCACTGAAGTATATCTTTTGTCTTCTTACCTTTTATTTGCCCTCCCTTTGCCCTTTTCCCACGCCATGCGTTTGTTGGTGAAAGCATTTCTATTTCTAGTAGAATATCTACATTCTAGAATTTGAAGAATGCTTATTACTGTTGTGTTTTCAAATGGAATTCCTCTCAAGAAAATAAACGGTGCACGAGTAATAGAGATATCAAATCCTGGGCGAAATTCTGAACCGTTCCTTAAGTACTTGTCTTTTAAGCTTTTAGCAAAATATAACAGGCATTTGTAAAATTCACTCAGGACACATTTTGCAAAGTTCTGTTCATTTCTTTTTCTTAATCCCAGACCGATAGTCCCAGAAAACCCCTTAGTCATGGTGTATCTGGATTGGCATAAGTGTCCTGTTTGTTTGTAATGATCGCATCCACTTCTCTTGAGTGCTTTCATATGTGAAGGACGTTATAGACATCGTCTGGATCTCCTGGTCCTGCAGATCAGAAAGTAGGCGCTAGGCAAACTTACATTCAGTTCTCAGTCCTGCCTTTTTTTCCTTGGGTGTATGCATAAACTCCTTGTGTCCCAGCTTCCTTATTTATAAAATAATGATATTTATTAGATTTGCTTCAGACAGTACTTGTGAGGATTAAATATTGTAAAAATTAAGTGTAGGTCAACATCTTCACGTGGTGCCTAGCATGTAGTAAATGCTGAATAATTTGTATTGGTTATCACTACCCCCATTGCACAGTTGATGAGAGGATCAGAGAAGCCCCATCTCTGGAATAAAGTCACCCAACTCCAGGGTCCAATGCCAAGGCCATTTCCATAATACCACGTTGCCTTGCTGTGGACGATTGAAAAGAAAGCGCTCTGGAAAATAGTTGATTACACAGATTTGTTTCCAGTTGGCTAACCCCAAAGGTTCTACAATGAAATCCATCAATGCCAAGAGTAGGATGTGTGGTCTGTACGGTCGCTACTGGACCCTTACCACCATTCCAGATTTGTGAAAAGCAACTGGGCTGAAATTAGGGTCATTTTCCAAATACAAAATTGAAAGAACCTACTCAAGATAATGCTAGAGAGGAATTAAGGTTTTAAAAATGGGTGTAATTAAATACTTAAGTTTTGGTTATGAGATTCAGTAATTTATACATGCACATTTGTGACTTATTCCCATAAAAACAAAGCTTAACAAATACTAGCTAGATTACTTTCAGATTTTGAACTTGCTGTGAAATGTACTAGGAGATTTTTGTGCAACACTATGAGACCCCTGCCTGGCCTTCTGAGTTCTTTGGGACAGAGTAGGAGACATTATGGATTCTGCATATGCTGCAGGTCCCAAGCACAGGGGTTTGATGAGAGTGGTGGGCACTGGAGGCCTCCATGTCTATGGTCATGGTCTAGCACTGAGGAATAAAAAGCCACCTTGAACTATGTGCTATGATGCTACCTGCTGGGGATCAACCAGAAAATATGGTTCCATGATGCTCTGTAGAGATCTGCCAGAATTGGGGTTTGATGGTGCCAGTCCAGCCTCATGAACTGAATAATTATATGCAGGCTGTCGAGGGGAAGACCCACAGACTACAGCATCATCATGGCCAACCAGTGAAGGCACATCTGAGGGTTTCTCTCTTTCCCCTCCCTACTCAGTGTCAGAAGAACTTGTATCGTACCTGGAAGTTACCCAACTCTTTGTGTGGGCGTTGGATAACAAGGCTGTTGCAACCAATGAAAATGATAGAGGTAGGGGATTAAATTGAGATGATGTTATAGAACTAAACTTCTTGGATGGGCTCAGTTATGTCCCAGAAGGTCCATCTGCTGTACCCTGATTCCTAGTATTTGAGAGTATGGCTGTATTTAGGGATAGGGTTTTTAAAGAGATGATTTATGTAGAATGAGATTATTCGTGCAAGCCCTATTCCAGTGTTACTGTGTCTTTATAAGACGAGATAAGGACACAGGGAGAAGATGGCCATCTACGGACCAAGGAGAGAGACCTCAGGAGGAATCAGCCCTGACCATGCCTGGATTCCAGACATTTATCCGCTAGGTTAAATGAGGATACATTTCTTGTATCTGAGCTGTCCAGTCTGCAGTACCTCTAGATAATAGCTATTTCCCTGCGGGGACAGGCTGTACTTCACAATTGTACCACCCCCTTGGTCCCTAATACAATGGCTGACTCATGAATATTTCTCAAGTGAGGTTCTATACTACCATGATGAGAAGTTTCCTACGGAATAGGTTTCTGTCCCGGTCCTGTGGGAGGAAGAGTGTGCTGACTGTTGATCCTCCGATAGGAGCTGTATTTCCGTGTCAGCCTCTGCAGGGGTTACATTCTGACTCTGAGCTGTCACATTCCATGAGCTATTTCAGGACAGTAATGGCGGCCCCAAGTTCAGGGTCAAGTAACACACCTCCCATAAAAGGACAGAGGAGGTAGACTCCGTAATAGCTATTCTTTGGTGTGTCAGCTCTCAAAGGGTGGCAGGAAATCGTAGTGGGATTACGAAGATTGCTTTACAGTGGTGGCCCTGTAATTACCCTCATAGCACAACCCCTCCCGTCTTTTGGTTCTACCCGAAAGATCCCAAGTACTTGAACTGAATGCTCACGGCTGAGCTCCGTCTTCCATCACAGCCAATTGAAAATGCCATTTCGTTTGCTCCTTTTTGCAGAAAAGCCCTGCTGTCAAGATAGCTCTAATGCCTTTGCCCTCCTTGTGCTGGGAATCACTGCGGATGAAAGGCTACAGTTATATCTGTACGAGTGTAGAATGGGGGGTAAGGGTAAAGAGGGATGGAGACAGAAATACCTACTTTCAAATGCTTCCTTTGGGATAATCACCTTACTTATCGTTGAGATGATTGTGAAGAAGGTCAGGTTGGGAAAGTAGGCATGTTCCTATTTATCCGGCAGACCTCAAATTCATAAAATTCTGGAAAAGCATACTTAGTAAGAAACAGTTCCATCCATATCTATGTCTCCTCTCTTTAAATTCCAGGGACTAAATTTATTAATTTCCCATTTTCATCAGTTTGCATGTAGACTTGTCTCTTTCTAGGCAGAGAGCTACTGTGAAAAACAAACAAAAAAAGAAATGATGGCTTTGGAGTAGCTATTTGGTTGATGTTGAATATTTTCTTACATAATGCTAGGCTTCATCTTGTAGATCACTTAGGAATTGACTAACGTGCCCGTCTACACACATATATCCCCTTATTATTTATTTAAAAATCTGTCTGGCATTAATGGAAAAGATAAGGTATAAGGGAAAACAAGATAAAACCTTTTTTTCAATCATCGGAAGGCTGTAATTCAATTTGCTGTTTTAAGTATTTTGAGAGGATGTCATACTCTGTTTCAATATATTGCAATTAAATTCTGTTTCACTGACACTATAATTCATTTATACTGTGAAATCCCTGATGTTTCCTTAATTGATGAATCCTGTATTCATTTGAAATGTACATGAATTACTGTTATTTATATTTGAAGTGCTACTGACCGAGTTTGGGTTTTCATTTCCTTAAGTGGAAATCTATCATTTTATTACAAGAACAAAAATGTATGGGTTTGCGGTGATGATTGAACGTAGTGGTGAATCACTTAGACTTTACACTGTCCGTAGCTGGGGTAGATTAAAGATGGTCACAGATTTTGTGCCGTTCTCCTCCTCAAATGATGGGAGTCCATTTCCCAACCCTACGAATTCGGACTGGCTTCATGGTTTGTTGACATCAATGGCATGCAACAGAATGATTAATTTTTCAAACCTGGACTTCTAGAATTCCAATAGGCTTGGACTTCTGCTCTTTTTGAATACTGTTGCTGTGAACAGGCCCGTGCTAGCCTCCTGGAAGAAGTCAGGTCAGATAGGCAGAGGCTCAGACAACTTTGCTGTCCCAGATGAGGCCCCAGAAAGTTGACCGATCCCAGAGATGCCACAAGTGATCAACATGAGCCATCTCTGTTGAGCCCTGTCCAAATTAACAACCCACAGTAACGGGAGAACATAGATAATTGCTGTTCTAAGCCGTGAAATCTTGAGTAGGTCACTATGTAGCAAGAGGTAACTGAGGCAGTAAATATAATCAGAAAATTCATTGCAAAATGTATCTATACAAAGTCTGATAAAAGATAGTGACACTGAATTAAGACTTCAGCTAATGTAGAAATCCCACTTATATCCTAATCACCCCGTTCTTTGCAGAGGAAGGTACGTTAGAAACTTCCTTCATCATCAATAGATTCGCCAGATAAACATGTTTTCTTTTTTTTTTTATTTTAAATTTTATTTATTTATTTATATTATTTTTATTTTTATATATTTTTATTTTTTATTTAACTTTATTTTTTTAATTTAAAAACACATGTTTTCGTGATGCCAAATTTCAAGAGGGTCTTGTGAGCAATTTACATGTAGCAACTGTGTTGAAGAGAATATAAAAATTATTTTTTCTGTCTCATACTGAAAAAGGCAATTAATGAATAGACAAAAGGAATTAGTCTAGTGTGAACACGGTGAATATTTCTGGAGACAATGTTGACCAATTTTCCAACTTAGAAAACCTAAAGAACACATCAGATTCACATGGCCCATCAACCACCTTTCACAACCCGTCTCTAATTCCAATTGTGCTTTACGTTTGCAGTTATAATCTAAATTCAACTTTGCACATTGTGTCCAACGAGGCCTTTAATGGGATTGTTCTTGAGGGCAGTCAAGCTCATGGTGTAGTATTGAACGAAGGCTCCTTAGTTCCATGGCTCTCGGGATAGGATGTGCTTCCAGATTTGTCCAACATCCAATGGAAATCCAGATTTCTCTCATGAAATTATAGCTTTTAGCAGTGCATGCAATTATTCATTTGAGAGTTCTTATTTATGTTACTCAAAGCAGAATTGACTATTTTGGCTTAGTAAATGCCATGTGTTTGTTGTTGTTGGCTAGTTGGTTCAAACGTGAAAGTGTTGGTCTGTTGGTTCTTGTCCATTGGTTGGTTCAAACATAAAAGGCTCCGTTGGTTGTTTGAAATGTAAAAGCGTAGCTTCATCATAGGTACGTATTTCTGGTTTTAGGCATCATGGTCTCATCAGGCAACTGCTGGAGTGAATTTGATGTCAGGTGCACCCCACGCAGCATATAACACTTGTTGAATGAAACAATGAAAACCATTTTTCATAAGCAAATGTTTGTAGTGTCTACAATACCGTCGTTGAGCTCTTCTTTCTCCTTGGAATTTTCCATCAAATTCCAGTGTTCCTTGAGGTATAGAGATTGGCCTCATGCTCTCATTCCTTGCCCCGTCCTGTAGGTGCACTCTTCATGATGTGACTCTGTAGCTACTGTCAGCATTGGTTCACCTCTGTTGAGTTGAACTGGGCGAGTTCACCTCTGTTCTTGAGTTCACCTCTGTTACTTGGTTTTGCCAGTGGATGTCAACACTGTGCCATGACAGAGGTTGAAAATATCCTTGTGCTCTCCTGCTCATCTGCCACACCCTGAGAGCACTCCAGAGATAGATAGAGCTGGTTGGGGCCACTATCTCAGCCGATAGCCAGGCCACTGCACACTACGGAGTGACGTCAACAGACAGCCCCAAAACTGCCCACCTGAACCCATTCTAAATGTCCAACCCTCAGCCTCAGGAAGGAAATGACTGCATTTTACTTTAAGCCACTGAGGAGAGGGATGTCTAGTGTGTGATGCTATGGTGGTAGTAGACACCCGATCTTTTCTCACATTTGCCCTTGTTCCGTTGACAACACATTGAAACCACCCAACTAGAACAGAATAGAGAAGAGAATCAAAAAGGCTCTTGCTTTCCCCTGGGCGTGTTGTCATGCAATCCAACCATTGTCTGGTTAATCAACTTAAGTTATTATACGTTAATTATAGAACATCCTCTGCCCCATCTTATATTAACATATTAATAATTGTAATAATGATGTCCCTACAGGAGAGACAGAGTTCAATTGTGTTTCAGACTATATGAGATTAACAGCTAAGATTAACACCAAGACGAAAAGTGGGTTGCCAGGTTATCACTTTTGATGCATGCTTGTATGAAGTCATCCTGGAGCCTTCTGGATAAAGTCAACCTATAAAGCAAGAAAGTTAAAAAAAAAAATACCCTTCAAGTACTTGTAAAAAAATTGGGTGAATAACCAAAACCATCATGGAATCCGTGGTTTTGGCAGTTACATTGTTTCCAGAAGGATAAAGAAATCTAATGGACTTTGGTTGTGGTCTCAAATATTAGTTGGGCTGCCTAACCTTGGAACAAAGGAGGCCTGTGTTCAAATGCCAGCATGGTAGTTTTATCATGTGGGGGAATGCAGGTAAGGTCTTCACAGATCTCTGAGCGTCAGCTTTCTCCTAAAAACATGAGGTTATTAATATTACTTCCATAAGAGTGTTTCTTAGAGAATTAAATCTGGAGGTACATTTAGAATGCTTAGCAGAACACCTGGAAAACATTTAACTGTTCAATAAATTATCCTTATTATTATTAAGGCCGCTTGCTGCTCATATAGGCCTGAAAATTTGGGAACAGCACTTTATTGAGAATCCAATTAGTGTAGAATTCTGATAAGCTCTGCAGAGAAGTCAGGAATCACAGTGTTTGTGACTCAGAGAGCTGTCTCTTTTTGAAAATGGTGCAGATGATTTTTTTTTTCCTTTTTGTCCTAACAGACTCATGTCCAAGGGACTAGAGGAAGCAGGACAAGGATTTAGGTGTCTTGTTTGAAACAAGATGGGAAAACGTGGGGGAAAGAGATGACCCAGAGTAACCTTCAGTTAGGATGATTAATCGTACGAATTACAACACTCCAGACAATATTGCTAATGCTCCTGTATCATTAATGAATTTTGGAGCTACACAAAGAATTTCAGAACTTTGAAACTACCAAGTTTTGGTATATTTTAAAGAACAATTGCAATGATAAAAATAATTATACGTTAGGAGAAAAGCTGACACAGACAGGTGAGAAGAAGAAAAAATAGGAGCCTCTCTTTTTCAGAACATAAATGTTTTGGTGTATTGTCTCCCAATCTTTCTTGATGTTTAAAGGAGAACCACAAACTAAATTCAGAATTCCTTCATGGAAACTAGTTTTGTTTTTGTTGTTTTAAAGAAAACAGGTGTTACTTCCTAGTCTCTGATAGAGGAAGCTAAATGTGAATTCTGAGATTCCAGAGACAACATTCCATTAAAATATCAAACCTCTCATTTGTACCTTTGGAATTGAATCCTTGTTCTACTGAAAGGTGAGAGGAAAGTGTAAGCAGGTGTCTAACATAAAATTATATTAGAAGGCCCTATATTTGTAGGTTGCAAATATGCTGATGAAATAAAATCAATAGTGTCTTGAATAAAAACAGAAGTGTATTTTCTGGTGTCTCCGCCCCCCCAAAAAAAAAGCCCAGCTCTTAAATCTGCTTTGGTTTCAAGTTTAATGGTGCTCTGACTTAGGATGGGAAATTAAAAAAAATTTTTTTTTCTTTATTTATTTGACAGATGGAGATCACAGGTAGGCAGAGAGAGGGGGGGAAGCAGGCTCTCTGCTCTGCAGAGAGATAGGGGGAAGCAGGCTCTCTGTTCAGCAGAGAGCCTGATGCGGGGCTCGATCCCAGGACCCTGAGATCATGACTTGAGCTGAAGGCAGAGGCTTAACCCACCGACACACCTAGGTGCCCCAAGGAAGGGAAATTTAAATATGATCTCACAGTGCTTCATATCAGCACAGTCCATGAATCACTGTGGTAGAAACATACTTGATTTCCTGATACCAATTTTAATTGGGTGCATAAGAGTTGACTGTTAGCCTCCTCGTGACCCCCAGAGTCCTGGTCGATTATCAGTCCAAAAGGGGGTTGGATGCAATGAGGTCTGATGGTAGCTAGAAGGCTGTTGGAAAGCTACGTGGGTAATTGCCCTTTTAGGATGTAACATTGCTTCTGCATCCTGGATTGACGTGAATCTCTTGGGCTCCTTGAAAAATGACATCTTTCCCTGGACTTACATACCGTGGGTCATGCCAGACGTTCCTGGGGTGATTGACAACCACCCATCAGCTCAGTGATCCAGCTCTGTACGTGTGTATGTGCTTACATGGTTCTGGACTTGGCCGTACTCAGCCCAGTACAGGGAACCCTTTAAGCAGATAAAGGAAATTGCTAGCGACCTACTTCTGTGACTCTGGATCTAAGCCATATTAAGAAAAGAACAGGATATTTATCATCTCTACCACCTGTGTCTTGCAGAGGCCGCGAAACGAGAAGAATCTTGCAATGCATGTGCCAAACACATGAATTTCCCTTTCGATTCTCTATAGAGTTGATTTCTAAAGATGCAATAAAGAGAGCAGAGTGATGAATCAGTGCCTGGCAGATCCGTAAGTCTTATCATGGAGGAATGACGGGGAGCCTGCCGGTTAATGCAGGAATTCCCCCTTCAAATGATTGCTTTAACTCAGATTTACAAACATCTTAAAAATACAGAGGAGGAGGTCCCAAATCACTACCTTTCAAAGTTAAACACCAGAAAACTAACTCATCGTCACATTTTCTTTCCTAGAAAAGACCTCCTTTTTGCCATGTATTAATTAAGCACTTACTTGAGTCATGATGTCTTTGCTCTCAGCATGTCGTGATTTTGGCACTTCCTAATTGCTGCTCACCCACTACATTGAAATTTCACCTTTTTTTTTTTAACTTCAGTCAGCCAGATGACTGATCTTTTCTACAAATATATACAAGCATTAAAACTATGAGTCGATAGTTTAATGGGAATTCTCACACCCCATACTAGAGTTTCCCTAAGGAACCCCACATTTTATTTCCAGATTGTGCTGTTTGCTTAGTGCAAATAGATGAGTGAAAAGGTCCTGTGACCACTTCCCTGCCCACAAATTACATTTCGTCCATAGCTGGCTCCTCTATTTTGTTGTTTTGTTGCTATGTTGCACTCACCCTAAAGGAAAGATTTTAGTGTGAAAGGGAAGTCTGTGTCTGGGCTTTGAAAACGTTTGTGGAAGAAGAAGGTAAGTAGGTGTGTTCATTGCAGCATAAGCTTCATAGGGTGTCAATGACCAGGCATCAGCCCTTTAGAGATATGAATCTCCCCACTTACTCATGTTCCATCAACCCCTTTGAGGTTTTCAGTGCCCTCCTTGCCCACACAATTTAAAGACAATTAAATGGCAGGATGTCTGGGATACTTCCATCCATCAGGTGAGGTTGGACACAGAGTCGTATTTAGGGGGCATTGGAACAGGTGGAGATAGATGTGAACTGAAACCAAGAGTCAGATGCTGAACTGACTTGAGCCACCAGGCATCCTTAGAAAAGACAGCATCTCGATATTGAAGTAATTGAAAGTCACAGGTTGGAAGAAATGATTGTAGGCTGTTGGTTTCCAGAGGGCAGGTCCAGATCTCAGAGGCATAACTTAGTAAGAGGCAGAGATAATAATAGACATGAAAATATGCTAGGTGTAAGAATTCTAAATATGTTACTGTCTCATTATGACATATATTGAGTTTTCCAAAAATATAAGTGTTTCCTCGTGATAGTAATTTCATTGCCTTTCTTGTTGTCTGCCCCTTAAGATATGTTCAGTGAGTATGGTTACTGTTATTCTTGATGTTGTTATTGTTACTTTACTATTAATTCAGGGTTTTCCTAGATATTAATAAAGTCTTGGCAGGCACAGATCATATGTCACTTGCTGACTTTATTATTGTCAGTGCCATTGTCATTCCTGACGTGGTTGACACTCCCATTAATACCTGTTCATTAGTAAACAAAAGCAACACAGTGAAAGCAACATACTCTTTTTGGGTCTGATGGTTGAATAAATATAAAAAGACACTGGAAACCATGCAGAGAAAGCAGGATATAATTATATTAGGAACCCCTATGAAACAGTCACTAATATTGAGCAATACATTTAGTCCCAACAGTGTTTTTTGTAAATCGAAGGAGGCCCGTTGGCGGATTTCACTGTGTATTGAAAAATGGAGACGTTCACAACGATGTCAGCTAGGTGTTGGACACCGTGAAACACCCAAATGACTTTTAGAAGAACAGTGTTGGAGCTAAAGATGTGTCATTTTAATCTAACAGGAAATGCATCTTGTTTCCTTTAATAAAAATGTGTGTGACCTAAGAAGATTTCCTTACATAACTAGATACCGAAGAGCCATGATTATTTGTTAGACAAGTATTTGGGTATGGGTGAATTAGTTTATAGTCTCCAGTGGACATGAGTCTGCTAGTTCATATGTTAATCAAGGTATGAGTAAGAACGTCTACAGACTTCATGGGGCATGAATGAGCTAGTTGACAGGCTCCATTGTGTATGGGTCAGCTAGTCTGTAGAATTTAGTGGCTATCAGTAGCTAGTCTACAGATTCCATTGGGTATGAATAAACTAGTCTATAGGCTTTACTAGGTTTAAGTGAACTAGTCTGTACATTCCGCTGGATATGGATAAGCTAGTCTACAGAGTCAATGAGTATTGATTGGTAAACTATTCTATGGACTTCACTAGGTATGAGTAAACTAGTCTATAGACTACAATGGGTATGGAAAAGCTAATCTGTAGACTTCCCTGGATATGGATAAGCTACTCTACAGAGTCAATGAGTATTGATTGGTAAACTATTCTATGGACTTCACTAGGTATGAGTAAACTAGTCTACAGACTACACGGGATATGGGAAAGCTAATCCGTAGTCTTACCTGGATATGGATAAGCTAGTCTACAGAGTCAATGAGTATTGGTAAACTCTTCTATGGACTTCACTAGGTATGAATAAACTAGTCTATTGACTACATTGGGTATGGGAAAGCTAATGTCTAGACTTCCTTGGGTGTGGATAAGGTGGTCTACAGACTCCACTGGATATGCATAAGGTAGTTTGTAGACTTTGCTGTGTATTAATAAGCTGGTCTGTAGGCTTAACTGAATCGTCGGCAAGGTGGTCTGCGTTGTGCATTGAGAATGGATAAGCTAGCCTTTAGTCTTCACTCCATACAAGCAAACTAGTCTGCAGACACCATTGGATTTGGGCAAGCTATTCTACAGACTGAACTGGATTGTGGATAAGCTAATCTTTAGGTCCATTAAGAATGGGTCATCTAGTCTATAGATGTCACTAGGTATGAGTCAGCTAGTCTACAGACTCCATTCTGGCTGTGGATAAGCTAGTCTAGGACTCCATTAGGTATGGATAAGCTAGTTCATAGATCTCCCTGGGTGCTATGTGTATAGTAGCCTGTGGACTTTTTTCATAGAAACAGGACCATTTATTTGGGGAGCAGATGAACCAGTGAATATGACAATGTGTGTGGGTTGTCCAGTACTCTTGGGAACAAAAACTTGGATAGAATATTAGCAGTATTTTCCACTGCGTACAGGCTTCCTGTATGTTTTCCGTGTGTTCTCACAATCACCAAGTACAAAATTAAGCAAAATAGATCAGTCTTGTAACCAGTGTTTGCTCATGGTTAAGGAGCGACTTCCTGATGTTGCTTCTGGTTGCAAGTAACAGTAGGAACAGAGAAGATGGTGATATTATTAAGTCATAATGAGAAGTCCTTTGGTTGATGGAGTCTCAGATAAATCTCTCTGAATGTGTGATGGGTTAGAGAATGGTTCTTAGAGCTCAGAATGCTTAATAATGTTGAGGGTTTAGAAATACCTAAACAGTTTGGGATAAACATTTAGAGAATTCTACATAGACATACTGCTAATTCAAAGGTTTTAATAGACGACAAGGGGAAATTTAAATACTCAGCTACTTCTTTTACATAGGTATTCTATGTTACTTAGTTCTTTAACTATCTGTAATAATTTGACTAATGCATTTCTAATACTGATAATTATAATTATAACTAGATAGCAAGTAACGAATTAGACGTTTAAAAGTCACATATTCTAAAATTGTAATTGTGTGAGTCATAACAAAAAATTATAATAGGTTACAATTAGTCCTTCACAATAACATGTCAGTGATTCATTAGTTCACAGAAGTTTTTTGGTAATTTTTGCTTCTCTGTGGCTAATTGTTTTCTCTGACAAACTGACGGAAAGAATATTAGGTAGAATAAACGCAAAGCAACTGTTTTTCGATCATTGTCAGGGTCTAAGGAAACGTCAGGAAAATCTGAGTGTTTATTTTCTTTTTTCACAAATGATTCCTAGTAATGAAGTGTGTTCCTTGGCTAAGCCTTGTTGAAACGACAAGTTATTTACACCTGTTTTGCTTTATTTTATTTTTTTAAAAGATTTTATTTATTTGACAGACAGAGATCACAAGTAGGCAGAGAGGCAGGCAGAGAGAGAGAGAGAGAGAGGAGGAAACTGGCTCCCTGCCTAGCAGAGAGTCCAATGCAGGACTCGACCCCAGGACCCTGAGATCATGACCTGAGCCGAAGGCAGAGGCTTTAACCCATTGAGCCACCCAGGTGCCCCTACACCTCTGTTTTAGATGGGTGTCATCACGGCATTTTAGATCCTCCAGTTTGTACATTTGCGACTCTCTAATTGCGTAATCAACAAGGCTGCACAGTTCATAACGATACACAGGGATAATTCAGATGGAAGAATGTATAATGCTGCTGAACAAGGGATTTGTTTTACGTAACACTGCATCCTGGACTCTTTAGTAAACAGAAAGGATTATTCTATTACCTGCGCCAGAAAGATGGAAGTTGTTTAAAATACAGCATACCTTTTACATGTTGGAATTAAGCATCTCTTATGGCATTAAAATATTTCAGGGATGGAGAGAGTCCAAATCACTGGAATCATTTCACGGCTTCACTGAGCCCTGACAGATCAATTTACTATGTGAACATCATTAACATCAACGTTTCTCATGCACTTTAAGGATGCCACGGTATAACACAGGGACCAAGTCCCAATTCGGACTTGGAAAGATAGTGAAGAAAGACCATTAAGATTTAGGAGTAGTAGAAATTACAGTGGTTAGCGAAGTAGTATGAAATATTCTAGAACATTCTCCACTTAGGCTACCAGATACTAGTAGAGTGTAGAGACACTAGTAGAGACACTTATGGAGTGTCGTTGACTACAAATGTGCCGGGCAGGTTTCGGTTATGGTTCCAGAGCTCATGTGTGTGTTCTTTATCCAGTATGGATACAGAACCTACAGAGACACAGCTCATTTTTACCCCAACCACCTTTCCACCATCTTGTTTTTTTATGAAAAGCAGAAGTTGTGAACAGCCAACATGGAAATCCACTGGACATGGGTTGATCCTTCCCTTTTAGGCACTTAGTCCGAAAATAGCACTTACTTTTCTGTTTTTTCCATGTGTAACAGGGACATACTTAGGGCTATTTAGAACTTTATGTACCTTCTCAAGTACAAAGACAGAGGATATTCATTTTATGCCAATTATCGTAAATACTGCCATAAAGTTTTTTTTAAATAATCATTTTTATCTCTAATATTTTCTACTGCAAAAGAGTAGGTTTTTTAAATCATATTAACTAAATAAATAAATAAATAAATAAATCGTATTACAGGGGGTGTCTGGGGGGGGGGGCGCTCAGTCACTTAAGCGTTGCCTTGGGCTCGGATCATGATCCCAGAGTCCTGGGATCCAGCCCCATGTAAGATTTCCTGTTCAGTTGGGAGCCCGCGTCCTCTCCCCCTTCACTCCCCTCCCCTCTCCCCTGCTCATGTCTCTGTTGTTATCTCTGTCTCTCTCAAATAAATAAAGAATACCTTTAAAAAATAAAAATAAATCAGATTACTGGTCTTTGGTCTTGTAATCAAGTCATAAAAAGTATGTGCCCACAAAAGATAGACTTTAGACACTTTGGATTGTTTCTGCTGAAAAAAAAAAGTAAGATAGACATCTGAAATACTTTTAACTTCATCTCATTGGTGTTTTAAACGGAAATATGATATTTAGAAAAGGAGATCAAAATATGAAAACCGTATAACTTGCTTCTGAAGTATGTGAAATAAGGTACAAATGGCTCGTAGTTGGAAAGGTGACTTCTCCTTGACTTCATTTTGCCTGGATTTTCTCATTCTCAGACACATAGTTTGTGATGCATCTTTAGACATTCTTGAACACAAGACAATTTAAGATCCCTATCACAAAATAATTATTATTTTGTGTTTATAGACCCCTGTTTCGGGGCACATTCGTTACAGAGCCAATTTTTGTAGATCCTGCCCATGTAATAATGCAGTTAATGAAAATTTTGTTCTCTCCTGGAATGATGAGACAAATTTTGAGAATTTTTCCTCTTGGTGCTTCCATTTTTGCCTGACTTAAAAATGAGATGTCCATAATCAGTTATTGAGTTTTGTTAGTACTATGGGTGACCCTCTTGCTTTCAGCAGATCTTAAGGGAGAATGACAGTCCAAGAGCTTCTCCATGAATCAGCCATAGCCATCTGGTAGAGCCATACCACACCTGTGTCCCTGCGTCTCCGAGTCGTAGTTAGGAGTTCATGTCTGATTCTCCTTCTGCCAATATTCAGGCATCAGTGGGATCGGAAGGAAACTAAGAGGGAGTCGGAGGGTAATTCCACACTTCAGGGAGGTGAATAAATAGCTCTTCTCCTTCTCCATTAATTCCAGCAAGTTCCGTTAGGATTTGAGAGGTCAAAGGTCCTAACATGATATGATATTTAAATCGAATCATATAAAAAGATTCTGAAAGAACGGTAGAAGTTACTTTTTGCATAATATGTAGACCTTACTTTTTCCATCTTACTTTTTCCATAATATTTTAAATAATGGTGGATTTGAATATTTGATGAAGTTCAATTAAGCTGACTCATTGTTGCATCAGGAATGAAAACATGTTCATTCACTCTCTGGACTCAGGGATGAGTTTCTGAACCATTTACTTTATGCTGTGCCTGCTTGGGAAGCCTAGACGTAGACGATTTAATAGAAACTTATCCATTAGAACTGAAGGTATGCACCCTTCTTAAACTGACAGCCTTATGCATTCAGAGCAGTTTACATAAAAAATATGCATGCTCCGTATAAAGAGTGTTACTGTTCTTTGTGTTGGCTTTTGCTTTATTTCCTTGTTTTTGATTTTACGTAGGCAGTTCATCTTAAAGTATGAAAGAAAAGTTCTCATTCTCTGGGAGGCTTGCATTTGTGTGATTTTTGAGAAAGGAACCACTGTCTTCCAGAAATGCATCGGATTACATTCAGCCTTTTCATTGATTAGATTGCCAGGTGATTTTCTTTATTCTCTGTAGCTCTCTTCTAAGAGGGGGTTAAGGCGTGTCAGAAACCCACTGAAATCCTGTTAGAGCTGGGAGGGCTAACCGGGAGCTTAGGGTTTACGTGGTCAAATTGCTTTGTTTCTTTGAAATGCACACACGGCACTCTGGGCTGTGTTTTTTCCCTAGAAACCTTAAAGTAAGGAGTTCTGAAACTTGAAGCTGGCGGTGCCCCCAACCACATCCTCTTGTGGTAAGACAGGAGGTCAGGTACCTCAAAGAAGAACCTGGGCTTTCAAGTATGATACTGTGTAGATCATGAGCATTATTTAATAATGACTGAGGCGTGAGCAGTCAGGAGAATGGATCAAATCTTTCATCAAGAACCTTAGAAGACATTTGATTGTGAGAAGCTCTAGAGACGCACAGAAGGGATTCATAGAATATTCCTCTCGTTTGTGATTTTAACATTCTAGACTCTGTTTTGAGGACAAAGGATTTTTAAAAGCCACCATTTTTATCTAAAATATTTTTAAAGGCAAGTTAAAAAAAAAAAAAAAACGGAAGATCCTTTCAATCAAATATACTATACTTAGCTAATTTGTGTCGTCATGTAGAGACTATCATTGCCGGGTCTAAATTTTAGAATATTGATGCCAACATTGAAAGCTATGAGTATTTGCAGATTGAAAAGAGAGGTTTGCATTTGAGAAATTCACCTTATCTTTTTTTTTTCTCCCTTTCCTTCCCCAAGGGCTAATAAAAGTTGAGATAAAGTTTTAGAATACAGATTTTTTTTTTCCTATTGCTACCGTTAGCATATTTCGTAGCCGTGGTATTTCAAACTATTTTTGAGATTTTTATTATGCCTATGGAGGTAGGCAGGAAAAAATAACTTAATGTGATTTTTTTCTGTTTCTTTTTTGAAAACTTCAACAGGTGGCCTGTCAAAGAAATGCTTCGTTGTAATAACATTTTACTATGGTACGTTATTAGCGGATGATGGTGTGAGATGTTCATTTCTGTCACAGTCAGGGAAACCATTTCCTTGCTGTGCTCTCAATTTAACTTAAATCTTATTATTTCATGTTTTGAACAAACACCTACTTAATTTCTGGCGCTCACTCCCTCCCACCGACAGCCCGATTTCTGGTGGCTGTGATGATTAATACCTATGGTGTTGGCGAGAGGAATGTATTAAGTCAAACCTTAACTTGAAGAGGGCTAAAATTGCTTAGAGCGGAGCAGCATTTCCCCATACATATTTTAAAAATATCCGTAAAAATAAATAATCTCATAGAGTCAGATACTTGGGTTTTTTAATCACAACCGCAGAAGTTCTCCACATTCTTTCAGTGTATACACAACAAGAACCAGTCCTTTGGGGAAGACAGAGATTTTGACTTATTACTCAACTCTTGATGAAAGAGGAATATTGAGTATAGAGTGACCAGTAGATACCTGAGATACTCTTCAGTCCTGCAACGTCTTTGAGTATTTCTTTCAGGGACATGTCTGGGTGCCTTGGTGGCAAACACACATTCTGCACAAATGTAATTTTTGAAGCACTCGGTTGTAGTCATGAGGGAAAGACATCGGTTGTTGATTCTGACAAGCCCAGCACTCCTACATCTGATGGTAGGACATCTGTGCAAGGCAGTGAAGCCTGTTGGGTGCATAAGACACATTGTAGATACTCCCCTCAGCCAAATGGCTCCGGTCAAACGTCACTCATCTCCGTTCATTGTCCATTTCTGTGCCAGTCGTCTGTACGTCCAGGTCAGTGTTTCAGCTTCTCCTGGAGAAAAATGTTCTGTGCCCACATAATGCTTGTGTCTACACTAAGGGCATGGCTTGGCATCCTAGCTGGGGTCTCGCCGCTTGGCTTCCCTTCCTGAATGCTCCTTGTACCTACAGGGCATTGCTTGTGGCTAACTGCAGCCGTCACTTCTTCATAAGGCTGACAATGCGTGGGCTCCTGTCACTTGATCTCGCCTACCGCGTGTTCATCCATATTGGCTGTTACCTCTTATCTAATCAATCTGCTCTTGGTGTCTGTGATTTCCCCTGAGTCAGACTCCATGCACTGGGGAACCAGACCATGAGCATAGCCATGCCCTCAGAAGAACCCCACCGCCAGCATGCTCCCTCCTGCCCTCCCCTGCCACGCATCCTCTCTGCATGGACTCCACCTGCAAACCAGTATTTGGAGCTCTGCGGTCACAAGGATGCACCTGCCTGCCTGCCTGGATGTGAGCCCACATGCTAATGTCTCCTTGTACACCTAATTTAGCCCAACATCCTGTGCTCATCTTTAAGCAGATGACCCTAAAGAGAGCATATCCTCACTCTAATGCATGAGAGCCAACTCTACAGAGCTGGGAAATTCAAAGTTTAAAAGGCTTATGTCTGGCATTTCAATAAAGGACACCTGTTTAGTCCTACACAGATAATGGTTGATGAATCAAAGCTTGAAAGTCCTTTGAAACCTATGGAAAATGAACAGTTTTATTTAAAAGGATCCTTTTAAGATTATGGCCAAAATAGACAATGTCCAGAATATACATGCACCCACACATATTCATTTTATTAATGTGACATAAACATGTATTGTAAAATGAAGCAATAAATAAGTAGGTAAAAATGAATAGGAATTAACCTCTAAAGTCACAGAGGTCCAAAATATGTGCCTATGAGTAGCGTCTGTATTGTTCACATCAAAAAAATACACGTTGTAATCATGTATGGAGTGATTAAATTTATAGAGTTTTCCATGATCCATTTATTAGAATGCCTTATCAAATGATTGTGCTGAGAAGTCTTGGAGAGCATGGCGGGCATGAGGGACGGGGTTGGGGAGTGGGCAGGATCACTGCTTGGCATTATTGGGCAGTTGGCCAAAGCCCAGGAGCCAGTCCATATCTAGGGCTCCTTAGTTTCCTCCAAAAATCTCTCCCTGCTTTACTGAACCTCATGAGGTTATGTTTCTGGGTCTGACTCACTCAAGGTGTCCACCATCGTTACATGCCTGTTCAATGCTGGTGGAGTACCTAAACGTAGACACCCTACTCAAATGATGTCAGGGTGGCAGGCCATCCCCAAACCTGGTAGGACATCCCAGTTAGCTCCAGATTATTTGAAAAGTCCCCACTACAAGGCTTAACAGCAGAGAGAAGGTAGCCAGATCGCTGAGGAGAATCACAAATCCCAAATGTAGGGATGAGGTCCAGGGTCCTCTTTGGGAACTGGCTGTGGTTTGACCCATCCGGTTGTGTCAGTGACCTCCTCCATCCATACTGGCTGTTACCTCTTATCTAATCAGTCTGCACCAGCAGTACGTTGGCTGAAAGTCAGGTTTCCACTCAACATGTGCATTCGAATGAGTCTGGGCAGGCACATCCTGGAAAAGTTGGAGGGATATCCCTAGTGACATGAGAGAGCAGGAGATGGTCCAGGACCCGTGACTTTGGGTTCAGACTCCAATTCCAATACTGGCCTTGTGTCCTCCTGTAAAGAAAATTCATGTTCACTTTCTCTCTCTACCAATTCCATCTTTTTTTTTTTCTACCAATTCCATCTTAACTAAAGTGTGTTTCTGTAAAGATAAAATATGCAAGAAATGTAAAAAAAAAAAAAAATCACATTGTCTACTCCATAAATACTAGTTCCTCACAAATCCCCATCACAGATTTGGGGACGTTAGCTGAGACCCTCAACTCTCTTTTTAATACAAAACAAAATGAAACATAGTATATAATTTATCTCTTTTTTTTCTTTAATATTTTCTCACCTCGTTAAGGTAACAGGGTACTTCTGTATGTAAACATTGGCTGCAAGTTTTCAGCCACAGGAAACTGAATTCTCTTTCCCTAAGTAAGCTTCTTTAGGCACATCGCTTTGTATGTTATAGAAAACACTTCTCCTTAGGTCCCAAATAGGAAGGGATGAAATTTGGAAATGTTGCAAAGACGATTCCATATCTCAGCTAACCTCTTGCCCCAATTGCAACCACTCAGTTAGCCTTTAATGCAACTAGACACCAAAAATAGTTGCTTAAACATGGGTGTTTATGGGTGTGAGATTCTGGTCACTACAAAATACCTCCAAAGGCAGTAACGGTAAGCCAGCATTACTGGAAAGCTCAGAACACTAGTAAAGCTGCATTCCAAAGTATTTCACAGAAGGTCACAATTTGGGTTTTCCTAGGTGGAGCTAGGAGCTCCAGATTTCACTTGGCACTGCCCAAAGTGAGTGTCCCATGTCACCTTTTTTTTCTCTTATCTTGGATTAGCTTGCCCTAATATAGCATCGCCCGGCCCTGCTGCTGCCCAAGCAGCCACTAAGCCTTACTGGCCTCCTTCCTTCCATGATCTTGGCAGCCATCTTCACCACCTGGTAACCGTTAGCTCCAGATTGGTGTCCCAGGGTCCACTTCCATTGTCAAATACTTCTAAAATAGTCTACATATCAAACCTCCTTCTCCAAAGGAGGGGATCCAACTTTGGTGCTTCTTCCCACGTAGTTATGTGCAAAGTAATCAGAATCCACAGTTTTAAAACGAGCCACCCCCTGACTTGAGAAGCTTCATGAGACATCAGGAGAGGTCATGAGCCTTCAGAAGGTTCCAAAACATCAGTATCATTCATTGTTAATACTGCCTTTTCCAGAACTTTTGGATACATGGGTCCAAGTGAAATTTGATCTTTCGGATCCCGAGAAACATAAGCAAGATCTCTCCCATGTGCCTTCGGAGGATAGTGCATGGTGAGAACTTTTTCTTTTACTGTAAGGAGCATTGCCAATCAACCATTAGTCAGGAGAGACCATTAGTCAGCTGTCCGTGTGCCATAGGTCTTGACGAATGCCGTTTTGAGTTTGGCCATCTGCTTCAGAGAGGAAGGAGAAATGCTGTCATCTTTGTGAACTGTATCTTTTCCTGGTACTCTGAAGAGTGCAGCATTAGACAGGAGTCCTGTGCCTTCTTGGCCAAGCTGTATAAGGGCAAGGTGTACTCATCCCAGTCCATCTGGGAAAGAGCAAAGCCGGTGGTCAGTCCATCTGCACAGTGACCCCTTTTCGCACTGGTGGAGAACTTGGCCACTGCAGGGAGCTCTAACGATAGGAAATTTAGTCTGAAGATAGAGACTAAGGATGCTTGCTGACGCAAAGTCTCGGCCTCATGAAGATCAAGCGTCATGTTCCTTATTTTCCTTGAATGACAAATACAGCCACCAGACATTCACTGTCATGACCACACCACCCTGCCCAGAAGTTATCAAACCAACACGCGTAGTCTTGGGCTTGGTGGGCAGAGCTGCAAGCCATGGTGATGGGGTGAGCACGAGTCTCGTCAGAGAAGCCAGCTCTGCAGGCAGCCTCTCTACCCACATCAGTAGGACCAAAGATGATACAATCGACAACTTTCTTTGGGACGTTGGTCCAATGCCACAAACCAGAAAGTACTTCTCTAGCCAAACCGTGCATGGTGTTTCTTCTACAAAGTGCCTGACTGGAAAAGTAGACCGTGCACACCAATCCACCTCCACGATACTCCTTTGGTTGAGTTTGGGTGAGGTTTTCTTTGATTTGGTCTGGGCAGCTGAGGCAGCTCTTGCTTGGAGGAAATGCACAGAGAAGTCTCGCAGAAATTCAGAGGCTCCATTGTGATGTCCTGGGAAGATTTTCACACATACTGGGAGTAACAATAATTTAATTTTTAGGCTGAAAAAAAACTAGGGGTCGTATAAAATCCATTTCACATGTAGACTATTTTAGAAGTATTTAAATATGCTCTTTTGGAGTTTGAGTCTCTGTAATGGCCCAGACTTCTGAGTATTTACCATCAGGTCTGGCTATTGGTTGATCAATTCAACAATTGGGAACAATAGTCATTCTGTTCGTGATACTGTCTACTCTCCAACTACTCTTTTTCTTTTTCCTTTTCTGTCTTTTTATCTTATAATAAGGCGGCAAAATAAAAAGGATGCATTTTCATGTGTAGAGAGCAAACTCAACCTAAACTTAAGAGCATATTTATGTAAAAAGATCTGACTCGTGAACCTCTGCGTTTTAAGTCCATCCTGAAAGTTCTGTGTGTGTGTGTGTGTGTGTGTGCACGTGAATGCGTGTCATAGACATTTTGTATGTATACATATATATATATGTATATGTACATATACATATATGTATGCGCACACCTATATGTATACACACACTCATCAAAAGTTGACGGTCAAAGAAAAAGTTGATTGTCATTAGTCTATTTTTTTTTTTTTTTAAACTTAAGGAGAGTTATGAATTAACAGTTGGCATTAGCCCGGAAAGTTCTTCCATTAATGTCATTTACTGGAATGTTATATAAAACTTCCTGATAATTCCTGTCTTCTAGTCTTTTGATTTTTTTTTTGCTTCTCGAGTCCTGGGTGACAAATGTGCTTTCTTTTCATTTGTTCAATTCGTATATCTGGTTTCTGTACTTCAGTAAAAATGCCAACTGAGGGTTTTTTTTTTTTCCTTCTGTGAAGAATTTTTGCAGCACTGCAAAGGAAATACAGAAAATACAAGAGAAGCCACTGCATGAAGTAAAATTCATAAAAAAAGCCCTTCCTGAGTGGTTCTCAAGAAGCATCCCCTCAACTTTCTGCAGAGTGCTACATTTATCTCTTTGATTCAGTGCTACAAGGCAGCGTCCACTTTCATCCTGCCGACGCGGGGTCATTTACTTTTCAAGTAGGTCATAAAACACCCTGTTTATAAAGCACTTAGCTACACTGCACAATGCAAAGAAGAACATGTTAAAACACACGGAAGCCCTTCCTGTGGAATTTCAGATTGAAAAGCATCACAGCACCACGGATCTTTCTCCAAAATCTGCCTTGCAGGATTCATGGTTTCAATGAAACGACGGTTTCAAAGGCAAGTCCTCCGGAATTTGCCAAAACAGGCAGACTTCTCTTCTCTTGTCCTGTGGTATTTGAAAAGAGAACTCAATACAGCACTGGCTTCTTCTAGTCTGTGTCACAGTTAGAAAAAGCCAATTTGCTCAATTAACATGTTTCCACATATATTAGCCAATTATCCATCAGTGCCGTATTTTGATGTTAATTTTGTACCAGTAAACAGCGGGTGTACTAAGCGTGATTTGGAGTAAAGCGCCCCAAGGGTCTCTCAACTTTGCAGGCACTGATGTTGGGGCTGGATAATGCTTTCTCCGGGGCTGTCCTGTGCTCTGCAAAGTGTTCAGCAGCATCTCTAACCTCTAGATTTTCCACGCATATAACCTGGCATCCCTTTTCTACGTTGTAATAACAAAAAAAAAGTCTCCTCATACTGCCAGTGGTCCTCTAGGAAAGAGAATTGTCCTTGTAGGGAAGCTATGTCTTTCTCAGCTTCAGGATGTTTAAGTTAGTACGGTGAGTGCTGTGAAGTGTGTAAGTCTGATGATTCACAGACCTGTACCCCTAAGGCAAATGATACACTATATGTTAATAAAAATATATATTTTTAAAAATTAGTATGTTAAACCACTCTTGGTGCTTCTACTGTGCAGCCAAGTTGGAGAACGGGTGGTCTCTTCCTTTGTGGCTCAAGGTCTGGTCCCCCAATCAAGAGCATCACCTGGGAGGTTGTTAGAAATGCGGATTAGCAGGATCTGCCTTTTACCTGGACCCCCAGGGCATCTCGATGCATGTCCTTCAAGGAAACGTCCTCTCTGAGAATTTTGTCACTTCCAAGTACTGCTTGTCTCAGCAGTTTGCAGGGGGAGGGGGAGACGTGTGCTGCGGTGTTGGAAGTCAGGGCAGGAGCCGTTGGAAAGTGGAGAGTCAATCGAATTCTCTCTGGAGAGTTTGTTACCGTGAGAGACTCAAGAGATTGTGTTAGTTCTTCCTGGAAGACAGGAGAGGCGATGCACAGAGCAGACGGATGATGAAGGAGAGCCTTTGGCTCTCGTCCTGCAGAAACTTCCTGCTCCCTCTTCCTCTCTTTGCTTCCAAGCCCTGCTTTATAGATTTTCCTTTGCCTCCGGCTGTGGTTGAACAATATATCAGCAGATCTCGAGTTAGCTTGAGCGGGCTTTGCTCCTTGCAGCTGGTTACACTGAGACCAAAAAAAAAAAATGATGTTCCAATCTGTGCCACTACGTTTATAAAGAAAGTTCTGTCATCACAGTGTTGGTTCAAAGCTTCAAAGCTTCGTATCAAATACCATTTGATAAGAGCCTTTTAAGTGGCTTATAAATGAATACCTACGTCATTGTTTAATATTGCTTTTACGTACATATGTATATATATACGCTTTTTTATTAATTATTTCTATTAGCATAGACTGTGTTATTAGCCCCAGGGGTAGAGGTCTGTGAATCATCAGGCTTACACACTTGACAGCACTCACCATAGCACATGCCCTCCCCAGTGTCCATCACCCAGCCACCCTCTCCCTATGCCTTCTGCCCCCAGCAACCCTCAGTTTTGTGAGATTAAGAGTCTCTTATGGTTTGTCTGCCTCCCGATCCCATCTTGTTTCATTTTTTCCTTCCCTACCTCCCCAACACCCTACGTTGCCTCTCAACGTCCTCATATCAGGGAGATCTTATGATAATTGTCTTTCTCTAATTGACTTATTTTGCTCAGCATAGTACCCTCTAGTTCCATCCACGTCATCGCAAATGGCAAGATTTCATTTCTTTTGATGGCTGCATAGTATTCCATTGTATATATATACCACATCTTCTTTATCCATTCATGTGTTGATGGACATCTAGGTTCTTTCCATAGTTTGGCTACTGTGGACATTGCTGCTCTAAACATTTGGGTGCATGTGCCCCTTCGGATCACTACATTTGTATCTTTAGGGTAAATACCCCATAGTTATGCATACTTTTACATACATATAAATATATGTTTGGAAATAACCCAAAAGAATGAAAAGGGGAATTAAAACAATTCTATGTTAGCAGATAGATGAGTGAGAAACATTTTCGTAAGCTGATAGACCTAATTCACAGCCATTTAAATGATAATCTCTGTGTTTATATAAGAACATTCAAAATATTTGTGTCAATTAAATGACAAAGACAAAACTCAAATTTTATTCATGGCAAGACTGCAGCTGTAGAATATGTGCCTGTGTAAGGAGGAAATGTAAGCAAAATGCAAAGAATAAGCTTAATTGTTTCAAAATCAAGATTGTGCACATTTTTCTTTGTTTTCATAAAGTGAGACAACGGATAAAAATATGCCTGTGTTTCTCGTGTCCAGGAGACCATAAATACTGTGTAATTTTTACATAAAGCTTGGGCGACGCAAATTTAGGTATTTTCTTCTTTTAAACAAACAGTTTTCAATCCACTGTAAACAGAAATACAATATAATGGCTTCGAGTATACCCAGGTGTGAGAAATATGAAAACATTACTTTGTCTATAGAATCAGGTGTTTTTAGGGTACTTGGTTAAGCTGTTTTTTATTTGTGTTTTCGTTAGCAAAAACACAGATGTGAATGACTTGGTTGCGCCTGTGTTCAGAGCCTTGCTGCCATTCATGTGACTTTTTGAACTAGGCTGGCTCTCTAAACATCTGCATCTTGATGCATGAAATAATTATGCCTATAACACAATGGGTGCCAAGGTTTTTTAAAAGTTATGGGGGACATTGACACACAAAGCTTAGCGCACTGCCTGGCAAATTATTATCACTTAATGGATACCTGTTGTCATGCCTATTGCTTCCATTATACGTCAGCAACAAATTCCTGTGTGAGAAGATAACAGTAAGGTCATCATCTCCTTTTTACAGATTTTCAGTTTCAGTGTTTTACCATGGGATATATGCATTCATATTTGACCTGTATTTATTAACATATGTTAAGTTCAAGGCATACTTAATGAACCTCAGTTTATAAAGATGATTTAATGAAAGTGATAGAAGCATGCTCACAGATACTTGAATTGCTGTTTAAAATTTTGGCTTGATTGGACACACACAAAGACAAAATCATTTGTTAAGGAGCCCTAATTGAAAAGTATATCCCTATAACCGAGTTTTCATTAATTTAGACTGCTATGTTTTGTGGTTCTTTCGAAATGTGTTCCTGGAAGATGGAGGCACCACACTGGGGTTCGGTGTCTACTTCCTGTAATAAAGCATTCAGGTTCCTTAAGCTCAGGATTCCTCTTCTGGGACTTAACCCACAGCCCCTGTAGGCTTCCATCCCAGCACATCTGCTTCACCCCGAAGGACCTCGGGGCAGGCAGAACTGATGAAAATAGGGTAGTGTTCCTTCTCCTGTTGTGCTGTGAGTAATAATGTTTCCTTCTTCTCTGACCCGGGATCTCTAGTCTTTTGCCAACACTCATGAAACTGTGGCAGGTGGCCTGTTGACTTGCAGGTAGGGAATCATCTCCACTCCTTCAGATCTTTTTTTTTTTTTTAAAGATTTTATTTATTTATTTGACAGACAGAGATCACAAGTAGGCAGAGAGGCAGGCAGAGAGAGAGGAAGGGAAGCAGGCTCCCTGCTGAGCAGAGAGCCCGATGCGGGACTCGATCCCAGGACCCTGCGATCGTGACCTGAGCCGAAGGCAGCGGCTTAACCCACTGAGCCACCCAGGCGCCCCATCCACTCCTTCAGATCTTGATGTGTGCAGGTGTCAGTGTCTGTAAATACTCAGAATGAGATGCTTGTGTGGCACCTCTGAATAAACATTCTCGGTATTTAAAAGCTCCACTTTGTCCCATAGTGTCTGGGTTCTCTTTGCAGATACTTTCACATCCACTTGATTCATGTTGTTTTATGCTACTTGCATTTTTTAAGGATTTTAAAAGAGATTTTATTTGTATGTAATCTCTGCAGCCAACATGGGGCTCAAACTCACAACCCCAAGATAGTCATGCTCTAGTGACTGAGCTAGCCAGGTGCCCCTATATTATTTCCTTTTCTTAATTCTAATCATCCATGATCTGCTATTTGGTTCAGTAAAAAAAAATTTGCCTATGAGTGTGTGTGGGTATATATATACATACAAATCAACATTTATATTGTGTTTTTTGCAAAGCCCAGGGATTTTTTAAAAAATTTTCTTCTCAATATTAATTAAAATGTTACTTAATCTTGGCAGTGGCACATTAGCCCAAAGGAAGTGTACATTTAAAAAGTGCAAGTGCTTCCATAGAACAACTATAACAAAATCTCTTATTAAATCTCTTTATGTAATTTTTAACATGTATCCAAATTTGAAAAGCATTGGACTGACTTTGCAAAAGGAGATGCCTCGCCTTGCCTCACTTTTGTGCTTCCCAAACTTTAAGACCCATATGGATCACCTGGGAATCTTGTTTGATTTTAGGATGACATTGGGTCAGTCTGGAGAGGGGGCCAGTACTCTGCTTTAGTACCAGGTCCACAGTGGAAGTCGTTGCTCCTGCTCCAAGTTGAAACGTTGAAAAGCAACGTCATTGTGACCATTCTCATCAAAGATTGTGAAAAAAAAAACCAGTATAAAGCAAAATTAAACTCAATATTCAAATATTTCATCTATGGAGATGTATAACATGTTCTCAAAGACGTTTTCAGTAAGAGCAATGAATGAAAACCGGGGACTAAGACAAAGAGAAAAATGGGTCTGCCAGGAAGGGCGCAAACCATCTCTCTCTATCCAATGCACTGAGTTTTGCCGTGTAAATCAAGGTCTGCTACAGAAGAAAGCTCACAGAATTAGAAAGTTGTAATCAGCTGAAGGCTCCCTGCCTTGCCTTGGCATTTATGTCCCTGAAAGGGGCCATTAGTCTGGGAAATGGTCTCTTTGTGTGGCATGATGTTCATTAGGACTGCACTGTCTCTTCCCTCATATTTCTTTAGTGCCCTGTCCTGGAGAGACAAACATTGAAGTGAACTGTTCCATAACACTCTTACCATGTGGGCCGTTAGAGGTGGTCTTAATGTGGTTTTAAAAGCAGAATAATTGAAACACAGGAACAGTATGAGTTCTAGAAATTCTTCTCTGTTCATTTTTTTTTTTTCCGTAAACAGTGAGTCAAGTTCCAAAGGCAAGGAAAAACACGGATGACAATATGGTATAGCTGAGATCTTATTCACAGGTGTGTGCACGCGCACGCGTGCACACATACACACACGCACACACACAGAGGATAGAGCGATGAATCCACAAGTGTAATTTCAGGTACGGGTATGGCCTGATTTCATACCCTGAAAACACAGGGTGTGAATAATGAACTAAGTGTATCAGCACAGAGACGTGCATCCCTGGGATGTGGGATGTGACTCTTGCTTGGAATATAGCAGTGACAGAGAAAGTGTTGTTCAGAGGTGGGTAGACATGTCATAGAAGGTATGTGTCACGCTGTACGTTCAGAAGGCCTAAAATTCATAGAAAAGTGTGAACCTGACCTAGAAAATGCAATACAAGCCTTTAGGATTGAAATAATTAGACAACTGTGTAATCTGGTGTGATAGGAGTCTATGGCAATGGTCAATGTCCTGTGAGTTCATAGGGAACATCTTTGCTTTGCTTTGTTATACTCCCCTCCCCTCCCCTCCCCTCCCCTCCCCTCCCTTCCCTTCCCTTCCCTTCCCTTCCCTTCCCTTCCCTTCCTTTTATTCTATTCTTTCCTCTCTACAATCTACATGGGGCTCAAACTCTTGACCTCGAGATGAACAGTCTCATGGTTTTTCAACTGACCCAGCCAGCTACCCCTGCAAAAATGTTTTTTAAACAAAAACTCACAAGTGACATTCACCATAATAATGAGCCACAGAAGGCTACTTTCTGTGATGAACAGAGCATAAGAGAGTTTTACTTCCTGAGATTTTGACAAAACACATGGAAATAAAATAATATGTCTATGTTTGGACACGTGTGTGAGCATACAAGTTTGTATGTTTGCAAATGTGACTGCACCATGTGTGTGTATTTACAATCCTATAAGCACACGTTTTTATGCATATCTATACATACATTTTTTTTCACACGTGTAATTTTTGCATTTCCACAAAACCTTGTGAAACACTTCCTTTATGGAGCTGACGCAGTGGGGACTCTGAGAGCTTGAATAAATTGTAACGTGTCCATGAGCTAGTAAGGGACAGAGCTGGAAATTAACCCACACTATATTTGTTTAATGTCTTAAGCAGGGGCACCTGGGTGGCTCAGTGACTTAAGCATCTGCCTTTGGCTCAGGTCATGGTCTCAGGGTCCTGGGATAGAGCCTCGCATCTGGCTCCCTGCTCAGTGGGGAGTCTGCTTCTCTCCCTCCCTCTGCTTCCACTCCCCCTGCTTGTGTCTCTCTCTCTTCCCCTGTCAAATAATAATAAAAAATGTATTGAGTGAATTTACCTACGTGCTTCCACTTCCTGATTTGACCCAAATGGGTTCCTGCACCACAGATCGTATATGCTATGAAATCATAGACCAAAGGGACCTGTAGTGTGGAAAGATAGAAAAAGAAAGAAATCGTTTCCCATGCCTCTTTGTCCCTAAAGAGGAGTTGCCTCTTGTCCAGGACGGAATTTGTGATGAGCTCATCCCTAACCCTACAGACTGTGCTGAGTTAGGTGTGACTGTTCTCAGGTCATCTGCGAGGAAACGGCCGTCGAGATGGTCAGCTGTGCGCTGGTCAAACAGCTAGCAGGTGGCAGAGCCCCTGCCCTTGCGACTAGCTACAGGGCCTGCTGGGCCTGGGGACTGCCCTCTCCTTCCTCTGTGGTTTGAGTTTCGCAATCCCTGCACGTCCTGTCATGCAGAGAACAGGCCCGTCCCCATCCCCCGGTGGCCCTGCGCCAGCCGTGTGTTTCTTGCCCATCTCCATTCCCCGTTGCCAGCTCTGCACACGGGTTCAGACATGTGTTTCTCTGTGAGCAGCGACCAGTTCTCATTCTCTTTAGTTGCCCTAACAGATTGGCATGAATGCAGCCACTCTGGGACCCTGCATTCACCCAACGAGAAAGGGGGATCCAGAGCCTCAGTTAAAATCAGAGTGAGAGGGCTGGGAGCAGCATCCTCTCGCCTCTGGCAGGTTGAAGCCTTTCTACTGATCAGATGCTGTTACGTGGACAGGTCATGTGGCCCGAACCATAGACCTCACTGTGGGGGCCCTCTGCGTCACAGCCCCATCAAGGATCCCTTACTTCCTATCAGGCAACTTTTTCTTTCGTTTTTGTTCTTATCACCTTGCAACATTGGGCTTATTTGGATAGTCTATGATTCTGTTCGTGACCCTTCTGTGCGTCTAGACTCAACATTCCTGCCCTGCAGCCCCTGAATTGAGGTACTCCAATGGGTCCGACGATAAGACTTCCAGGGGCCTGAAAATGGGTAAATCATCCATTCCCAAGCCTGGTCCTCCATGAGCTACTCTGAGCTCAATGAACCCTATACTGAACACGTCTTTGGGTTCCTGTGGAGGTTCGAGGAACGGTGTGGAGTATCACGTCACCGCCCCAGTGGGTCCCTGTTGCTATGGTGTGACGTTGTTAAATAGTTGTTAAACAGTAAATAAAAGAGTGGAGAAGGCAGGAGATGAAATTGGCTTGAAACTCAGGGAGTGTTCTTCGTCTGGGTGACATGCTTTGCATTCTTGCTAAAGGAAGTGTGACGAACTAGGACAGTGCTTTTGTTTTCATTGATTTGATTCTCAGATCTCTTGAATAATACATTTCAACAGCAACGTCTGGCCAAATCAGGCTTCTTCAGTGGTGACGTGAGAATTTCTGCCCCCGTCTTTGTTCTTTTGAGCTGCTGTAATAGATACTATGGACTTGAGGGTTCATGCGTAAGAATCCATTTCTCATTTTTTAGAGGCTGGAACTCCAAGATCAGGGCACTGGCAGACTCGGTGTCTTGTAAGAGTGTTTCCTGGTCCAGAGATGGTCATCTTCTCGCCATTGCCTCCCATTGCAGAAGGGGTGAGGGAGCCCTCTGGGGTGTATTCAATAACGGCCCTGAACCCATTCTGAGGGCACTATCCTTGTGACCTAATCACCTGCCAATGGCCCTGCTTCCAAATACTATCCCATTGGGGAACGAATGTGAGAGGTGAATTTTGGAGGGCCACTAACATTCAGGCTTTAATAGTTCTTAAGGCTGAGCTGGCTTCGTGGCGCCATCTTGACTTAGGGTATGACATAGACAGGGGAAACGAACTGGGAAGCCTACCCCTTTTTCCTGGTAGACTGTAAGCAAGAGTGTGCAGTGATTAGAAACCAGGATCCTCATTTCCCTCAACTGTATTCGGATGGAGCTGTATAAACATTAAGACATATGAGAATGCTCTAGTGTACTAGATCCTGTCTCCATAGTGTCTGCTGGGGCCATGGCTGAGCCATCAGAGAAAGCTGATTCTCACAATGGCTCATAGTCTCACGTGGTTATAGACACATCGTCTGAAGGACCTGTCTCTGTAGGTTGGGGTGTGGCCTGTGACTCAAGTGAGTTTTTGTGTGACGTGTAGGGAATGAATTTTATGCAAGTGTAATGAAGAGATAGGAGGTGCTGAGAGGGTTAGAGGGTCAACAGAGGCTGGCAAGAGGGAGGGAAGTCTTTCATGTACATCTTGTAAACCAGAGACCTATGGCACATGCTCCCAATAGGATAGACTCCCCTGATATATAACCGAGTCCAAGAGCCAGACCACACAGGTTGCTTCTGCTGCAGAGAAGAGTATTCAGGGAACCCATGTGGATCTAAGCCTTCCTTCTCCTGAGCACCATGAGTCATGATAGTTTGCCTGAAGACATGGATGTCATTGTGGTGAGAAGCAAAACTTGGGGCAGTGGGGATGAAGACTGAGGCTTTACCCAAAAGTCCAAGCCATACAAGAGATGGAATGGAAGACACTGTCATGCTCTGGTTTGATGGTTGGAAATGTGTGATCAGCTCCCTCTCTTAATCAGGTGGGAAGGATTAGATCTACTTTTCGAGCAATCAAGAAGTCATATACTTCCTTTGCAGCTCTGAGTACAGAATGAGAACATTTTCCCGTGGAGTAGAGAGAGTGGGATGTAGGTTTCTAATCTCATTCTCTGATACCGTGCCACGGTGTAAACTATGGATCAAGAAATCGCCTTTTCAGAAAGCCCACAAAGTAACCTTGGCATGTAGGTCATTTTCGTGCACAGGTTGGAGAGAATTCAGAGTTTAATCATATCTAGGGGCAGAAGAAGGGCGACCCTTTGGATGCGTATACGAAGAATTCTCTGTAGGCTGGGAGTGAGTTGGAAGGGTTGCCTTCTATCACTTCTATCCTTCAACTGGCTCCGGGCACTGCGGTTCCCAGGCAGTGTTTATGACAGACGCACTGCGGTGCTATCAGAGTGAACACTTAGGGTTGTATTATTAAAAACATATTTTTGCTGGAGAGTTTACCAGAATGAAGCGTCTTGCTCCTGTTGGTCTTGGGAGAGGTCTGGCTAGTTTACAACATCACAATTAGAAAACTCTGGGAACACAGTCATTTATCTGTGCACATCCGCGGTGCTCACACCCAGATTTCTTTCCTAGGGTGTGTTTTTAAAAATGCATGGCTTGTAGACTAAAATAATCTCTACAAAGACTGCTGCAAGTGGGTAGCTTAAACAGACGATGATTTCAGAGCTGTTTTTATTCCCCTAATGGTTGAATCACTAAGGGACTCTGTGCTGTCCTCCACACCATCGTCACAAACAGAAGCCTTTTATTTTCCCAGATCTGTGCCAGGGAAACATTCTGTTTGACCACGGCCCATTTCGAGAGGGAGGGTCATAAGGGCCTTGCGCAATTTTAAGTTTGAATAATTGTAGATGAACAGAGGATGGATGCAGATACCTTAATCTGATTGTTCATTCATCAAAACCCAATTCTTCGGAGGAACTCCGGATCAAGTTCACCAACTCAATTTACAAAATTGCTCCGCAACATCTCACTAAGCTAGAACTTGTCCATGGGAAATTTGGAAACTTTAGAAGAACGAGTCAGGCATTTGCTCTTAATGGAACACGATTTTATGTAGACAGTGAGGTTGTTTCCAGCATATGCACACGTGCGCTTTTTAAATCCTAAGGTAACCCAATAAGTGCTCCAGGCAGAGCAGCCCGCCTCTTAGAATATTGGGGGATTTCCTGATGGATTAGGTCCAAGAAACATTTTCCTTTCCCAGAGAAACATTACCATATATTTTCTTATGAAAGTTTCTTACAGGTTTCCTTTTCACGTTCTTCATCTGTCAGTAATGAAGTTTATTTTAGATGTGAGGGGGAAAGTCCATGTTCTTTATTTTCTTTTCTATTAATCACTGATTATCCCATCACACTGAGTGATGAGTCCCTCTGGTCGTGCACAATCTGTAGTGCTACCTGTATATTATGTTGTGTTTCCACACACGGATTTGTATATTTCTGGACTAGCTCATCCTTTCTTTTCTGATGGTGAACTGTCCATTGTTGAACCAACAGTTATAATCAACTATCAAATGTATTATGGCTACCTTAACGTGTTTTTCTATAACTTTACTGGGTGTCATAGATTTTTATTTTTAAGGTTTTATTTATTTATTTGACACACAGAGAGAGAGAGCACAGACAGCGGGAGCCGTAGGCAGAGGGAGAAGCAGACTCCCCGTTGAGCAGGGAGCCTGACTTAGGGCTCAGTACCGGGATCCTGGGATCAGGACCTGAGCCGAAGGCAGACACTTAACCGACTGGGCCACCCAGGCGCCCCTAAGTACCATAGGTTTTATGATTAACCATCATTTTAAAAAAATATTCATTCTAAGTCATTTCTCGTCTCTTTAAATGTCATGTGACTTGTGTATTGATCGTACGGTAGCCCAACTTGAACAGTTCTCGCTTCTTTTCAGCACTTGGCCTGTGGATTATTTGGGGTTTTCCACACAGCAATTATTTCATCCACAAGCCATGGTCTTCCTTTTTCTTTCTTATCCTTGTCCTTTTGGCTAATGTCAAAATAAAGCATTATTTTATTCTATATCTGTATTCTATTCTATATCTATATTCGATATCTAGATATCTTCCATGCAGAATATAATAGAAAGGATTCTGTCTTACACTTGTTAGGAACTCTACGTTTGTAGTACTTCATTAGGTAAATGTTTACTTTTCCTGTGTCACTGATGGTCAGTACCATGAATGAGTGTTGAATTAAATGTTTAATAAATTTGCTCTAGGGAGACATGACTTTTTGTTTTTGCTTTTTTTTTTTTTTTTCTTAAGAAACATCATATCTGGGCTGCCTGGATTGCTCAGTTGGTTAAGCGACTGCCTTCTGCTCATGTCACGATCCCGGGTTCCTGGGATCGAGCCCCCCCCCAATCAAGCACCCTTCTTAGCAAGAGTCTGCTTCTCCTTCTGAGCCTCCCCTACTCATGCCCTTTGCTCTCCCTCTCTCTCTCACTCTCAAGTGAATAAGAAAAAAATCTTTAAAAAGAAAATATCGGGGCACCTGGGTGGCTCAGTGGGTTAAGCCTCTGCCTTTGGCTCAGGTCATGATCTCAGGGTCCTGGGATCGAGCCCCACATCGGGCTCTCTGCTTCCTCCTCTCTCTCTACCTGCCTCTCTGCCTACTTGTGATCCTGTCTGTCAAATAAATAAAATCTGGAAAAAAAATTATTGTAATCAATAATAAATTAGGTGTATAATATAAGTTCATTGCAGTCCTTGTGAAGACTACAAATTAGCCTGTTTTTACAAAGATACTGTTGAATAGATTAAAAAAAATTTGGCAATTCATCCTTAAGAATTATGGTGTCGTTGATAATTATCAGGACATATTTGATAATTGGCTACTGAGTTATGAGATATAATGTTTCCACGTTACAGTTCATAATATGCACATGGATTCAGTCAGTGGTAGCATTGAGATCACGCCACACATATTAATTGATTTATCTAATATCTTGCATGATGTTGATAAATGTCGGTGGGTAGAACCACAACATTTCAAGAACAGTGTGTCTTGTATAAATTACCTATAGTATCATGTCGATGCAGTGTTCATACAAACGACATGCCTTTCCCAGCCTGCACCAGTTCCATGAAGGCATTAAGTGGCCCAAGATGTTGATGAAGGAGGCATTGGACATGGCACAGAGCAGAACGGTGTTGCTGGACTGAATCAGGTGGCTTAGTCCACGGTGGGGGGGGGGTCATGGGATAAATCAGCTTGAATTTAAAGTCTGTGTTTCAAATATAGATTCTGATTGAGCCTGCTTCCTCGTTTCTAGTTTACCTGGGGCCGCTTGCCTGTGTTTGTTCTCTGGAATTTCCAGTCCTGCTATAGTTTGCCTTGGTGGCGGGGGTGACGTGGGTACAATCTTCCTGTGAGACACCCCTGAAGGTGACTTTCAGAAAACACTGCCCGTCCGTTCAGATCGGATGGTTAGGCATCGCTTTCCAGCACTTCCACTGTGTCCCAGTCATACAAAGACCTTATGATCTTCAGGATGAGAAAGTGACCTGCCGGGAGGCCTCCAGTCATCCTGTTCTAAAATCCTCTGTCAGTAAATGGTCCCTGTGTCTCATTGGGACCCCCGCTCAAGACATATATTTACTTTCTTTAAAAAAATACCTCTGTGTTTTGTTCAATTCACAAAGAGCTGAGTCTTCTCCAGAATGACGTGACGACTTTGAGTGAGGACCTGTCTGGGCAACATCCTTCTTTATGGTAACGACCCAGAGGACCGTCTGTTCATTTGTAAGAGCTGATTATTTGCTTGCAAGGCCTGAGTTCGTGTTCTTTCCAGTTTGTTTCCTCTTCTGACGAGGAGTTCAAGGTTGCTACTCAGGCAGGAGTCAGGTACTCAGGCTTCTCATGCCTTTTTGCATCTGGAGATATGCATCTATTTAAGGCACAAGTGTAGGTGGCTATTCCCTTGGGACAGACAAATTTCCATCTATTTTGTGCCAAAAGAGGCCAAAATCCAGATTCTGGGAACTCCTTTTCCTTTATTGACTTAGGACCCTTGTTTCACACTAAAATAAGGTATTCAAGAGAACCATTGCATTGAAATGAAATTCTCAGGGATTTCCTAAGGTTCTGATTTTAAATGTTTCCAAAGAACCGTTGTGTTGTGAGGTCCTTTTAGGTCGTTAAAGAGAAAACGTCACCTGCTGGTGACAGTGCTGACCTCTCTTCATTCCTTATTTCCAGGGGCTTTTAAAAAATGAATTCTTGCTGTTTCATAAATTTTGCATCCGGATATCCTGCATTGAAAGTAACAGCGGCCTGGAAGGGAGACCCTCTATGATGGAAGAAATAGTTTGTACAGTCCGTTAGATTTGGGGCGGCTAAAACGTTCCATGCTGATAATTTCCCTCCAGCGTTTTCCTAAGGAGAAACAAGGCGCTTTAGGTTTATGTCCTAAGAGCTTGAAACATGAGGAAATGAGATTTACGTTGGTTTGGTGCTACTCTCTGCTTGGCCAGGATCCAAGCTTTGGGACTATTTGTATGGGCATGGTTTCCTTCTAACCGAAGACCTATTTCATGAAGCTTGCTGGCGGTATTTTTTCTAATACTGTAGTCTCATAGCAGTGCTGGGAGAAAGACGCTTAAGAAATCACTCTCAGACCTGAGATGGAAATTGAGACAGTGTTTCTTCTCCTCTGTTATGACCGCTATGCCTGGAGCTCGGGGCCATGTTTGTATATGATTTTAGATTCTTGAGCTTCCTTTTTTTTAAAGTAAGTATTCACTCTTCCTTTACCTTTTTGGCTTTTTCCTTCTTAGTCAATTCTTAGTGGTTTGAGATTTCCTTAATCCAAATCATTTATTATGGAGCATTTTCAAATATTTGTATTATAAAATATTAAACAGATCACCTTCTAGTATGATAGTAAAAGAATATTGGTTTACAGCTTTTGAAACTTAATCTAATCTTCATGGATTCAAGATTGCTAGACCAGACACCAGCCGGTGTTTTGTGTTTGGGACCAGAAAACAGATTCTTTTGGCTTTGGCGACCTGGGGTTCCCCTCTGCCACTCGTGGTTGTTGTAAAGCGGGATTAGCCACAGAGAACACGTGACCAAGCGGGCAAGGCTCTTTCGATAAAACTTGATGTAGAAACACTAACCTTTGCGTTTCCTGTAATTTTCACACTCCATGATATCATGTACTTCTTCTTTATTTGTTCCCTGATGATGGAAACGTGCAGCCCCCCGTCTTAGCTTGTGGGGTGTACAATAACACGCCGTGGACAGTGGGTCCATTTCCCGGTCACACTCTGCGTCACAGCCAGGACTGAAGTTGACGAAATGCCCATTGTGGATTGTATCTTGTACCTATCTGAAAGGGAGGATCCTATCCAGGGGGTAACTAGTAGGGGTGCCCATTCTGTGTCCTCCCCACTCCCTACCTAGAAGGGGGGACCTGACAGTCCTACACTCAGAGCTCCCGAGTTGCTCATGCATCTGGACAAATCCCAGAGATACACTCTCATTGTCCCATGGATTTAACTTCATAGGACACTTTCTTTTGTCTCCTTGAGGGACAGTATCTGGGACTCATTTATAGTATTATTCAAGAACACGTTTGCAAAAGAATCACGTATCACATAACACAGACAGACCCTTTATACTGATTAAAAATCCCTGAACTAGTACGTAGGAATACCAAAGGGCTGCTTGGCGATTTGTTTCGATGATGGTCTTTTTTTTTTTTTTTTTCTCATAAAACAAAGAAATCATTTAGGTTTACTTAATGATAAGCTCATTCTGCCTTTTAAAAAGAAATGTATGACCTTTCCGTGAATACATTTCTCTGGCCTCTTTTTCTGGAAATTTTCCACAGTCTTGTGATAAACGTTGATTTCCGGCAGACCCAGTGTGATAATGTCAAGAAATGTGCTGTCACCTCCTAGCACTGCCGTGGGATCCTTCTCAAATACCACCAAAGACTTCCTGATGACAATTTCAACAGAATGTTCTCATTTCTCATCATATATGGTGGAATAACACAGTCAGGCCCATGATGGAACTCTATGGCTACGGGTATTGTCACCCCAAGTCCTGGTGGGTAAGGCCGGTACAAGTTTTTCAGATCATTGCCTCTGAACATCAAATTCATGATTTAAAGATTGCCCACCAGCCCCACTTATCTACCTAATGAGCAGGAATTGATTACCAATTGTATGCTAGATTTTGTGCCTGGCTCTAGGGAAACAAATGTTTCTGCTGTTCTCTTACACATTAATAATTAACATGGAAACGCATTCTTCATTTATCTAGATTCCATCTTTAAAAAGCGTTGGGTTAGCTCCTGAGTACAGTTGAGTCTTAGGCTACAATTGTGTAAATCAACAGCAATCCAGACCTGCCCTTTTCCTACACCACAGCGAGCACTTGGATGTCATCGTTAAGGTTTCTGAAACTCTCCAAATGATAGGTTCTGCATTACTTAAGCAAAATGCATTTTAAAGTTGCATTTTGCCATACGTACCCAAATTATGAAAATATGGTAACTGCACACACTTTCAATTAACTTACCACTTAACGTGTGACTATAAGATGAAATAAATGAAAGCTAATTATTTCAATATGTATTTTTCAGCATGACTGTAACTCTGGCATTTATACACAGGTAACAGACAATTAAATACCCAAACATGTCGCCTGCATACATTGAAACGTTAAAATTAACTCACACGAGACAGCTTCAAATGCTGATTGCATCATCTGCAAATGACTGTATTCGAACCACATAAATATTGATGAACTTCTCAAGTTTGGAGTTGCTACTGTTGAGTGTCTCTGCGTTCCTTTTGCATTGCTAAAATGGGAATTCTTCTCTGGATCTCGGGAACATTTCCATTATTAACGTGGCCCAGACAGGTCCCATGCAATAATGTACATGCTAAGAAAAAACAGGAGTGTGAATAGAATGATGGTAAATGCATTTAGCTCAGTCTGTTGGCAGAACCCACAGACATAGCCAGAGACAATTATTTCGTGCTTGGACATGCTCCGCGATCTGGATGAACTTTTGGTCGTACTAAAAATTAAAACAGCGATCTGCTTGCTTCTCCTTGTCCGTGCCCGTGGGGTAAAATATTTGATGACACGTGCATTCCACGTATAGATGTCTTCTGAAGCTGGAGAGCTAGCACTCAGGCATTGCCGTAATGGGCTTCTCATTTGTTTTGTCTCTAGAGGTGGGAGCATGCCAGATGGGTGTCGACTTTGTTCTGCACCTTTGGGACAGTTTCCGTGTTTTGCCATTTTTCCAAGCGGAGTTACTTACTAAGGGACTGGAAAGGTGTAACAGAATTCTTTGTTTTTTTCTGTGACAAAAGGGTTCTTATATTCTTTTTTTTTTTAATTACTCCCATCTATTTGGAGTTAATGACATTTTATTCTATATCAGGTATTGTTAGTACGTTTTTTAAGTGGACCTCCCATGGGCATCCGCTGGCATATATAGACGTGCACGGAGCCCTAAATGAAAGTACTTCTCACTCCTGTCTCCTCCCTTCGTGCCATGAATCTCTTCCGCGTTGTATGCAGACTCACGTGTAAATTAAACATCACAATCTCACGTGGAACGAATTCGGCCAAGTGGAATACACGGTTCAGTCGGTCGCCCATGTCGCACCAGATCCCACCCAGACATCCGACGCAGACTCACCCATTGGTAAGGATGTTACCCACCAAAGTATGCAACAGAATTAAGTCACACCATTGCATGTAAAGTGGTTTGCACTGGGGGAAGGAATGTTGTACCTGACAGCCTGTGGATAGGAGGCTCTCCCTTTAGAGAACACGGGCCCAATCAGAATAGGCTCCAGGAGGAATCCTGTGTCCACGAACATGCTGGTTGGGCAGGATACCATTTGAAGGTGGACAGCGTGCTGACAGTTTTGGAAAAAGTCTTGCCTGGGTTTCTGGGGTGGGAGGTTGAAAACACCAGACCTCCTGCTGATCTTTGTGGAGCTCCCGCTGTACGATGGGACGTGAATGTGGAGTTTAACTTGCTGGTGTGACCCAACACATATTCACACCATCCCCACAGGTCACCTAGCAGGTGTTCTCTGACCCCAAGAAGGAGCACGCTGATAGCACTGGACGGCTACTTTGCTGGTGACCCTCAACCCGCCAGGGCTGGAGCTGTGATAAAATGTGCCAGCTTCAGGGCACCTGGGTGACTGTGTCGGTTTAACATCTGCCTCTTAATTCCAGCTCAGGTCATGTTTTCAGGGTCGTGAGATCGAACCATGTTTCGGGCTTTGTGATTGGCATGCAGCCTGCTTAAGATTCTCTTTCCCTCTCCCTCTGCCCTATCCCACCCCCTTGCTCATATGCATGTGCTCCGTCTTAGGAGTAAAAAAATAGTCCCGGTTTATTGGCCCCTTCATTGGGCAACATTGGGACCTGGTCTACAGGTCTTGGAGGATCGGGCCCCTGTTCTCTAAATGGATACTCACTTGTTCGCACCACACTTGAAGGAGCCTCAGGTTGTCGTCCACTCAACTGGTGAGTGGACACACAATTTGACACAATAAGTAGAATTTTGGTCCTGAATTTTATGAGATTCGATTTAAGCCTCTGCATTAACGTTTAACACTCCCCCCCGCAAACACACACGCAGTACCCATTGCTTTGCTCCATCGATCAGCCGTCGTGTTATCTACTGTCTGGTTGTGGGTGTCTTTTGGTGAGACAGTACACTGCACATTTCTGGTTGAAACATTAATAGTATCATGCTCTGATTCTGTGGGCCAAGGAAGAGAGATCGATGATTTTCTATCTGGCTTCAAAGATATGACGTTGGACTGCAGTTCTGAAAAGTTGACTGAGCTTATTTAGTTCATCAAGAAAACACTCAAATCCTCTGTGATTCTGCCTCCCTGAGCCAATTCAGCTCTTGGCAGGCTTTGGGAGGAAAATGGTCCAGCAGCTCTGGGCATCTATGTTTCAGCTGCCAGCACGAAGGGAAGGATGCTGCCCATTGTTCTAACCTTGAACTGAGGGATCTTTTCAGCCAACATTCAGGACTTCCCTTGGAGCTTTAGCCAAAGGTCTTCATAAAATGAGATGTAAAAAAATTATTTTAAAAGTCAATAGCAATAGTCAAGTTAAAAAAAATTTAATGCCTTGAACGTTTGAGAGCACAAGGGACAATCTGCCGCTCAGAGTCAATTTCCTGCAGAGTATAGAAGGAGACCTGTGTGACTATGACATCACCCCACATGTAGACTGTTAAAAACCATTTTCTGGGTGTGGGTAATTAGGAAACACCCTGCTTGCAGCCGTCAAAGCCATCAGGAAAGGGATGATGCACACCAATCGAGTCACTGTGCTACAAAGTCTGGGTTTTAACATCACACACTGAACTTTCCTTAATTAAAAAAAAAATCTTACATGATATCTTAATTGTCTCTTTCCTTCTAGTTCTTGTAAAGCCTCTAGTACACTAGAGTTAATGCATAGATATTTTTGAATGAAAGAAGGCATTGTGCGTGTGTGTATATGTGTGCGTGTGTCTTTCATTCTACTTTGTATCTTTTTACTAATCCCCAATTACTATGTTTCACATACAGTTTCTTTTACTTGGCCTTAATGATTAAACAGAAAAGAGCTTCCCCCTGTGTTGCTAAGAGTAACACAACTAAAGTAATAAGGACCAAACAATCGAAATGGGGAACGTGCATTTTTTGCTTTGTTGGAGAGGAGTATTTAAGGAGGCATTGCCATTTGCAGACTTACATGTAAAAGACACAGTGTGGAAAGTGATGGATTTCTTTCAACAATTCCAATACTGTCTCACCTGCTGGATTTCCTCCCTTGTGATCTAAACAAACACATTTGGGAATAACACTCAGTATCCCAGACAATTCCTGCTTCAAGACTTGAAACTGAACTTTTACTTACTAGAGTGAAGTTTACTTGTAATGAGTGTAAAACTTTGTGAGTGGAAAAAAAATCTAATTTTGGGTACTAAGTACTATTGTGGACAGATGTTGGATGATCATACAAGGAAAATTGGAATTTACACTGATGTTGTACATGTCCTTACCAACCTTTAACTGGAACTTTGCCCTTTTCCATCAAGAATGTCCCACATTTCCAATTCTCTACATCTTGCATGGGTGCTTTAATTTCTGTGATTAAGTACCCAGGACATGTCATTAAAACAACATTCTTCTCCAGGGGAAGTCCCATGACACAGCATTCAAAACATAAAGTGATTAACCTGTAGAGACCTTCTTTATCTTTCTAGTGTATTTGACCAGGAGAAGGTTGACCTAAAGCTAATCTTTTTTTTTTTTTAAAGATTTTATTTATTTATTTGACAGACAGAGATCACAAGTAGGCAGAGAGGCAGGCAGAGAGAGAGGAAGGGAAGCAGGCTCCCTGCTGAGCAGAGAGCCCAATGCGGGACTCGATCCCAGGACCCTGAGATCATGACCTGAGCCGAAGGCAGCGGCTTAACCCACTGAGCCACCCACCCAGGCGCCCCGACCTAAAGCTAATCTTATCTATTATTTATCATTCTTTGGTTGTCACAAGATTGCCTCATTCCCAGGTCTCAAGTGTTATGGTAACAATTGTTTGTTTCTTCTGCTAATTCTTTTTCTATCCTAATGCCTTCTTCTAACTATCAATTTTACATAAAAGAAATGATAACTTAAGTGATTTTTAAAATGAAGAATTGGATCTCTTCTAATGCCTTTTATGACCAAGAATCTTTGGTTAATGCTTAGTAACTTTTACTGTCAAGACATTCTCTTTCATCTCATACCTAACCTTCCCTTGTTGGCGTTAAATTCATTTATTTCTGTTCTGTGAAGATTAAGAAGAGTTCACCAGAATTCTCTCCAGAGTAACCCTTCATTTGCTTGATGACAGCTACTGAGTTAGGCTTCTTGGGGACATTTCTCCAACCTTCTTTGCCTTCCCTCAAGCCCGCGTTCACTGCTGCTCCCTCCCATAGGTTGTGCTAGACCCATGCGGTGATATTACCGAGTAGAGGGTGAGCTCCCTGTGAAGACGTCCTTGTCCGGCTTCCTTCCCTGTCTCTGGAAACGGTGCTTCTGAGAGGTTGGCCCACCTGGTCAAGCCCAAATTATCTGAGTGCTTGCTCTTTTGGTTGTAGTTCTGGGTCAGTTCAGGTTGGTCATTCATCAGATTAATGAAGAGACTGAATTTGGGGTGAGAGGCAGAAGCAGACATTCCTGGTCCCTGGCATGTGCTTGTGGCTGCTCTCTGGGAGATGTGCCGTCTTCAGGGAAGGATCTGCAGTTGTCCTTATCCCTGGGCTTTGGGCTGGTCTTCCAACTATTTTAGTCAGTCAGTGAGAAACTTAATCCTTATTCAAATTCTCATTTAGGGCTTCAGGTAGCAAAGATCAATGTCTGCTTCTTGAAATCCCAAGTATCCTAGAGGTGCCTGGGTGACGTAGTCCGTTGAGCATCTGACTCTTGGTTTCACCTCAGGTCTGATCTCAGGGACCTGACGTCACACTCAGCGGGAGGGGGTTCTGCTTGGGTTTCTTTCTCCCTTTCCCTCTACCCCTCCCCCTGCTCTTTATCTCTCGCAAATAAATAAATTAGTTTAAAAATTATCCTAATACATGTTTCAATGACCCGCCTCTCAAAGAAAAATAATTCAGCCCAGGGTTCTTATGGAGAGAGTGGGTGACCATGTAGCAGAGCTCTGTTACCCTGGAGGGAAAGATGGTGTTACCTTGATCACCACTGTTGACAAATCCTCAGAGGTGGCATGAATGACACTAAATTTCTTGGTTACATCTCGATCTCCTGTATTTGCTGAGGTGTTTGCAGGAAGGGATAGGGATTTACGCATGGTTTTATGGGTCCCCAGAAGATGTTACCTGAAGGAAAGCTTTAACAAGTATCAATGCATGAGGCCTGCCCTTTGCAAAGGAAAGGGAATTCCAGGCACGTTGACTGAAACCCCATAACCAAAAGAAGGAACAGCCTGGTGTCAGCAGAAAAATATTTATAGTGGAGATGGAGCAGCTCTTGAGAGCCTACCTAAGGAAGGAGGTATGCTAGATGGTTTTCCGACATTGCGATGTTGGTATCGAGAAGAAAACTACAAGTACAACAAAAGCAAATAAGCCTTCTGGACATGGTTGTATGCAGAGGGGAGAGAGAAAGGTTACATCAGGAATAATGGTGGGGAGGTGGCTGTGGTCTTTATATGCCTCTCCTACTTCTTCTCTCCCTTCCCGCTTTATCATTATTGTTGTTTTAATGCTCCTCCCAGGCTACCTTGACATAATTTGTCCTTCCTTATCCAGTTACATTTTGTGTCTCTGCATCCCGCATGACGAGGTCCAGGATCATGTGTGTGTTGTTCCCTCTTGCATCTACATACCCAGAACGGCACCCAGCACATGGTGGGACCTGAATGTTCTTGGTGAATGTGTTATATTGATGGTTCCAGTGTAGAACGAGTATGGATTCCATCCCAGAGCTTTCTTCCTCACTGACTTCAGAAAGAAGGAGTGAGACTGGGGTCATGGATGAAGTCACTGAGCGGGTAAAATAGCATGTCAGTCTCTGTAATTTATTACAGTCCTTTAGCAGCTTCAGCAAATCCCCTCTGTTCTCTCGTAGGAGAACACGCTTGACCACCTGGGGAGAAGTAAGAGAAAAACTCCTCTAGTACAATTGGCCCGTCCATTCTAGTACCACTGCCCCAACCACTCTCATACCATTGCCCCGTCTACCCAATTCCCTTGGAAAAAAAACAAAAGAGATTCACCTTTATGGCCATTGCGAAGACCTAGAGAAACTAACTGGTTCCTTCCAGTGCTCAGGAAATTTTCCCTTCTGCCTTGGCATATCCGATCATCTGTTACACAAGGACTTCTGTTTGAGGGAGTTTAGGTAATTTTTTTTTCATTTGCATTGGAAATAATAATCTTTAATTTAAAAATGTCACCATGAGACAGCACCTGTTTGCACCTGTTGTCATTAATTTGTAATTGCATCCATTGTAAATAATAAAAGGACACCTGCTGCTTTGAACACCAGCAGAAAATGAAGATACAAAGAAGGTTCACTTTCAGAGCTGGGGACAGGGGCCACCTCCAAGGGTGATGGTGGGGGGATAATGTTCCAAAGCTCTAAAGTCATGAAGTGATTGCTTGTGGATGCATGGAACTGTGTCTGCTACATTAACATTTGTTAGATGGCCGTGCATGGAGGTCTTACCATCTCACATTGTGGGTGAAGATATTAGTTCTTTTTTATAAAAACAGATTCCCCCTGGAAACTTCATTCCCCAAGGGATGGTTACTTGTAGTGTTTTTAAACTTCAAAGCCATGATGTTTAGAACTCGCCTTGCCTCGATCACGCAAAGGTCCCAATTCCTAAGTTTTTGCTGATGAAGATAAAAGTCAGAAGAATGAGTTGGCAGAGAATGAGTCGGAATTGCTATCAAGAGGGACAGATATTTAAAAAATAAAATTATTCAACCAAACATTTCTACTCAGGCAAAATGCATTCCCTGTAACGAAAACAGAAAAGGGTGCATGAATATAAAAAATATTTTAGAAACGGATAAAGAAGATATCATGTTAGCTGATCATACATTAGTCATGATGTCACCATACATGTGAATCAAACCCTTATCCTGCACGGCTTCGACTGATGCCACACAGATGTGCTGATTATTTCTCATTAATACTGGAGAAAAAATTTAAAATTTATTTCTGCATTTTGTGTGGCTAAGGGTTACTAGGAAGAGAGTGTGTGGATGCAAGTGTGAAGTACAATCAGGTACATCTCTAGGGAAGGAAATGCAGGGGATACTGAGTCACGAATGCAGCTGAACCCACTGGGGGTTAGCGAGTATTTTGCAAGGAAGGCCAGGACGCCTAGAGTCTGAGAGTTTCATGTGTGAATTGTAGACCTGTGTTCAAATCACGCCTGGGCTTCACTGGGGGATGTTGAATGAGTATTGTCGCATATTGTTAAGCTGCAATCCTCTCATTGTTTTTAAAGATTTTATTTATTTGAGAGAAAGAGTGAGAGCACGAGCGGGGTCAGGCAGAGGGAGAGAGAGAAGCTGAGTAGGGAGCCCAGTGTGGCATGCGATCTCAGAAACCTGGGATCGTGACCTGAGCTGAAGGCAGACGCTTCACTGAATGAGTCACGCGGGTGCCTGAGTCATCTCATTTATAAAATGTTTATTTAAAAGGCATTCAGGGGCACCTGGGTGATGCAGTCAGTTAAGCGTCCAACTCTTGGTTTCGGCTCAGGTTGTGATCTCAGGGTCTGGTCGTGAGATCAGTCTCCTCACTGGGCAACACACTATGCATGGAACCTACTTCAGATTCTTTCTCTGCCTCTGCTTCTGTCCTCCACCCTCTAAATGGATGAATGAATGAGAATGCCATTCCTTTATAGGATGTGTGTTGAATGTAATAATGTGAAACCCTTAGTATTGTGGTGGACACACCCCAATGCAAGAGATTGATTCTCTAATGCCAGTAGGTGTGACTCCAGACGGCAGAACTGAAGGAGGTTTTGGTGAACCAGAAACTGAACACTCTTGGGATGTCTGGGGGGCTCCATTGGTGACGCGTCTGCCTTCAGCTCGGATCATGAAGTCAGGGTCCTCGGATCGAGCTCCACATCAGGCTCCTTGCTTGGCTGGGAACCTGCTTCTCCCTCTCCCTGCTTGTGCTCTCTCTGACATGTAAATAAAATCTGAAAAGAAAAGAAGAGAAAAGAAAAGACAATGAACACTCCTTTCGAGGGAGAAGCTAACCAGCAGCTCCAACCTCTGACCTCAGGACACAGACATCCAGGTAGTGCCACATCTTTAAATGACCTTCCAAGGGGCGCCTGGGTGGCTCAGTGGGTTAATGCCTTTGCCTTCGGCTCAGTCATGGTCTCAGGGTCCTGGGATCGAGCCCCACATCAGGCTCTCTGCTCAGCGGGGAGCCTGCTTCTCCGCCGCTTTCTCTGCCTGCCTCTCTGTCTACTTGTGATCTCTGTCTGTCAAATAAAGAGAATCTTTTAAAAAAATAAATAAAGTTCTATTTTTAAAAAAATTAATACATGAATGATTTTCCAACAGCAGCTATAGTAAATTTAGGCTGTTAGTGGGATTTTTTTTTTTAAATGCTTGCAAATGATTCTTTTTTTTTTTCCTTGCAAACCTCGTGCTCAGCAAGTGAACACATCTAAGGGCTGTGAATATCTATCTGACTACCAGCTCAGGACCTCTGTTACAATGTATTTTCTCTTAGATTCAGTGTTATTCTGTCAGCGTACTATGATGATGGATATCGTGATGGTTATTTTGCTTTTCTTTTGGTAGGAAAAATCTCTCTCTCGAGATATGGAAACTGTTAGAGAGAAAACAATACATACTGTCATGGAAAATCAGTTGATATGTGCAAGGAGATATAATTAAATGTAAGATATCAGATAAAAGGTGCTGGGACAGGAATGAATTTTCTTTCCATTTTCTTTTATTTTTTTTTTAAGATTTTGTTTATTTATTTGAGAGAGAGACAGAGACAGCAACAGAGGTAATGAGAGAGAGCATGGGGGAGGAGAGGGAGAAGCAGGCTCCCCGCTGACCAGGGAGCCCAACTGGGGCTTGATCCCAGGACCCTGGGACCGTGACCTGAGCAGAAGGCAGCCGCTCAACAGATTGAACCACCCAGGGGCCCCTTCTTTCCATTCTAAACACAATTCTAATGTGTGTTCTCTGAAGCAATTTGGTTCACTGTATTCCCATCTGAAATGGAATTCACACCGACGTGGGTCATGCCCCAAGGGAGCTTGCCGTGTCTAATTATTCATGAATATCATCATCATCATCATCACGTGTAATCAGACAGCTAACCTGCTTGTGTACGTCAGGTCTGAATACCCTCTTTAAGTATTGCACATTTCCTCAAGGTTAATGAACTTGACACCAAGTATGCAAATTAGCAGTTGTTAGGCATTTCAAGACCTGATCAGAGATGTTACATCCAACGGGGGCTTGCTGCTGTAAGGGAGTGAAAGCTTCTGCAGGTGTATCTGTAGGGCCGCGCTCATGTGTCTCCTATAACATACGGTGCTCTTGTGAAAAAGTCTAAGTTACTAATTATGTAGCTTTTGCATCATGGGTAACACTTCTACATTTTTCTGTATTTTTTTTTAAGGCTTGCAGTCCTTTATTCTATTCTATTTTTCATTTCATTTCATTTCATTTCATTATTTTATTTTATTAATTAATTTTCTTTTAGGGAGGCTCCATTCCCTGCATTGGGGTGCCCAATGTAGGAGCTTGATCTCACAACCCTGAGATGAAGACCTGAGCTGAGATCAAGAGTCCCACACTTACTGGATGGGGCCACCCAGGTGCCCCAAGGCGTACGAATCTTATAATCACTCTATAAGGCCAGCGGTACTTGGTGTTCGTTTTACCAGAGAGGAAACCGAAATATGTAGAATGTAAGGAATTCAGAGGAAGGAAGTGGGGAATTAGAATTTCAACCCAAGGAGTCAAGATTTTTAGGGTCAAAGCCCTTAACTATCTTCATAAATTGGCTTACTTTCAATTCTTTTTTTTAAGACTCTTTATTTATTTAACAGAGATTACAAGTAGGCAGAGAAGCAGGCAGAGATGGGGGGAGGAAGCAGACTCCCCACTGAGCAGAGAGCCTGATGCAGGACTGGATCCCAGGGCCCTGAGATCATGACCTGAGCCGAAGGCAGAGGCTTACCCACTGAGCCACCCAGATGCCCCCATTAACTTGTTTTCTAGAGCTTTTTCACTGGTGTGTCACTGACTCTTCAGACACAATAGTGGAAGTTGCAAGATACAGATGGATGTGGAAAGCACAATGTGGCTTACATACATTGACGTGCATGTTCTATGTCTTGGCCGATACTTGGTACACTTCTAACAGTAGACTTTGTCTTCCACATCTTTCCACTTTTACTTCTGATTTTTACTTCCTTTTTTCCTGGTAGGAGGATTTCTTTAGCATGGCTGTTCAGTTTTCCATGGTATCCTTCTCTTTCCATGTCTGCTTGTTTTTGTTTGTTTAGGAACTCATGATTTTAGATCGAGAAAGCCCATGTGAATTCCTAATTATAAGTGTAAGGAAAAATTCTCCTAAGTTATGAATTTTTTCTCTTGTGTTGTCCGTTATTTTCACTGCAGTTGGAATTATGGGCTCCAGATATGAGGCTCAGCCTTATCCCTGTGGACGGCATGGGTCCCGTAAGTCAAAGGCACTCCGTTTTTCCTTGCTCGCAAGAGGTGATGCCTTGAATCCTACTTGGGGCAACCCGTGCATAACTCAGGTGGCTATGGAAAGACAGAAAGACATTCCTTTTCTTATGTCAGGCTCTGAGTCACGGAGACACTGTGGTAACCCTCCCCTGCTCATGAATTAGGTGTCTTCTGAGCTTCTGTGGGCATGAGACCGTCCAGGATCTATCCAGACTGGCAGGTGGCCCCTGTGTGGTTCCTTGGGGCTCTAGCACAGAATGGACACTGTGCCAAAGAATCAGAGAAGTCAATCTCATTCCCTTGTACCCAACCCTCAAGGATGGATTCTCTCTCTTCTAATGCACTTGCTACTTGCTTTTGCACGGAAGCACAGATTATAAACCCCCAGCATCTACCATGCATGTTCTCTCCCTGGACACCTCAGAGTAGACCACGCTCTAAGACCACACACACTCCATACTTTTCAAACATACTCCTTGAGCATGGAGTTACTATAGGGACAGAGCTGGGAAAGGCAATGGTCAGTGCCTTCCTTCTCTAACCCTAGGCAAACACTTTCATTTGGCTTCATTGTCGAAATCATATTCCCGGAAATTAGTATCACATCTCCCGTATTTGTGGACTGATCACATGGTGGTCGTTTTCAGCACACGCACACTCCCATTCTTTACACGGGAGATTGGTTATGCTTCTGATGGATCTGTACAAATGTGAGCAGTGCCTCAAAAGGCATAGGATTTTATACATTTGGATATGTGTTTCCAATTGTGTTTCTTAATGAGTTATACTGATTTACAGGACCACTAGTACCCTCCAGTTCCTGGAACCTTTAATCTCACCTGTTACAGCACATGATTTCGTTGATTTAGAAAAAATAAAAAAGATAAAAAGAATTACAGCTGGGGACTTTCCCTCTCTTACTTTGTAAAATCCCCCCTAGTTCCTCATAAAGTTTGATAGATCCTTATAATAAAAAAGTTTAAGGTACAGAAAATGCATGAACAACTCTCTTCAGCCAAAGATGTTCCTTTTTATCCCTCATTTGCTTCCCGATCTTTAAAGACTTTGCCTCCCGTGGGCTTCTCCAGGTTCTGTTTTCTCCTGCAGATTTCTAGATTCCTTAGGGTTTGATCATCCCTCACACTACAGAGCAGTGATCTGATCGACGGTATTTGTGGGTGTCATGGTGTTGAGTGGAGAACCCTAACCCGGTGATCCTTGCTGACCAGTGAAAGTGTGTTCCCCTTGGAAATGCTGAGCCACCTCTGTTTCTGATTTAATTTATATCTGTAGTCATTGTAGTCCCCAGGCCACTGCGTTTCAGTGTCAGTCTTGTTTTGAGAGTCCTGGTGGCACGAGGTGGCACCCATTCTCCATATGAACGTGTTGGTCCAGCGTATGTGTATAAGATTCTGCTGTCAGATCCACAGACTTCTGGAGCATCGTTTTTCTCTGCTCTGTGGCATTTCTTCTCTGGTGTGCTTTTCCTGAAATATTGTGTGCCTGTGTTGTTCACAGTGGCTCCACTTCCCCAACTAGTACAACAGAAACAAGATATAGATGGAGAGACTAACCAAATTACGGAATGGTTCTACAGGGGTCCTCTGGAACCTATTAGGCAAGACAGGTTTCCGTCTTTGTGAGTACGTCCTGATTTGACATTGCTGCTCCAAGAAATCTGGAGCTCTTTGCTGTACTCCTGTAGCACTGACGTTGGCCTAGAACACGGATACAAATATTTGTCAGCACGTCCCGTCACATTTCCCCACACGGTTTACGACACCCAAAGTCTCACTAGACGATGTAGACGTTATTTGCACAGCCCCAGATGGCTTACCAAGAGCTGCCATCTTCTGAGACAGTTCTCCACACAGGCATAGAAACCGTATTTGTGGTATTTTTAATCCTAAAGCAAGCCAAGTAGACGACTGTGGCCAGTCTCCTCCCCAGGCTGAGTAACGGGATCGGCGTGTCTCAGTTGGGTAGGCACGCATGGGGAGGTTTTCAGAAATGTGCATTTTACTGTCTGTTGTCTACGCTCTAAGGGAAAGGGCAAGTAAACATTTTACCTGAAGTGCTGTTTGTATTCTCGCCTGACAGAAATCCCAAGAGTCAGCTTTGAGGTAGGGCCGTAGATGTTGGCACAGCAGGTTCTTGGTGTTTCAGAAATTACAGCAGGACATGAGGCTGTTGGTCGTGCGGTTCTCCCAAATGCCAGGAGGGAGGTATTTGGAGAGGATGAAATCTCACGCTTTGGTTTCAACTCGTCTACCTGTACCATGGTTTCTCAACCTGACCCTGTTCATGCGGGGGGTCAGTAATTCCTGGTGGGTCTGGGAGGGGTATCATCATCTGTTCACCAGCATCCATTGCTTCTACTGACTTTGGTGCCAGAACGCCTTAGTACCTGCTCCCCACTTGTGACAAACCAAATGTCCTTGTTGTCCCCAAGACTGGGTGGGGAATAAAGGAACATTTCCCCTGACTGAACACTGTGGCTTCTAGAATCATCTAATAAGCAACTCCTTGGGATTTTAGTTATTTTCTTCTTACCTGTCTACAGCTTTGGTATCCAATATGGTAGCCATCAGCCATTTCTACCCATTTAAATTAATTACAGTTAATTCCACTCACATGAAACTACCGGTTGCTCTCTTACAAAAGATTACTTCATTATAGCAAGTTACATTGGACCATGCTGCTCTAGACCTAACGTTCTCAGTGGAAGATCTCTCATCCGAGAGGAAAACAGAGATTCTTGTGGGGGGGATAGAACCTTACTCTTAGTATGTATCAAGCACAGAGATACACAGAGTACCTAAGCATAGAAAAAATCTAGGCATATAAAGCACAGATGGGGTATGAAAATTATATTAATTTGGGTGGGATAACAGAAAATGTAGTTTGAAAAGCCTAATTTTTTTAAGGAAGAACATAGGCACCACCCCCAACAAAAGGGGAAAAACACCGATGTAAAAAAGTACTTGTTTCTCTCTTTTAAGCCGTTATTTGGACTTTGAAGGGCTAGATTTGAGAATTCAGAATAGCAGGTTTAAGATAACTCTATGATGAAGACCGTCTTCTCATTCATTCCTATATTTATAAAGGCTTTTAAATAATTTAAGGTAACTGAACGTGAGATTTTCATTGAAAAGCAAGCGACAAATTCAGTGACATTTTGCAGAAGAATAGTTTATGTTACAGTCTCCCCTAAGTGTACCGTCATTATGCAAAGGAACCCTGTTTGAAAACATTAGATGTATTTTGTATTATAACCCTGATTTACTATGTTAACATCTTAAATTTAATAATAAGAAAAGGATGTTCTAAGAAAATAGTGCTTTGGGGGTGCCTGGGTGGCTCAGTGGGCTAAAGCCTCTTGCCTTCGGCTCAGGTCATGATCCCAGGGTCCTGGGATCGAGCCCTGCATCAGGCTCTCTGTTCAGCGGGGAGCCTGCTTCCTCCTCTCTCTGCCTGCCTCTCTGCCTACTTGTGATCTCTGTCTGTCAAATAAATAAAATCTTCAAAAAAAAAATAGTGCTTTGATGATAATTAATGCATTTAATTTACACACACAAAAAAAGCCTCTGGCTCTCTCAATAGAAAGGTTATTGTAATAGGCGTGCATAATTATTTGTTCACCTGAATTTGACACCTGAAACCCTTGGTGGGTTTGGGGAAACTGTTCATTATTGGGTTTAAGGGAAGACTGAGCCGTGCTGTGCTGTTTGCTTTCAAAGCAGCAAGCTCATATTCTGGTCAAATCAACCACAGACCCATGACTTTATATTAGCCATTTGGATGTGTCCTCCCAGGAATTTATACTTGGAGCAGTTGACACAACGTTGTTAGGTCATTTACAATCTCGGTTAGCAACATCATTTTTAAAAATAAACCTCCTTGCTTTTTATGTTCCCCAATATCGATAAGTGTGATTTGTGTCTACGATTCTTCTCTAACTATTTTCCATAAGATGCATCTCTCGTAGGAGTTTTACTTTATTATTATTATTATTATTTTAAAAGTTTCTTGGGGCATCTAGGTGGCTCAGTTGGTTAAGCATCTGCCTTCGCCTCAGGTCATGATCTTGGGGTCCTGCGATCACATCCCACATTGGGCTCTCTGCTCAAGCAGGGAGTCTGCTTCTCTCTCTCCCTTTGTGCTCTCTCTCTCTCTCTCACAAGTAAATGAACAAAATCCTTTTAAAAAAAGTTTTAACTAATCTCTGTTCCCAGCATGGGGCTTAAACTCACAACCCCAAAGTCAGGTGTCTTTTGCTTTACCCACTGAGCCAGCCAGGTGCCTCTCTGCCAGGAGTTTGAGAACATCTGTGCTTTCTGGAACTCTGCCCTGTAGGTTGTTGCTAAGACAGCTTCTCTGAATTTTGTCTGTGTCTTCGCAGCTACATTGTCCTCCTGTGCTTTTATCGTCTACAGTGGTCCTCCGCGCACAGAGTTAGGGCAATTCTCAGAGTCACCTAACATTTTTTTCTGTCCACCATCACATTTCTTTCCTGGCCGTTGTACAGTATCTGAAGGTCATTGTTGCATACATTTCGTCCAATTTCCTGGTTGTTTATCGTTTATTCCTTTTTTTGATCTAAGGGAGAAGTCACACCTCTCCTCATATAGTGTGATGTAAAGATGTAATCAGTATCACTACAGATATGTCCGAGTCCATCGTATTTTCCCTGTTTTACCTAAGATAGCCACAGCGGTGGTTCCTGAAGTCTCTCTCTGTTCCTTTTCTTCTTACAGAATTTCAGAATATGGAACAAAACATCCTTCTGAACCCATTGGTGTACTTGTTTATTGGAAGTCTTGTCCTTGGGGCACTGTGTTTGCACACAGAATGTGCCCTTGAAATATGGTCATCATCTAGCTGAAATGTCCTTATTCCACGAATTTGTGGACTGATCATTTCACAATTAAGTTCGTAAATTTTACCCCATGTTTTTTTTTTTAGAATACCATCTCTTGAAGGACTTTTCTAGGTATCATTTTGAGAAGGGGATGATTTCATATTGTTCATAGATAAAAATAACAAAATACTGAAAGTTCATCTGAATAAGGTTTACTCCTCAGAAAACATTTCTCAGGTTATAGTATTGTCATTGCAAGAATCCTGCAGATAGATAGACAGCCAGTGGGCTATCAGCAAATACTCTGGGGGCGCCTGGGTGGCTCTGTCCATTGAGCGTGTGTCTTTGGCCCAGGTCATGTTCTCAGGGTCCTGGGATCAAGCCCCACGTTGGGCTTTCTGCTCAGTGAGGAGTCTGCTTCTCCTCTACATTTGCATCTCCTCCTGCACTCTCTGACTTTCTCTCTCTCCGTGTGTGTCCAATAAATAAACACAGTCTTTTTTTTTTTTAATTGGTATGTATGGTTTTCCGCACAAGCCAAGGACCATACAGCACTCTCACACAGGTCACAAAGATCAGTTTTAAACATTTCACCTCTTTTGTACCATCCTAAGCCAATCCTCGGTGGCCTGGTAGAGAAAACAAGACACAGGCATTCCTGACATGCCATCTAGAAAAGTGAATGAAAGTTTCTGCGTGTGACATTGCTGGGTGGCGGTGTTCTCCTTACTTTGTGTCTCCTCTGTTTGCTTAGTCACTGGGTCGAGCCATATTGCTGTCGTCCTCAAACCCATCCAAGTGCTCTGTCTCCCCGTGTGGCATCTTAGAGCAGTGCCTGAGCTTTTCTCCTTCTGATCACAGCTCGAGACATTTGTCTTTATTCTTATTCAGGAACCATAGTCTGACATCGTAAAGCAGTGGGTTATCCCGAAGCGATAGACGGAGTCCACTCTTCATCAAGATTCGATCCCACATGTAACGGGAGTACATCCCTCAATGACTTTTTAAACCTACTTGAAGTTCGGGGCCATAAAATGTATTTATTTTTGATGCAGTTCACAATAAGAAAGCCTACAGAAAATGAAAAGATTACCACGGCTGTTTTTCCAATCCTAAAACTTTAGTTTACCCAATAAGTTGTAGATTCAAGGAGAAGCTGGGAAAACAGTTACCAAAAACACGTCTCTAGTCTAGAATCGGCTTTTGAAACACCTGCCTCCGAAAACAGCGTGGGTGTAATTGTCACTTCTTTTGCATGGGTATGCTGCTGGTGTAGACAGATTCCTCTTTTCAAATGCGTGGAAGTCTTTCCTAGACAGACGCATCACAGTAGAAAGAAAGGGGCATGTAAAAGTCGATCCCACATGGACACAGGAGGGTGCCAGCTCAATTTCACTGGGGCCCGTTAGACTGAGGGTCAGGGAGAGCCCTCCCCTTGTTCCTCCTGGAGATCCTACTGAGTGTCAGCAGGCAGCTGGCGTCAGATTGCTCTTTCAGGTTTAGGGGATAGAAAAGTCTGCAGTCACAGGCTAAGGTCTGGAGAATGTGAACGGGCAACAAAGGAGGGGAACAAAGGCTCAGACACCATTGATTAGGAGATCCTATGGATCTGATACCCAAAACGTGTAGGCTCCCAATGGAGACTGATGGCTAGCCTTTCCAGGAATTGCCCTGTGCATTGACAATAACCATACTGTCATGTCCCCTTTCACAAAGCTGAGACCCAACCACTCCCTCCATTGAGAAGGTTGGTTTTTCAGCCCTGTGAGCACCTGTACCCCCAGTCATCCTTCCTGCGGGCATGTCTTGTTATCAGAACTAGCCCAGAACAGGAAGTTTCCATCCTTGATGGGTCCCATCTTTCTTTAGTCTAAGAGCATTGAGAAAATCGGGTTGAGACAATATTCTAAGATGGTGAAGATTATGGGAACAAAATGATTTCCTAACTTCATACCTGGCCATAAGTAGAGTCACTCAGCTGCTTGTCCAACCAACATGACAATAATGTAATTATTTCCCATAGTTACGCGCATTGTTTGAGGACGTAGCACGGCTTCCTAAAAATAAGGTTGATGGTTAGGCACTTTGATTGGAAGGAAAGAGAGCTAACATGAGGTAACCTGTGAAAATCTCTTTAAGGACTGAGAAACATCCGTCTTAAGCTAGTAAGATAGGCTGTGTTCTCTGCGGAGGAAATCTGTTAATGTAGGGAGACATTTGTGGCTGTGATACTGGAGAAGGGTGCTTCTGGCATCTGGTGGATACTGTCCAGGGATCAGACTAAACATTCACACATGGCACAGCACAGCCTGAGTGACCATGAGGGCTATCCCTTTGACAAAATGTCAATAATGCCAAGATTGGGTAAAACACTGCATTAGGCAATTCAGTGGCAAGATAATCAAAGTAGAAATTACTTTCTTTTCCCTTCTAGCAAATCAGTACTTTCTAATTTCCTGCATTTGTCAAGGTGTAGAATTCACCAACGTTCCCTTCTAGAAAATTATGGCTTGTAATTGGAGGCATCCACTTGAGCGAAATCTGGAGAATAAAAGTGAGTTTACTGATGTATTTCCAATATTGAATCCAGATGCTTCCCATGCTCGGTACATGGGTTAAAAATTATCCCACTGATTTCTACTTCCAAGGTGACTACTTGTTAGGTTCACTTGTTTTTTTATGAACGCACAGTAGCTTGTGCTGTTTGTTCCTCAGGAAAATACCAGTTTCTTCTCCATGGGTCCAAATGGCATCCAAGTCTGTGTCTTATTTGGAAATCCATGAAGTTTCAAACCTCTTCCTGCCCCTTATCTCCCCAACATTGTGTTTCCTACTGTAGGTAATTCCCATGTCTTATTTTGCCTCTTTGACCATGAACCTGTTACCCATTGCTCCTCAGTTAGATTTTAGGTATCTTCTTCTGCTTTCTTTCTAACTTTGGGTTTCTGCCATGGGCGAGTCATGGCGCCTTGAGAAAAGGAGACCCGTATGGCAATCCTCTGCACGTCCCACAGGAATTCATTCAATGTCAGAACATATTAAGAGTGTTCATCAAGGCTCACTTGTGGGCAGGTGATGGGTCATCGTTGGCCAGTATTTTACTCTATGATATATATTACATGACACAGGTGTAAATGTGAGGTAGATCATGTATGTTTAGACCATATGTATAGGGCATATGCACATGTATAAGATACATGTATGCTGCATGTCTTTACAAATACACCTATTATATGAGTTTATGTGTCCATATTTATATATATAGATAGATAGATAGATAGATATACATGTATCATCTATATGTGTATACAGTAGATCTGTGTCATACATACAGCTGTGTGTGTATGACATATATGTGTGTTGCTGATATATATATATATATTTGAAGACAGAAATCACCATACAACTTATGGGAGGACAAACCTGTAAGCTCTCAGGAATATCAGACCAAGCACTTTACTACATGACCCCAGCCTGGGTTAAGGAGTTTATGACATTTTCCCTTCCTTTCTGTCTTCATTTCTGCTTCTCTTTTCTCTGTGCAGCTGTCTCTGTTTCTCCATTCCTATGGCTCAAACATGTCTGCCCAGATTCCACCTGTGTCATGGTGCCTCTGGCCAAGGGACTGGTGTCCTACGTGAGCTAACTTCCTGGGTGTTGTCTCCGTCTGTTACTTGGCGTCTGTCGCAGGAGCAGCAACGAATGCAGGCTGGTGGGTGGTAACAGAGTATATTGAAGAGACACTGAACATCTTGCATAACCACCAGGAAAAGTGGAGAAACATAGTAAGAATGTGGGTGGGAATAATGGGAATCCTTGGGAGGTCGGTCCTGCAGATGGGGGTACTGACAGGATCTGAGAAGCACACCATTGTCTTCAGTACAGGGCATGGATGACGTAGCTTTGCCTCCATCCAAGAAGCATGGACACATGGTCCACTGGCCCCCAGAACCTGCATCTTTTGGTCGCCACTTCCACGGCGAGCAGGAATTTCCTCTGACATTCCTGATTTTGGGTCACCGTTGACAAACTCAACATCCTCATGGGAGGCGTCTGATCACATAATCAAATCCTGTCTGAGAGGTGGAGGAAAGACCTGCAAGTTCTTTTGTTTGCTGTTGTGACAGGTAGACTCTGTCAGCATGACAGCATGCATGGTGTAGGTATCCTAGCAAAGGAAATGGGTTTTGTGCTGAGTGATTCCATTTGGCCCATCCAGATGATTCAGGATAATCTCACCATATCCAGTCCAGCCGGTTACTCATCTCCATTCCACGTGCAACTTTCATTTCCCTCTGCTAGAGGTTTTTGCAATTTGCTCACGGTTTTTGCAATTAGGATGTGGACGTCTTCGAGGCCATTGTTCTACCAACCACAATGACTTGACTTATCAATGATATTTTGGCTAAACGAAACGGTATTTGATGTAAGGAGACTTGGATTTGAGTAAGAAAAATGGTGTTGCGTGCTGACTTTGGTATTTATTAGGTATAGTCCTGATTATGAGGCTCAAACCACCTCCTCCAATGTTGTTTTGCTAATTTTTCGCTAAGTCGTGTCTGCCAAAGGACTCTCGTGTGATGGTTCTGCGTGATGTGGGAACCAGATCAATCTTGCTTTGAATGGTGATGGCGCCTCTTCCTAGCTAAGGTTAATAAGTTCCTGGGCCTATCCATCTCCATTTTCTCATCTCTGTAATGGGTACAACCTCTTAGGACAGTTGTGAGAAGTGAGTGAGGCCATTGAAGTGGAGGTTCCCAATGTCATGCTTGGTTCACAGCAAATTAATACCAGAAAATACATGTATTTAGACCGTGGTCTCTCAAATGTTGCACTCTGGGCCTTTGAGCCTGGCTAATTATTTTCATTGGTAGTAGAGAGGGCTTCCTTATGTGTTGTACGATTTGCAGCGTACCTGGGTCTTCCCATGAGGCCTGTATCCTCCTCCCCTTCAGCCAAATGTTGTTGGTGGGGGAGCCTGCCACCCACTTATGAAAAGACAAATAACATGTCGGATAACCATATGTTCTTTACAATGTTTAATTGTGAGTTATACATTTAACTCCCACATAAAACACGAAGTGCTCATATATCTGCATGCTGTCCTACAAGTAGATGATATGTTATATGGGCAACCTGCTCCAGGCATGGAGAGAAAAGAGTAAATGACTTTTTTTTTTTAACTTTGTGTTTGGCAGATAAATACCTGATTTATTCAAAACCAAGGAGCCCACACTTAACATCCTATTTAGTTGGGGATACACTCTTCCTTTTTTAACTTATGTACATTCATTTTGAGGCAATTACTACAACATTCTTATCAGTTTAACTTAATCCACTGTGTATGTTCCTATTTTGTTAGAATACAAATCCAAAATAACAAGTGAATGGGGAAAGCTTATCTTTTTCACTAAAATCTATTACTTTTGCTCTTATAAAGGAGCCTCAAGCTGTGCTTGCCTAAATGCAAGCTGTGTAGGAAAGCTGAAGCGTGCTCAATGTTTTAATTATAGGCTTCTTGGGGAGTGGGGTGACAACGACCCCTACCTTTCCACCTTGACCTTAAGGAATATGTAAATTAGGCACTCTAACAGGTGAGAAAGGGACAGCATAGAAAGCTCCTCGATTAAATTTCCCAAAATTATATGGATTATTGATTAGGTTCACACTATGAAACAGTTCAAAAAGATCACCCTCCAGTGGGCTTACCAAATGGGAACCTTCTGCCAGCCAAGAAATGGACATTGAAATGATGGCTCTGCTGATTGTCCATTATACACTGATCACAAAATTCTTTCCCCGTAACCTGGAGTCCAGTGGATTAAAGGGCAGAGATGAGAATGTAGACCCCACTCAACTTTATGACACAATTCTCAGAGTTAAGAAATGGCCATTTTTGCCTAGATGATGTCCAGACATTGGCTGGGATACATTCCACGTTAGAGTTGGGTGGTTTTTAATTGCAGAACGATGGAGAGCTTCCAGAAAATACTAGACCTTTCTTGGTTCTTCAGATATTCATTTGAAGACTAGACCAGGGCCATAGGGCAATGTGAAATGGATGATGCTGAACAGGGACCTTCAAGGATGTCCAACCGAAAAGACAGAAGGTGACCCAACAGCTGTGTAAGGGCACTGAAGGTCACTTGGTAAATGATCGCAAGCCAAGAAAGCTTCCCAACTGGTAAGGTTCTCGATCACCATGTCATAATCCAGGAGATTTACACTCTCTCTAGGGAATGTGATTAGGTGCGTCCCAGAAAGAGGTCATGTTCTTGGAGAAAGGAGTGTGGACCCTGGAAAGATTACCAACGGTGGACATAAGCCCAGCCAGGTGTGAAGAACCAAGTGGGAGAATAAGTGTACCCTGGGGGTCATCTGGGCTCAGGAATAAAAGGGCTGGTTTTGAGCCTTGGATTGTAAGATCCAAGCTAGAGTATATCCAGAATTCAAGGAAACTCATTTCCTCCACAAGATGGCATTTGGCAGGCTGCCAGAATTTTGTCTTGGGAGTTGAGTGAGCATCAAAGTCACAGTATGGACAGTATGAACTGGACTTGCCTTTGGATCCCAACCCAGAGACTTGAGGATCAGTCTGCTACAAATGCACAGCTGCGAATGGTTCAACATTTAACAAAGGCTCTGCTGTTACCTTCAGACGAAGGAAATGTCGCTTTCCCACCCAATCCCTACGTGGATTTATTTTCTAAAACAGACTTAGCCTTGGGTAAGATTTTATTTTTAGTATTATCTAGACTCAAGATAAAGGATCCTCTGCATAGGAATATAAAAATAGAGAAATCCATATCAGCGTGGGATTTTTTTTGTCAGTTAAATTATTAGTATTATTCTCATCTCTCAAATAGGAAAGTCACAAACTGTAAATAGGCCAGAGCTACTGAACCACAAAATGCGTTCTGAAAAAAATAGCCTTTATTATCTTGCCAGTGCAAAGTGAAAATAATTAGTATAGGGGTGTTTGTCAGGTATCGTCTATAAGGGGTCTTTAGACTGGCCTAATAATAACAGTATTGAAAATTAGAAATGAAGAAGTTCAGATGATAGTCAACAGAGGAAAAGAGCAGTGTAGAATCCATTAGCTTGGAACAAAGGAAGATAAGTACACGTTGTCTCTAATGCATTTATGTGGTAGGCTAACCCTTCATTTTGTCCACTGAAGATGATTTCCTGGCCAACAGTTCCAAGTTTCTAACTAACAGCTATGGCCTTCAAAGAAGAAACAAGCATGCTCCAAATCTCCAGCTTCTCCTAGTGGATAAGTCACAGTGAGGGCTACCAGCAACTAAAAGGAAGTCAAAAGGCAATGCCGAGAGGCAGCTTCTGGTGGGGTGGGGGGTGGCTTGGGGGTTAGAATGGAATCAGGTCAGTTTCATCATCACTTGACCCTTGGCAATGTTTGGGTTAGCAGATTCTTGGAGGAAGAAGGCAGTGATGGAAGGGGATTTAGTCGGTGTAGGATCATTCTTGCTCACTGGCAGGGAGTGTACTCACTGGTGTCATTTCTGAAAGTCAAGGCTTGGTCAAGTTTTTGCAGAAAGACGGCTTTTTAAAATCTATGTAGATGTACATCAAGGCAACAGTCTTCTTCAGCACTGGGAAAACTAAGTCAAGTTCAGAGAGGCTCTCAAGATCACCCCAAGGTCACACCTTCCTTGTGTCAGCCCAGTCTGAGTCAGAGATGTGCATCCTTCCTGAGGCCATGGACCTGTAGTGTCTCAGTAATTACTTTGGGATACTTCCAAGTAAAAAAAGGACCAAACAGTTTGGGCCCACTCAACTAAGAAGAATATACTAGGGGCATCTGGCTGGCTCAGTCAGTAGAGCATGTGACTCTTGATCTTGGGGTCATGAATTCAAGCCCCATGTTGAATGTAGAGATTGCTTACTCACCTACATACATAAAGAATGTATATACTAACATTGTACTCAACACCAAAAGAAGTATATATATGAAAGTGTTAAAAAAGCACTTTTTTACTTTCTTCTTAAATGACCACAACTGTTTAGAAATGGTTATGCCTGTCACTGTAAAACTTCCCAAACTTTGGAATCAGCTTGAACTTACCCAACCTGTTCCATGTAGATTTCTCACACAGCCCCAGACTCAGCTTTGCAGGAAAGTAGCATGATTTAATGTTGCAGATCAGAACAACTTCCAGCAAATTGTTTGCTGCCATCTGACAGAAGTCAAGTGTTTCTGTGTTTCCCTCAAAAATTTAAAATATCTTCCATGCCTCTGTAGGTCATCCAGCCTCAATACATAAACCAGTGGGTGTGGCCACGTTCTAATAAAGGCTTATTTGTAAATTTGCTCACGTTCTGTTAAAATAGGCAGGGGATGTGATTGATTTGGCACATAGGTCATAGTTTGCACACCTTTGAGCAAACACTTTCTGTCCTATGTTGTACATGACTGTCTCAAAGATGGGCATGGCCATGAGTCCTCATTGTTTCATTTACTTGCTGTAAAAATCCATGTGTCACAATGTCTGCATTCTAGAGGAAGGCTTTGGGCTTAGAGATGGACTTGCTAAAGATCAAATGGTTAGCCATGCCATGTGGCTAATACTTGGGTTCAAACCAATTCCAGCAAATCGGCAAAGCCCTAGGTCTTTCCAGTCTACCATATTGAAATGGAGACTGGACGTAGGTTCCCAGTCATTAGCTCTTAACTTTCTCCAGTACAATAGCTTCCCTGGGATACATTCATGATTGAGACAGAGCTAGTGATTTTCCCTTACCTTTCCAGGCATCTTCCAGCTATGAAAAGGTCACAGATGTGAAAGATTCTGGAAAAGCAAGGAATATTGAACCTATAAGGTTCTTATTCTCAAGAATGGGATCTTCATTCCCTTTTCCTTACCCACATGGGTTTTTGTACGCAGCTATCCATGCTCAACACGTTTTGCTAACTATTTTGTCAAAGGGTCGTTCAATGTTGTTGTTATTCACATCTTGATGTCTCTTCTTCCTCCACAGGCTGAAGTTTATTGATTCCTTGTCATTTCTAAATTCTTCATGTTTTGACTACCACAAAGTCTTCTCTAGGGCCCATTTACTCCTCTGATCATAGTTTGGCTTATGGGGACTAAGTAAGCTATCTTCTTTTGGTTAGACAAAACAATTTTCTATTTCAGAAAATATTCCATTTCCTTTAGTCTGTTCTCATAATACTTTTTTTTTCTTAATTGCTGAGAGTCCTAACAGCATACAACTGAGAGGAAATACCACAGATTGCCAATTCCATAATAAGAGTGTAAAAAAATAAAAATTCACATATAAATCCAATTAACATTTTTGTTTGTGACTTAACTAAAAGATTGGGGCGATTACTACAATACTTGTTTTTTATAATACTCTTCATAATATATAAAATGAATATAGTTTTAAGCATAAACAAGATATAATTGGGGAGGTTTTCATTCTAATTATTTAAAATTTTGTTTGTAAATGCCTTTATTTCTCAATTTAATAGCAACTGTTGATTCACATCCTTGCCCTGTTCTTTTAGAACTCCTACGTATATATAAGGAAGCAAATGTTAGTGTATAGTGGCAGGGATATAAGCATTTGGAGCTTCTCTCAAATGAGAAGGAGGAAGGACAGAAGAAGAAAAAAAAACAGGTCTGTGGGAAATCAAAGAAAATAGGAAAAAGGGAAAGGCAATGGTCAATAAATAGCCATATTGATTTTGTTTGATTCCCATTGCCCTCAATTTATTACAAGTGCGAGATTTCTTGAACATGGTGTAGATATCGGCCAGTGTCAGTGTTCACTGCTGAATTAAAATCTTCCCTTGGTTAGATTTCCATTGCACAAGAAATTCCAAGCAACCCAGTGTTGGGTCTGATAGCTGAGGGGTGATGGATGGCTCTGGACACCACCAGTCTTTAGCAGCCATACCACTGCCCCTTTTGATGACTGAACTTGTGTAAATCAAAGGCTACTGAGAAATGAAACACCCTTTGAATATATAGCTTTGTGTGGGCATCGAAAAGCGTTCAATAGTGAAATGTACCTTGATGCTGTTGCCACCCATGGTTATCATAATTTGGATCACAAAAATAAAAAAATAATTAAAAAACCCAAAACAAAACAACAAAAAAAGAAGTTTTCATTCACTTCACTCTCTTGAGATTGTGCCATAATAGAATAGGTTAATATGAATGATAAATCACAAAATGGTTTTTTTTAGGAGGAAAGTTTTTTTTTTTTTTTTTTGGAGGAGGGTTTTTTGGGAGGAAGTTTATAAATGACAGTCTGGGAGATAGATATTATATCTTTGTACACGAACATGATTGACCAGCCTTTCTGGAATCTTGAGGGATGGAAAAAATGGACGTTACACACTTGTACATCATGCAGAAGTGTGATCAGTTGGACATGTATATTCATTCCACACATGTGTACGCAACATGTACTATGTGTTAAGCAGAATTAGGAAAGAATCAGAGAGGGTAGTAAATACAAAAGGAACATTATTGAGATCTTCTTAGGAAGATCTTTTTAGATCTTAAGATCTTAGGAAGATCTCTGTGTGAAAATTTCTAACCACACAGAATGAATGAGGATCCCGTATCATACACCTCACTGCTGAATAAGAAAGCCACATGCATTATTCCTTGTCAACGCTGTTCCTCCCTATGTGTGTGCTTCTTGCCCTATAACTTTGGAGTTTTTTCTACTAGAGGCAAAGTACATTTTCCCATCCCATTGTTGTGCTTGGTCATGTAACTTGTCTTGATCAATGGGGCCAAAGGAGGCTTGTAGTGTGTTCATTGTGATGAGGAGTGCCCGTTTCAACTTTTGCTGCAGCCACAAGATGAATGTGGCCCAGCTTATTGGTCCCTCCAAAGACAGTATGAAATCTAAGAGTCCTGCCCAGGGAAGTACAGCTGAGACCCAGTGCCCACCAGATGACCCATACACGTGTGAGAGAGAAGAAACAATTATTCTCTTAAATCACTCAGGGTTGGGAATTTTGTTACAACAGCAATTGCTGACTCATACACCCATATGTGCATCATCTAGATTTTACTAATGTCAGCCCTTGTGACATATTGTATTTGACTTTTAAATTACTTTTTTGAAGTAAATTGTAGATATCATTGCATTTTATTCCAAAAATAGCTTTTAGGGGCATCTGGTTGGCTCATTCGGTGGTGTGTGTGTCTCTTGATCTCAGCATTGTGATTTCAATCCCCCTACTGGGTCCAGAGGTTACCTAAAAGTAAAATCTTCAAAACAAAAAAACAAAATATCATTTAAAAAAATGAAAGTATCTCCCACCAAAATCACAATTCTATTTTCATACCTAACAGTGAAGTTGTTTCCTGAAGATCCTCAAGCCATATTTCAATTTCCTCAGTTGCCTCCACCAGGATCGAATGAAAGCTGTTTCTTGAAGGCTGCGTTCATTACCCCAACCTCATCATTTTTCAATGATTCTGAGTTGGCGTTGGAGAAATAAACCAGTTAGCTAGAGTGCTTTGGATTTGTCTGGTTGTTTTCGTGTGTGTTGACTTGCACTCTCGCTCACGTTTCCTAATTGTGGGTAATTCTACAGGCTGTAGAGGTAGCACGAGCATTTTTGTCATGACGCCTTCCTAAGCCATGTTGTTTAATTATATCTGGTGGCCCACGGTGCTTGATGGTCGACCACACAGAGTCTATGAGCTACACTAAATAAGCGTGTGGGAGCCTAGTCCCTCTATTTTACACTGACATTGCCCCCTGCCATAACCACTAATTTTGTAGAGTGGCATTTTGGCACCTAGTTCCCTGGTACTTCGCTTTCATAATAAATTAACTTTTAGATTTTAGAATACTTTTAAATTTTCAGGAAAAAAGACAAATAGAGCACCAGAGTTCCCCTCTATGCCACATCCCAATTCCCATTTTATCCCATGATATTATGGGATATCCCTGGATATTATGGGATATTATATGTAATATATATATATATATATATATTATGGGGTCCCTGGATATCCCATAATATCCCATCCAAATCCTACATTGTGTGTAGTCGTCATGTCTTCTTAGACTCCTTTTGGGGGTGACAGGTTTTCAGGCTTTCCTTCCTGTTGATGGCCTTGACAGCTTGCAGGAGTGCTGGCCAGTATTTTGTTGAAAGTGTGTCAACTTGAATTTGACTGACGTTTTTCTCATGATTGGACTGGGGTTGTTGGTTTTAGGGAGGCTGACCTTAGGGGGTGGAGTGTTCTTTTCATCACATCATATCACAGTTGCATATATGACTTAACGTTGCAGATGTTGACCCTTGATCACCTGAGATATTATTTGTCAAGTTCCTCCACTCTAAACTTACCTGGGTTTTTTTCTCTTTTCCTTATCTCTACCCATTGTATTTTTTAGAAGGAAGTCACTCTGAAGAAGGAGAGATTACCCTCTACCTTCTTACAGTTGGAGCACAACATAAATTATTTGCAATTCTGATGCATGAGTTTTGTTGGTACCCTTACCTATTTATCAAATATTTCATTTATATCATCACAGACTCATGGATATTTATTGAATAATTTGGGTTAGTAATCCAACACTACTTTATTCACTTTGGCCATTAAACCCATTAAACTTTTACATAATAGTTCTACCAGTCACAAATCTTTACATGGTATATGTGTGTTAGACACTTACAAAATATTTGTTTTAACTCTGTCATTTCTTGTTCACATATACCGTGTACCTGTTCACAAGGAAGCATCCTTTGCTTACCTAGGGCAACCTGGTTCCCTGAAATAAAATTCCTAGAGTAGCAGGGCCGCGTCTGAAATGCAGCCCTTTGGTCACTAATTTGCAGAGGAAGGAGTTGGCGTGGTGGTCTACAAATATCGCATTGGTCGTTATTTTTTTAAGTTGAATTCATTTAACCAGTTATGACCCGGAAGTCACGACACATTGTTTTCTTTACCCCTCACAAGGGCCATATGGAAAAACCCAGTGGGTGGGAAGTTCACTTAATTTGCGTGGGTTCCAGCACAATCGTAACCCCCTCCTTTTACTTCTTACTGTTCTCCCAAGGCTGACGAAGGATATACATCAGCATCCTTGCTTGGGTGTCCTCCAAGTTCTAATGTTTTTCTTCCTTTTGTCACAAATCCCCCGCACTTTCTAAGCGCTATGCACCACGTAGATCTGCCTCTCCTTACATCTTCAATATCTGTAGAGCCTTGAATGGTTTATTACATAAAATTATTATTCCCTAGTGTCTTCCCTTCCAGCTTTTATTAATTTAAAGTGAGCGAATGCCACACCTCCTTTCTGTCCTCCTCATTTCTCGTCGGCGTCTCTACTTCCCAACACACAGACACTCCGTAATTGGCGCAGAACTGGGAGTGTTCCCTGTTTCCGCAGAAGCTGGCTTTGCCTGCTTTGTGGGTGTTTCTCCCCGTTTCTACAGCTGGAGATACACAGTGCTGGCACATAGGAAAATGCACATCGACCCGGACTCTGTGCTCCCAAGTCTGCCTGCTGGTCCTGCGTTTTGTTATGAAAGAGAAGGAGCGTGACACGGGCTTGAAATAGTTTGAGCTGTTCCCAGGACAGAGCTGCTGTTTGTTCCCCTTGGGGGGCAGCAGGCAGGCCTTTGAGAGCTACAACATAGGAGTCCGTTGTCACACAACATCCATGCCACTGAGTCAGCGCCTGGGATCTAACGGGCGCTGTGACTCGGGCAGCATCCCCTCTAGCAAGTGGAGGGCAGCTCTGCACAGACAGACACAGTGTCAGGTTCATCAAGGTCGAGCGGGAACAGGAGCAAAGGCCGGCTGTGCCAAAGAACCCATTGTGGTAGGCAAGGTCACCCTCCTAAGGGGAACGAGATGGACTTATCGGGGAAATTTCTTACATTGACAAGGAGGGTTCCCGTGTTCACTGGTTCAGGATTCCACGTCAGGGGCCCTGCGGACGCCATCACAGTGGGCATCAGGTCTCGGTTTCCTGACTGGGGGCCTTTGCCTGCACGATGCCAGTTTGGGTCTGTGATTTTCTTGTTTAACCTTGTTGGCCGGGTTCCTCGACGTGGGAGAAAAGGGAGCATCAGGGAGAACGAAGAAATTGCAATAACGGTTCTGTTTCTGAGGTCACAGACCCCCAGGGTGTGTCGGTTTGCTCAGAGCTACCAGAAAGCCCAGGAGGCTGCCGTGTGGCTGCGGGGCCGCAGGACGACCCTGTTGTTCCTGCCTCCTGCCCTCCGCCCGGCAGACCCGGGTTCGCGAAATTGGCTTCTCCTGGCGTTTCACGCACCTCCTGGGATGTTTTGCAGCCCTTGGAGAATACATACATTCAAGGCCTGGGATGGAAAACAAATGCTCTCACACAGCTACAAAAAATTACCAGTCGCTCCCTCCCTCTTACCTAAGAGTCTCCTGAAGAGGAGAAACGTTAACATAGTGTTGAGACCTTTCCAGACTGCAGAGGGGATGGTATTTCACAGCAGTGACTGGCACTGAGGAGAAGGGCCTCGCTGGGCTCAAATTAGGCGTTCCGCATCAGATCTTAAAATAGGACGAATTTATTTCCTCATGGCTTTTGAATTAAAAGATGGTTAGAAAAACCTCAAGCCAAATGACTCATTTATTTACTCATACAAATGAATAAATGTTGTGCATGAGAAGTTTATGGACTCCCACGTATTTCTTATTTTTATATCTTTCTTATTTTTATTTTTATTTATTTTTATCTAAATATATACGTGGATTTATAGCCAAATATATATAATATGGATTTTACACGTGTAAAGAATATTTGTACAAAATACTCCTATAGATACAAAATATTCCTATAGATACTATTAAATATTATTATATAAAATGTATATTAAATATATGCATGTTTTATGTGTATAAGATATATTCGATATATTGTATACATTTCTTTTTTCATATTTTTTTAGGTTCTCGTGTCCTATCTCTTCATCTTTTAAATGATAGATAAAACTCTTGTTTGCAGAAGTGTCAGTAGGACCCCCGGGGGTGTACCATAATGTGGACTTAATGCCCAGTGCAGACAGATGTTTGAAGTTACCTACAGCCTTGCTACGTCCAGGTGTGGTCTAGTGGCATCCGTGTTTCTGAGCCTGTTGGAAATACAGGCTCCTGGGTCGGACCCAGACTTACTGAATCACAGGACGCAGTTAAACAGTATCTTCCGGTGATACACATGCACGTTCACAACTGAGAAGAAGTTTAGCCCATGGTTTCTCAGTCTTGGCGACCTTTCAAAATATCTAGATGTCTGTAGGATGAGAGTACGTCTTAGGGATCTCGTGTCCAGCTTGGTGAGTGTAGTTAGCAAGCCCGTATTGTACACTTGTACACTTTGTTTGCTAATGGTATTTCTTAATTGTTCTCATCAAAGCAAAAAAAAATAGCTCTGTGATCATGCTGATGGGTATGCTTATTAGGATGATTGCGGTAAACATTTCAGTGTAGACATACGTCAAAATGTTTTATGTTCCTTAAATAGATCCTCTTTTTATTTGTCAGTAATACCTATTAGAGTTGGGGATAAAAAGACTGATGCTTGACCTTTGGTTGAAGATACTCTGAATTATTTATCTAGGGTAGTGTTCTGGGTATAGGTCTTTGTTTATGCTCTCCAGGGGATTGGTCCAATCTGAAGTCAAATCTTACAACTTTTGGGCTAGACCTTTGTGTTCATGCCTCTTCCTCTTTGTTTCTCATAGTATGATCCATGCGCCATCTACCTGTGAATCAACTGGGAGGTCTCTAGACATTTGAAATCTTGGACCCTTGAATATTAAACCTGAGTAGCATGGCCCTGGGACTCATTTAACCCACCTCATTAGTCTTTGGGACTTCCAGATTATGCATTTCACTTGGGGGTTATTCTACCTCTATCCATTTCTATCTGGGGGATAGCAGGACTCAAACTTGATGCCCTGACTCAGACCTTCTCTGTTTCAGACTTTAATTCTTGCTTTCTGAGCTCAATTTCTTTGCACTTTCAAAGGTAAGTGTTTCTTACCTCATATGAATGAAGTGAGCCCTGTGTTTCCTTAGTAGGTTCTTTGCTTTAGGATATTTCTAACAAATGGTTGAGCTCCAAAATTCATTGGATTATCCTTGCCGCACAGCAGGAGAGATCTCAATTACCAGACAAAACGGTCGGTCAGACATGTTTCTGGAATTCGGGATGCTTTAAGCCCTTGAATCAGTACAACCTTCATCCCCTGTGATGTTAAGGCAATAGATTAACATCCCAGCCAGCTAACTGCCATTGGTGTAGAAGAAAGTCCATGATAAAGGACCACATCAACTAGTCCTTCCTTGGTTACTTGTACTTTACATGTCATACACTATTTCTGCTGTAAAAAGATAGTAAAATGTGGATTTCTAATTCAAAAATGGTAGACTCCATAAAATTTTAGCTTGTTTCCCAATGGCTGATGGATTAGATAGAGATTAAGGTTGGTTTAATCTATTAATGATCAAATGTGACCCTTGGGTTTTTCCCAGGGATTGATTCCATCCTGAGTACCTTGGGTTTATGTGGTAATGGTTATTCCATTTAATGGAAATAGGGAGAATCAGACAATACAACTGTCTAGGTTAGGATTTCTACCGCTCCTTTCCTTTCTTCCAAATTTCTGCCCATCACTCACTGCATTTTGTCATTTAACTTACTTACTGGGATGCAGTGGGAATGTGCTCTTGGTTCCCCTGGATTTTTTTTTTTCTTACTGCCGATTTCATAGGATAAGGAAGTCTCCCTACATACACAGTACACCCTGAAGTTTATACTCCAATAAAGATGAATTTATGACCTCTCAGTTGGTGCCATTTTCAATCAGAAACACTACACAGTATTGGAAACTGGCCTGATGGTTTAGAAACCTAGGTTCTCGGCAAACTGCTTTCATCACCACTGGATCCTTGAACTCAAGGAAGTCATCTGACCTGTTGCTGACACTGTCCATCCTACTTCTACCAAGAGCTGGGTCTTACAGTCTGTGAGAAGACTGTTCACACCGGGTACATATGTGGATCTTCATAGACACTCTCCTATTTCCCAGTATTAAGATGGCACAGAAAATGATCTGCATATAAATATATATTTGAAAATGTGAGTCACCATTCTGTAGCAACCAATCTAATAAGACTGCTGTTTGTGTAATATAATTTAGTATCGATAAAATGATAGATGGGTGTATGTATTTTGCAGAAATGGAGGAGAAAATATGGTTACAAAATTAAATATTCACTAACGGGATTGATCTCCCTGATGCAGAATCACAGCTAGCCTGATCCTATGCCTAAAATTAAAAACAACAACAACAACAACAAAAATTTGTGTGATGCATTACGAATATTTGGGTAAAATCACTTTCTGGCATCATTTTAACATACAATGTTTTCATTGGAAGCATTTAAAGAATGTGAAATTCTTCACAACTGTCACTGGACATTATATAATGCTCTTCAAACTGTATAACACTAGTGCGGGAGGCTAAGGATATATCAGAAATGACAAGGGTGCCGGTATTAAGTAGCTTTCTAAGGAATGATTGTCAACCAATACCTGGAGGTTCAGGAGAGGTAGCATACTGTTTCCCATTAGAATGAGAATACTGATTTTTCAGTCAGGTGCAAAATACCCATTCACAGCTCATCTTCACCGAGAACTTGTTCATTCCAATTTCCTAATCTAGATATTTTATGGTGTGTGCACAACAGACCCGGGGGACTTTCCCCCTGGTTTCCACAGAGATTCCCTAGACCTCGAGTCTGAATTCCCTTTTATAATAATCAGTCCTTTTTCAGGGACTCCTACAGGGGAGTTTTGAGAACAGTGTGAAACTTCCACTTGAATAATTTGACAAAATGACATTCATAAAAAATAGATGAATTAAGAACAATGTTGCTGAACATGAAGGGCTCATGTTTGTTTCTTTTGCATGGAGATTCTCGGGACTGTAATATCTAGGGGTTCCTTCATTTGTAGAATGTGCTTGTGGAATTGGTTATTCAACCTCCATGTGATCCAAGCATTCCCTAAGGCCATCTTGATTTTACCACGTACTCTACCCAAATACAAAATAACGCAGTATGGGTGGGTACTCTAGACAGCAAAGGAGGGTTTTCTTATTTTGAACCAATATTTCAAGCCTCAACACATTTTCTTTTCATCTGAATTATTTGGTTTGTCAAATTTATGCGCCGGAGAATTTACTCGATGAACATGAAACGTTTCTTTCGAACATGTGCCGTTTGCTGCATAGATGTTCACCATAGCGAGGAAGCCAAATCATGGCAATGATATGAGTATCTGTCCTATAGTGACTGGTTTATGTCACATAGCCTAGTGCCCTCAAGGTTCATCCGTTTTTTGCCATTTGTCAGAATTTCCTTCCTTCTTATAGCTGAATAACATTCTGTAAGGATCTGCCGTGACTGTTAATAGAAAAAGCACATGCTGAAGCCAGTGTTTACAATGAAGGGGCGTCATCAGGCCTCCCCCTTCATCAGCTGCCCTCCATGTAACACACCTGTGGAGCCCACCTGTTCATTCCCGTCCATGCCACTTCTCTCTACACTCCCTCTGTTTTTGCCCAAGTCAAATTCTATCAACTAAGATGTTCTTCCAATTTACTTGGCCATTTCTTTTGGTCCTTTTTGGCCTGTCATGGACCGTGGATAACTAAATCCCTGGAACTGTGCACAGGCTATTCTGTTACTCATGTTCCCTCTGCCATAAAAATCACACTTGCTACAGGAGTACTGCGACGTGATTTCTCCTCTCTATATGTGATTCTGGGATGCTGCCCCAGAGGTCCTGAAGCACGATTGCAGATTTGGAGGATATTAGATCAAGAGGTACTAATCTGTTGGGGGGCTCAGTGGGTTAAGCCTCTGTCTTTGGCTCAGGTCATGATCTCAGGGTCCTGGGATCTAGCTTCCCATCAGGCTGTCTGCTCAGCAGGGAGTCTGCTCCCCCCCCTCCGCCTGCCTCTCTGCCTACTTGTGATCACTCTCTCTCTCTCTGCCAAATAAATAAATAAAATTTTTTTTTTAAAAATTTGTTGGAATTAACCAACCAGAACTTAACTCTGCATTTACTTCGTTGGGGCCTTATGCGTACTTTTCATCCTTCCCTATAATGACTGAACAAATGGATCCTAAGAAACTATCAGTCCCTTCCTTCCACTTCTGGTGTGTTTTATATGTACACACAGTGATATCTGCCCCCAGTGAAATGGAAAGTCTGAGAAGAGCACAAAATGGCGGCAGATGTAATTTGAGATTCGTGAGGTACACTCTTCATTTTCTCGTTGGGGAAGGAAGAGAGCAGAGAGCTGAAATGGTGGCCCGTGTTCCTGGGATGTCCAGTCTTAAATCCCATGTGCACATTCCAGTGACTGTTTCCTTAGTGTCTGCTTCTCGCCCGCGTGTGCATGTTTGCAAGTCTGTTGAACGTGGGACTCACTTGGTGGGCACCACGGTGTCTTATTTACAGAAGTACAATCCGTGCACAAAAATTTACTAAAAAGGAATTCCAGGGGCACCTGGGTGGCTCATTCTGTTAAGCGTCTGACTCTTGACTCTAGTCATGATCTCAGAGTTGTGACATCACGCCTCACATGGGGCTCTGTGTTGGGTGTGGATCCTACTTAAGGTTCTGTCAAGGTCTTCTGTCCCTACCTGCCCCTCTCTAATTAAAAAAGAGAGAGAGAGAGAGAGTTCCATTCTTTGTGTCTCTCCACAAATAGTAAGAAGAATCCAATTAATGGAATATTTTTATTTTCTGAATTCTGCCCCATTCAATATGATGGAAACTTTTTTTCAGTAATCTTCTCCCAAACCATCCTTTTTTTTTTTTTTTTTAACTTTTCCATACTATTTGAATGCTATTCTCTTCTCCCAGCTCACAAATCTACTGAGTCACAAGAGAAGGACACATTTTTATTAGAATCTCCCAGACCTATTATTTATTTATTTATTTATTTGGGCTGTTTTTCTTGGTTTAGCTCTCTTGTAGTCTAGCATGTAGATTAAAATCTCATTCCCTAGCAAACCGTCAGAGGCAAGATAAGAAGAGATGAGCTAGATTAAGCAAATGAACAGGTTTCTTGAAGATGAGCCTGAAGACTGTCCTTGAATGGACCAATACACCAGTAGGGAACGTCTTGGCTTTCTGGGTCTTTAGTCCTGATACGAGTTGCAATTTGTCACGTACAAGTTCAAGAGTTTTCACAAGATCTGAAGCTTAGAGGGATCATAGATGTCTTAGTGAATTGAATCAGGGTTTAAATAGCTTTTCCTTCCAGCTGGAATCACTACCAGGTCACAAGGTCCAATAGGAAAGGGTCAAAGACATACTGAAAAGAAGTACAAGATGGCCTGATACCCAGGAGGAGAACCTTGTGGTCCATTGAGAAGTGTCTTTGACCCACCAGGACCTCATGGATGGAAAAACAGGGGTCCCACAGTGATGCCGGGCGGAGGTTGTCCTGGGGCTGTGGAGAGGAGGGGAACAAGCCTCGGACAGACACAGGAAGCGGTGCCACATTCAGTTCACCTCAGAAAAGAAAGGTTATACCTTCGTGGAGAATCAGAGCAAAGGCATTCAGGGGCTAGAGGCTCTCAAACATCACCGACCAATTTACGTTTTATCTTGGTGTCCGTTGGAGTTAGGATCAGAAACAGGAACTGTGTTATTTTGTAAACATTTCTTTTTTTATTTCTAACTCCCTGTGGAGAATTTCATGTTTACCATTAGCTGTCTGATAAATGCTCTGCTTGAACATTTCTGAACTCGTCTCCCATCAACTCATCGGAAGGATACCAACTCATACAAGAGGTTCCGGCAGACTGGAACTGAGTCTAGCTTTCCAAGATGAATGCTGATGGGGTGAATGTCCTTCCTGCAGGTGGCCCGAGGAGAACTTTATAAAGAAAACAGACTGTGGGTCTGTGGCACAAGATACAAATAGCGTCAACGTGTCTTATTATATAATAAGTTGATGATGGGCATTGATGGCAAAGAGAGTCGCATAAGATTTCAGGCTTCATTCCCAAAAATGCATGTCTGGAATGAAGGAGGTGGGGACCAGGTTGTGGCCCTGCAAGCCAGGACACACCTGTGGGCTTGGAGTCAATTGTGTGGACGAGGACCTAGATACACTTGCACACACTCAAGACACGTTCCCTCCATTGGGCGTTGGAGTATCTGCCTATCTGTGGTGACATGGAAGGCTCCGAGAATCTTGGTGTTGAGAACAAAGTGACTGCAGAAGGTATGAGTCCACAAGAAAGACCCCTCCGGGGCACCTGGGTGGCTCAGTGGTTAAGCCTCTGCCTTCAGCTCGGGTCATGATCTCAGGGTCCTGGGATCGAGCCCCACATCGGGCTCTCTGCTCTGCGGGGAGCCTGCTTCCTCCTCTCTCTCTCTCTCTGCCTGCCTCTTCACTCACTTGTGATCTCTCTCTGTCAAATAAATAAAATCTTTAAAAAAAAAAAAAAAGAAAGAAAGAAGACCCCTCCACGCCCCACTTGGTAGAGAATTGTACAACCTGAAGAGCTGAGCCATACTTGTAGAGAAGCAAGGGTCCTAGTCAAGTTCCTTGACTGGGGAAAGGTTGCTTTTCTCGTCACTTGCGAGGGTAGTAACAGCACTTACCTTTGATGGCATTTTACCATCACGAAGGTCAGAGGACCCACCAAGTAAATTCTGTTTGATCCTTGGACTGGTTCTCCTATACTGAAATTGAGTGAGGACTCTCAGTATTCAGTGTCTTCTCTTTATCTCCTTCAAAAAAATGACCCAGGGAGGGTTAAGGAGTAGAAGCTCTGGCCTCATACTTATGATGCATCCTTGCCTTGTGCCCCATCCAGGGTAGCCATGAGGACAGATGAAAAGGAGCTCCAGAATCCTACAAACCCTGGTGGAAAATGCCTGCCTAGATTTCTAGTGATGGGGCCCCCTGCCTCTCACATTGATAGGAGCATTCTAGCCCTGAATCCTGAAATGAAAGGATAGTGCAAGTCCTCATTAGAGCATTTTCTCTGCTTGCATGGTCAGGGAGAGTTAAGGTAAGGTGCCTCGGTGGCAGTATCAGGACAGAAAACCTTGTCCCTTGTCTCCCAGACAATGGTTTTGGTCAATGCACCATCTCCTCCCCTGCAGATAGGAGCAAATTAGCTTCCCAAATAGTACACGCTGTGGGAAACTGACTTGAGGGTCAACAGTATGCTTGTGTTGACTCAAGGAGTTGTCATGCTGTGGAAAGGGTCAGTGCTAGATTCCTTCCTTTGACATATTTATTAATTTAGGCCACGGAGAAAATAGGATGCCTTCTGGAATTGAGATGTGAAGTTTTGTATGTCGGCAAGAAAAGTGAAATTAAGCCAAGAGATTAAGATGTTAGATTGGGACGTTAAATTAATGTAACATGCCCCTTAGCACAGGCAAATAATGCAAGGTGGGAGGGTAATCAAATACCCATATGTCATTTTTGATTTTTATTGGGGCTTTTCTTTAAGGCTGGTTCATAGTGGTTACGTTTTAAGCTTTATGTAAAGGTACCCGAACTCCCCTATCCAAATGAACATTTCCTTTCAACGTAGTCAACTTTTAAAGTCACCTACTTATTCCAGTAGTGTTTAAAATATTTTCTATGGTGTGTCTGCATGGTTCGGTTGGTTAAGCATCTACCTTCCGCTCAGGTCATGATGCCAGTGTCAGATCGGGCTCCCTGATTAGCAGGGAGTCCGCTTGTCTCTCTGCCCTACATTTCCCACCTGTACCCCTCCTCTGCTCATGCTTTTTCTCAATAAATAAATAAAGTCTTTTAAGAATATAAATAAAATTTTTTCTAACATGTCCTTTGGAGCCTAAGGCATTTCCTTTAAATATTCTTATTAACCGCAGATTTTCCCATGGAGTCTAGGTTGATATTCGTGATAAAGCAAAAATAATCTTTCTTTAGATTAAAAAAAAATACGTGTTTATATAAAGGACAGGAAAGAATGAGAAAATAATTTGCAATCAAAAGGCAGAATAGGTCGATGACAAAAACGTGGCGGTGATCTTGTCAATCGATGCATGTGGTTTGAAGGCGCAGCGGTACAGGGAGTGAGAGACGAGGATGTGACGATGGCCCATGTTCTCTCATCTGTCTAGATGATGGTACGTTATGTTGGATGCAAAGCCATTCTCAAGGTGAACATACCCTGGGCCACATTTGTCCAAGTTTTATCTGGCATTCTCTAGCAGTGAAGTGTCTCTCTTCTGCCTCAGTCCAAAATACTGCCATGCACTGATTCAGTGTCCGTTGATGTATGTGTACTCTCTGATAGGAACCATGTCCTTCCAGTGTTGTTGTGATCAACCAATCTGTAAGAGAGTGGTTGGTAGGAAGATGGGCAGAGGATATCTGATGACCTGTCCATTGTACATACTCTCCTCTGTGTTTGATGCAAAGAAGAGGAAACAGAGAGCCTTTAGAACCAAGGTCAAGTCAGAGAGACCAATGGAGGCGTCTTGGGTTTTCTTTGACACAGTGATGCCACCAGGTCCCATACCATTAGGAGCTTCTGGGTCACAGCCAGATTGAAAGAGAGCCTACCTTGATGGTCTTCATGCAGGATGGAAAGATAGGTGAAGCCTGAGGAATTCCTGAAGGCCATAAGCATGCCATCGTTCTTTCCATTTGCCGGTGACGTATCCCAAAGGGGTCACCCAGATGATAGACGGCTGACAAAGTAGAAACCGAAAAACATACTGAGCCTCTCTCAGGTATAGATTCCCCGGCTGGGAAGAACCGTACAAGACAGTGGTGATCTATAATATATAACTGGGAAAATGAAAGTATAAGAAGATCTGCAGAAAACGTTCAGTCTGGACTGTTTAATTTTTTAAATGAAAGTTTACAGGCTTGGCATCCTGCAGCTAAATTCATTTCTGTAGGTTCACTTACGCTAATTTACTTAGGTCACAAATGGCAACAGATTTATATGCATATGCTACTGAGTTCAAAGGTACTGAGGGGCACTTAGGGAAAAGTGAGCCTCCATTCTGTATCTTTTTCCTCTGCCCCCCTCAGGTTTCATCTCCAGAAGCAACCATGTTGCTGGCATTGTGGAACATTTACCTTGGCCTCATCTTATCCTGTTCACATCAAATCAGGACAAAATGAGCACAGCCCTGCAGACAGGAAGGGGGTCAACATGTTACTGTCTCCCTTTCTGCTGCTTCGCAGATGAGAAGCATAAATGCCGGGGGCTGAGGGGCTGTGGTGAGGAACTTGGAGATGAGTACAGATTAAAACCCAGGAAGCCCCATAAAGCCCATCATCCCGGGCTGCAGAATGCCAGCAGGTTGTCAGTGTGGGCCATGGGCAGTCATCCATCTGATCTCCCAGAGCAAGTGCAAAACCGATTTTTTAAGGTCACATGAAATAATAATAAGGCGGTGCCTACGTTCATTTAGCCGCAGAATGTGACAACCCGCATTGTTGTTGGTGCGAATGTGGCCCTCGTCTGCGGTGCTGCAAAGGGGGCTGTCGCCACAACAGAAGATTTAGGAGATGTATGTGAGCTTGTTAGGAGAGAGAAAGAATGACTGAGAAGGTGTCCGGTATCCGAGATTCATCTCAGAAACGCACGGAGGGTGGATGCTGGGCCGTAATGGGTTGAGGACTGCAGAAAAAAAGCAAGTCATTGACAACGTTGTTCGTGTTTGGATGTGAAGGAGAAAGGCATAGCTAGAGCACTTATGTGATCACAGGACTGATTTTTTTTTTTTTTTTTTAATAAGAGAGTTGAACGTCTTGCTCCCGTCAACTTCCTGTTGGATCGGGGTGAGTTTTCCAAAGAGTCGCACGTGGCTGCCTCATCTTCAGTAGACACCCCACCTCCTACAGACATAGACACCCCTTCCCTTGCCATGTTCTGGGTCAGGGATGACTGAGGAAGGGGCAATGACCATAGCTGGTATTCCCTGGGTGCACCCCGTTCTAGCTCATTTGTGCACATCATGCCATGTCATCGTCACAAAACCCCAGCTCGGTGTTACGAGCTCTACCGCAAGGGGCAACACGGTGAGGAAACCAAGGTTTAGAGAAAGTAGTCAGTTTTCTGCAGGCCATCTGCTGATCGGGGGCCAGGCTGTTGTCAGACCCTCAGACCCCCCGCATCCACCATGCTGTTCCCTCACCCCTGTCTGCCACTCACAACCATAATCAAGAAGTGGGTGAATGTGTGCAGAGATCTTTGATCATCTGGATCATACCTCTGGCCGTTAAGCCCATGAATGTAGCGCTTGGGTCTAAGTGTGGTCCTAGGTCTCTACACTTCCCTCTCGTTGACATATTTCCTGGTAAACGCAACGAACCTTGTTACCATCAGCTGTGGCTCTGAAGAGTCCGGGATTAGCCAGTGTGCCAACAGACCAAAAGGAACGCACGTTTATCCAGTGTGCTCCTACTGAGAAGGCTCAACACAGAGGGATCTGTTCTTTTTAGTGCGAGAGGCAGGAGTGTACCTCACCAAGGGAGGGATTGCTCCGTTGATGACAGACTTTCATGTGTCAGCACGCTGGTGCCCAGAAGCTTGCTGAGACGGCAGTGTCCGTGTTGGTGGGGAGGTTTTGCAGCCGTGAGCAGTTTCCGCTATCAGTTGTCTATAAGGAGATCAGCCTGGATGATATGGGTGGTCCTCCTTCCCCTCCCTCATAGACCACAAATGCCAAAAAGTGCGGGTCCCTGGAGTAAGAGATTCAACTTCAAGACTGTCATGTAGAAATCCTGAATTTCCAGCCTCCTGGCCTGCTCTACTAATTTTGGATCTCGAGATCATACAAGCCTGGAGGCCAATCTCAATAGATGTGAGTACACTGGTCTGGATCTAGATAGACCTCGAGAACCCATACATGTGTCTGTCTCTCTGCCTTCTACCTACCTGTCATCTTTTGACCTAGCACCTATCAATCAATTGGTCCATCACTAGATTTCTCCTCTGTGTGTCTATCATCCACCCATCCTGTCAATTTTCTCCAGAAAACCCTGACTCTATCCATCAGCGTGAGGTGGCAGAGGAGAATCAGGGGGAGCTCATGGATAGAGCTCTTGTTTCCACACCTTTCTTTCCAGCTGACTGTGGCTTGATGACTCCCGTCTGGGGCTTCTGGCTGGACACGTTCTCAGAGTTGGTTCTTTGATTTCCACGTGCTCTTCTCTTTCTTTCAGGATTGTCCATCTTTTTTTTTTTTGAAAGATTTTATTTATTTATTTGACAGACAGAGATCACAAGTAGGCAGAGAAGCAGGCAGAGAGAGAGAGAGGAGAAAGCAGGCTCCCTGCAGAGCAGAGAGCCTGATGTGGGGCTCAATCCGAGGACCCTGGGATCATGACCTGAGCCGAAGGCAGAGGCTTTAACCCACTGAGCCACTCAGGCGCCCCAGGATTGTCCATCTTCACCATCAAATATTTCTTTTTCCCTCCTGATCTCTTTGTCTTCTTCTCGAAATTTCATCAGTCATTCTACCTTTTTTTTTTTTTTTTAGTTTATTTATTGAAGTCATCTCTGCACCCAGCATGGCGCTCGAGTTTCCCAACTCTGAGATCCTGCTTCTCATGCTCTTCTGACAAATGCTACCAGGCGTCCTGGTAATTCTACATTCTTTTATTTTTTATTTTTTTTAAGATTTTATTTATTTATTTGACAGACAGAGATCACATGTAGGCAGAGAGGCAGGCAGAGAGAGAGAGAGACAGAGATAGAGGAGGAAGCAGGCTCTCCACCGAGCAGAGAGCCCAATGCGGGGCTCAATCCCAGGACTCTGAGATCATGACCTGAGCCAAAGGCAGAGGCTTTAACCCACTAAGCCACCCAGGTGCCCCTCTACATTCTTTTAATTGCATCCACAGACTCGGACAGTGTGCCATCCCTCCGAAAATCACTATGCACACGTCGCTTTAGTGTGCCAGTCAAGAAGCATGGTTTCCTGTGATCCCCCGAGGGGAATGCTTGCTTTGGCTCTAAAGGACTCAGGTCACCATCACGTCCAGTGCTGTTAATTACTTATGCACTTCATATGCGAATTTTGCTTTTATTTCTGTCCGTCTGGTACCTCTCGGCTACCCAGCCAGGCAGGAATGCTAAACGACTTGCCTTATTTACCAGAGCAATTCTTAATCTTTGTTTTATTACCAATGTCTATTATAAATTTCATCTGTGGCTTTGGATTACAAACCCAGCTGTTAAGTCAGAAAGTTAATGTTTACAGAGGTAACATAGCTCTATTATTTTATCAAAGGTCACTCAATAAAATTCCATAGACATTTGGTGCCAGATGAATCTCTTTACAGAAATATGGCTCTTACAGTTTATGATCTGAAAGCCAAAACAACAATTTTAATCTCTACAAATGTCTTGTGTTATTTTCACGTGCTATTCCATAGCTAAGAAAATCATTACCTTTTTCCTGTCCAGTTAGTGTGTGCACTTTCAAGTATTAATGGAAGAAATAGATCTCCAGGAGACAAAGAATGTGTATTAAAAAAAAGATGTGTGGGGGCACCTGGGTGGCTCGGTGGGTTAAAGCCTCTGCCTTCAGCTCGTGCGTGTCATGATCTCTGGGTCCTGGAATCAAGCCCTGAATTGGGCTCTCTGCTCAGGAGGGAACCTGCTTCCCCTCTCTCTGTCTGCCTCTCTGCCTGCTTGTGATCTCTCTCTCTGTGCCAAATAAATAAATAAAACTTAAAAAATAATAAATAAATAAAAAATAAAAAGATTTGTGAGTATTTAATGATAAAGGTGGAAGATATATTACAAAATAAAGTATGAAATGTTTCCTAGAGTGCCCCTTTTCTTTTAAAATATACTTTGGAAATTATTTTTCTTGGTTCCCTTTGCTGCTCAAATTTTCTCTGATGTCTTTGCAATGATACTGCTCTGCAGATAGCTGAATTATGTGTGATCTACAGATCACATGAGCAGGTAGCCATAGCAACGGACAGGCCAGGTAATGGTTCTGATTTTATATAGATTCATATACCCTTCAAATTAGACCTTTTCCATTTTAATGAAAAAATAAAGGTAACATTTCTACCCTTAAGAAGTACGTATATTTCGTGTTTTTACCCTTGACAACAGTACATTCGAGTGATTGGTTTACAATTAAAGCAAGAGTAAGATCTGGTGAGTCAAATGTAGATCCTATTTTGAAAATGTCACAGGGATAAATTGTCCATCAAAATAGAAGATCTGTAAACTTCACTCCTTCACATTAGTGGAAACAGTCGTTCTAAATGATATTACAATTTTTTTTTAAGATTTTTTTTTTTTTTTTTTGACAGAGAGAGATCACAAGTGGGCAGAGAGGCAGAGAGAGAGAGAGGAGGAAGCAGGCTCCCTGTGGAGCAGAGAGCCCGATGTGGGACTCGATCCCAGGACCCTGAGATCATGACCTGAGCCGAAGGCAGAGGCTTAACCCACTGAGCCACCCAGGTGCCCCAATGATATTACAATTTGATGGTCTGTGCCGGTTTACTACTTTAAACATTTGTATGATGTAGGAAAGAGAGCTTTGCTTTCGCGACGATAACATTTTCCAGGCGATGTCTAAATCTCATGAATTCTCAATTAGACCAGTAATAATGAGATGTTATCTTTGGAGGGGAATGTCTTAATTAGTGAGTACAGGTTTATCTGGTGTGTGGAATCAGCCTTGCGTCCGGTAGCCTCTTCCTACAGCTCCCTGCACTGTCTGACGTGCAAGGAGGTTTCCAGGATGACACCGCAGCACTGTGAGACGCTGATGTAAACTTCTGAGGGTATGTAGTATGGGACACCTTTTCCAAGGTAGTATTTAAAGCAAAAATAGTCACATTAATAAAGCAGTCCCACTGCGACTGACTCATTTTCCTCAAAAATTGCCATCTAAGATAATAGATAATATTTAAATTTTATTTATTATTTTAAAGATCCGTATTTATTTATTTGGCAGAGAGAGAAAGTGTGTGTGTATCTACAATCAGAGAGACTGGGAGAGCGAGAGGGAGAAGCGGACTCCCTGCTGAACAGGGAGCCCAACACCGGACTCGATCTTGGGACCCTTAGATCGTAACCTGAGCTGAAAGCGGACAGTTAACCCTCTGAGCCACCAGGTGCCCCAAATCATGCATTATGCTTATGAATCAATATTCACAGCAGAACCTTAAATGTGTATTACAGAGGACAAGCAGCTGCTCTCAAAACACTACTTACTATAGGATTCCAAGTATGTGATAGGCTGGAAATTGGAAAACAATGTAGACGATAAAAATACCAGCACGTGTCAAGGACGAGGAAGAGGCAAAAATAGAGCATAGAGGGACGGCTGGGGGGCTCCTTTGGTTGGGCGTCTGCCTTCAGCTCAGGTCACGATTCCAGGATCCTGGGATCGAGTCCCACATCAGGCTCCTTGTTCGGCCGGGAGCGTGCTTCTCCCTCGGCCTCTGCCTGCCTTTCTGTCTACTTGTGCTCTCTCTCTCTCTGACAAATAAATAGATAAATAAAATCTTTAAAAAAATAGGACTTTAAAAAAAAAAAGACTCAACTTGAATTGTCCTTGCTTCCTCATTCTGCATACTGCCTGAATGCTCCTTAGTTCCCGTGTCCCTGGGTCTCGTCGGTACGACACACGTCTTGACGTCTTTCATCTGTTGCCACTTAGAATCGAATCCCTGCTCCAGAGGACACCATGCTGGTCGCAGCTGCCCTGTGCCAAGTTCTGTGGTCTGTGTGCGTTTCTTCCCTGTATAGCCCTTTGCGCAAGTTCTCTGCACGCTGTCGGCAGGAAGGCTGGCTCTTGAGAAGGGTAGCACGGGTTGGGGTTGCTTGTTCCCTGTGTTCTCTGCACCAGCCGTGTCCCTGTGTTCTTTGAAAATGACACGTGTGTCTCACTGTCGCCCGCGTGGCGAGGGCTGTAACTCCATCATCCCCGTTTTCCAGATGTTGGACCTGAATTTTGTTGGCCGTAGGTGACTGAGAATTGTGTCGCCGCTGGAATTCTATCATTTTGTTAGAGCTCGTGTCTGAGGGTCCTTCCAGCTTCAGACGTTGGTATCTCAGTGTTCTCATGCACAGAAACGAAAAGGAATCTCACCTCATGAATCCACCAATGGCTTTTCTTGGGTGAAGAAAAGCCGGTCCCGTGTCCTTAGAGAACTTAAAGATTGACGGAGCCAAGACGTTTTGTGAAAACCTAGAGTAACACCAGAGAGGAGGCCGGGACTGTCTCATGGTTCACTTCCACTCTTTGGGACCCAAGTTTTGCAGCTACGGAGGCATCGTGTGGTGTCCCAACAGCCTTTTCCCCGTGGAAGCATCCCTGGGTCTCATTGGCACGTGTGCTTATGTTATAGACCAGGGGCTGTTTCTGAGACGAGAGGTATTGGTCGCCCCATCCAACCAGCAAGGGAATTTAAAATACGCTATTGCCGGATTCTGACTTAGTTGGTCTGGGGAGACACTGGGATTGTTGAAGGTTACTCTAGTGGGCCGTCCCTGTGGCTAGCTTCCGGCTTAGGACTCGGCACCAAATCAGGTGATCGGGGCCTTCCGGGTGGTTTCTTGGGAGGTATCAGTGGGTAGGGATGGGTGAGGGGACCAAGGGCATGTCCCGAGCTGGAGAAGCAGGCATTAGGGAAGACTTTGTGGACTTTACGGACACCCAAGTCTCCTAAGGTTGCTATAGGCAGTGATGGACGAGAGAAACTTTTATTTTTTTTTAATTAGGTTTTTTATTTTAATGCCAGTAAGAGAGAAACTTGTAAAAAATAAAAGTGAGTACACTTTCCTCCAGTATATTATCTTATGTATTTCTTGGGGATGTGGTAGGTTTCGGGGAAGAGGGAGAAAGACTCTTAAGCAGGCTCCACACCCCACACGAGCCCAATGCGGAGCTGTATCTCGGGACCCCGAGATCATGACTTGAGTCGAAACCAAGAGTCGGTCGCTTAAGCGATCGGACCCCCAAGATCCTCACCCTGAAGCCTTTTATCCTTTGGCTCTCCATCCAGCAGCCCTCGTAGTAGGGGATGCGTGGCAAGGCAAGGCTGCTCTTTAGGTCCAGCCCTGTAGGGTTGCCGAGCGGGGCGATGGCTTTTCTGTGTTGTGCGAGGTGCAGCGCCTGTCACGGGTCGGCCTCAGTAATCATGCTTCGAAGTAAAGAGGGAGTCCCGGGGCTTAAATTCAACATCAACACTCGACAGAAGATTGTTTCGTCAGCAGTCACCAGCCAGCTAGTGCGTGTCTCTGTTAAACTAGCTCTAAATGATGGACCTGACTCCCCTCCTTTTGTAGAACTGTTGGGATGTGTGCAAGCTACAAACACGATGCTTCCTTTCCGCCTGTGCGCTGTTCCAGTCATTCAGATGCGTTGTTTCCCTTTAGTTTGTAAACTGTAGCAACTGGTCGATAAGTTTCCATTGCCACCTACTTATCCCCTGGGCTTCGTAGCTGGTCCGCGATGCCCTCTCTCTACAGGAAAGGGGCATTTCTTTTCCAGTCTTCAATAATTAGCCCATGTGATTTTCCACCCTCCTCCCCTACCCGCTCTCCTCGTGCAACGAAAATCGCGTGCCGAAGTGTATTTCAAAAAATTTACGGTTAGATTTATTTTAAAATCCCGTGTGCTTTCAGAGAAAAAGCGTTGGACTCTATGTCTAGTTGAGGGAGGGCTGAAATGCAACATCATTTTTTTTTCCTCTTGGCTTTTATGCTTCAAATCTAAAAGCCATTCATTTTTAATTTTCATCCTGAGAGCGTTTTCTTTCCCATTTACACGGTGCCCAAGCATCTCAGGGAATTTTAAGCAATGGGGAGAAAAAGTTTTTTTGTTTCCCTTTTTATTCTTTTAAGAACAGAGAGTTGAAACTATCGTGTTGAAGAAAGGCTCGGGGAGCCGTCGCGTCATGGACCTTGCCCACAGCTCTGTTTGCTATGTTTTATTGAGTGTATCCTACGTGGGAAAATGCATTCTGTGCTTGCGGTTTCGAAACTGATTTTCAAAAGGATGCCTTGAGTCTGCGTTGGGTTTCTCCGGAGTCACGTAGGCAGCACCCACAGCCGCAGGTCTCCCTCTCGCTGTTTCCTCCTGGTGCACAGAGCTCCCCTCGGGCCTCGGCTCCAAGCTTCATTCCCAGTGTGTCTCAGGGCCTTAGAGCCCTTCTGAGCTCCCCGGTCTCTCGGTCCTGCTGATCCCACTGGATGCCCAGTGATGGAGAAGGAGGGCAGGGAGTGGGTTGCAGAACACAGTGTTGAGGAGAAAGGAGGACATGGCCGTGCACCAAGCAAAATAAGGAACTAACTGCCTTGCCTTTGGCATGTCCTCATCTCTCCCGTGTTTTACTCCTTCCCCAGCCGTCCTCCTGGCTCCTGACTCTGGGTCCAGGATGCTACACCACGTGTTGTCCTCTGTTCTGCCTCTAAGATCCTTGCCCGAGTTCCTGGGTCTGGTGCAGGTTCCTCCCGCAGACTCCCTCTCCCCCAGGTCCCTCCCTGTCCCGTGTGCTGTGATAATGCCGCCATCAGGCTAAGCGTTCACAAAATAAGATCACTGAAGTAATTAGTGTAAAGAAGGCTAGCTTCAATCCTCGGTTAGAATAAATGCATGTAACATAAAAATTGACTTAATTTTTCGTGTTATTTCAGACTATTCTCTTGACATTTGCAAATCTTTTTTCTGTCAAGAGTTGTTTGCAAGGTGATTCCCCCCATATTGTTGGCTGCTTTGCCCTCAACTTCATACCCAGCCTACCTTGTTGGAATTAATCTGTCTTGACTGAGCACTGCCCTAACTTTTCTTTCTTTCTTTCTTTCTTTCTCTTTCTTTCTTTCTTTCTTTCTCTTTCTTTCCTTCTTTTTTCCTTTCTTCCTTCCTTTCTTTTTTTTTCCTTTCTTTTCTTTCCTTCCTTCCTTCCTTCCTTTTTTCTTTCTTTCTTTCCTTCCTTCCTTCCTTTCCTCTTCCATGGTGCATTTCATTGTGCCTGAGAGACTTGTTTATAGTTCCTGATTTCTATAAGCTACTTGAGGGCAGAGGAAACTTGACCCACGAGCTTGCCGTTTTCCGACAATTCTGACAGAAGCAGCGACTCCCTTCTCTACACTGAGATTTCTACTGGAAAACCCGCAACATTCACCCGCACTGTACCACTATCCTTTGCCGGTCCAGTCTGCACTAGAGGACATGCGCAGATATAGATATCTGAATTAAAAGTATGTTGATGTTGTTCATTGGTGTGTGTTGGCTTTTTTTTTTAATGCACAATTTGTTAATTGAACATTTGCTGCTTAATAAAACTGTTACATTTGTGAATTCATTTTCATCCCTCTAGTGAAATATCAAAAAATGTTTGCTTAAAACTTAGGCTTATCTAAACGTTCTATTTAGGGCCACTACATGATATAAATAGAATGCAGAAAGAGAGCTTGCTGTTGCAAATTCGAGAGTTTTATTCTTTACAGCAACTCGAGTAGTTACATTTTTCTACATCAGCTGACTGATTTACCCTATTTTCCTATTTTTCACGTGTTACCTGAGTCATACTGAGCTATTTTTAACTCTATGTTTGTGCCAAAGCCCTGAAATTGGGTAAGAAAAGCGTCGTATTTACAGTGTCTGTTTCCCCAGAGTAGCGGGAAACTTCTGCTTGTAGAAGTTTAATTTGCAAGGCACAATTTATAACACTATAAAGAGACGTTTCTCTTGAAACCAAGGGCCCTGTCATTTCTTTTCTCCTTCAACATCTGCAGAGTGAGAGTAAATATTTCTTAATTTAGAGGAAGGTAAGGCTATTTTTCAAGTGAGTCCCTTAAATTAATCCACAAGGGTAGGCGTCCTGTCCTCCATCACACATCTGCCTTCAATTTTGTACCTACGCAGATGAGGCAGGCACAGAAATAGCTTCAGATTTAAATGGGCGATATTGTCTCATCTGGAAGAGAGGAGTCTCGTAGGCAATGTCAATGTAGCCGTGTTTTATACCCTGGATTTGCAGTGGCTTTATTTTTTTCACAGGGCTCCTTTATTTGGTGTGTAATTAATGGAGAGGTTTCGCCGTGCCCTTCAGAAGCTTTTCATTTTTCGAGGAGGGTGGAATGACTTGCTAATAATGAGCTCGTGCTGTATTTGGGGCTACCTATCCATCTGTTTTCTGTCTACATCATTGATTTATCTCTAGCCTGTCTCATGCCAGAAGCTTGGAAGGTGGTAACCTGTATTAGGAAATGGTCTTCTGTATTCATTGTCCCTTTTCTTGTCCTCCGTTTGAAGACACCGGACTCTGGCAACATGATGGTTAAGAGGCCAAGGGATGGTTCTAGATGAGACTTGGGATTCTAGTCCTACCAAAATAGGCAGGATCCAGAAGAGTCCGGTTAGGTTACCTGCTGGTAGCTGCACAAGTGGGATATGCATGTAGTGATCCCAGACCCACAGGGCCACCCCATCCTGCCTGACTCTGGTGCCTTTCGGCCAACTGTTAGGTACAGAAGTCCTGTCTCCTGGGCTTCCCACCCTGGGGGGACTCGGGCTGCCATAAGCAGATCCCAGAGACTTAAACGATGGAAATGTCTGTTCTCCCGGTTCCAGAAGCTGGAACTCAGAGAGCAGGAGATCAGCATCGTGGGATCTGTCTGAGTCCATGCCTGTTGCTTCCACAAAACGCCAGAGCCGGGGTGAGTCCTGAACTGGGAAGAATACAGTCTTCACCATTCTAGAAGCCGGGAAGTCCGAGATCAAGGAGCTGGGCAGATTCGCTGTCTGTCTGGCGAGGAAGTCCTGGTTCCCGGATTTCTAGTTTTCTCGCTGCGTCCTCAAGCAGCAGGAGGGAAGGGGAACGTCCCCCTGTCTGTTTTCTAGGGGTGGAGCCCCATGACTGCGTCAGCTCCCAATGTCCAACCTCCCCGTAACATCACGCTGGAAGTTAGGAGGTTTTATTAAGTTTTTATGATTTATTTGTTTTAACTAAGCTCCACACCCAGTATGGGGCTCAGACTCATGACTCCGGGATCAAGAGTCAGCAGGATTTACCTACTGAGCCAGCCAGGTGACCAGGAGTGAGGATGTCATGTACGACTTCTGGGGGGACACAAACATTCAGCGATGACGGCTGAGGTCTGGGGTGGGCGCCCTTCCTGGTTCGTACACTGCAACCTTCTTGCTATGTCCACCCGTGGTGGAGGGTAACAGCTCTGAGGTCTCCTCCTGTTCTCTAAGGGTCCGCATCCCTCCCAGAGGGCCCTGTCCTCGTGACCTCAGCTAGGCCTACTCAGAGGCCATGGGTCCATCTCTATTTAAGACCATGCTGGAAGTCTGGACAGGAACATATGCATTTGGGGGGCACACAGTTGACTGTGTAGCGCCTCTGGTTTTATTGTGTTTTTTAGAGATTTTATTTATTTGTTAGAGAGAGCTCACAAGCAGAGGAGTTGCAGAGGGAAAGGGAGAAGCAGGCTCCCCGCTGAGCAAGGAGCCCGACGCGACGCTTGATTCCAAGACTTTGAGAGCATGAGCTGAGCCAAGGGCAAACCTTTAACCCACTGAGCCACCAAGGCGACCTGCACCTCTGATTGTAGATGAATTTTTTTTTATTTTTTAAATTTTTTTTGGTAGATGAAATTTTAAGCTCACACTTTAAGGTCACACTTTGAGCTTTGCGTTCTTGCTTCCTAACATGTAGGACTGAGGGATAAAACATCAAAAGTAAAAACCAGAGTGATTGCTAATCTCCCAAATGAGGAAATAAGTTTTCAGGGGAACAGAAACACCCAAACAGTGAGGCACCAGCGCTGCTGGACTCTTGGGCCGGAGCAGGGAGACGTTAGGGGAAGTTAGGGAAAGTCCCGCCGTGCATCTTTGAACTAGAATTCCTGGAACAGGAATATTGGGGCTGAATACTTCCACTCTCTGTCCTTTGGGACTTTGCCCACCTTCTCCGTTAATATTTCAGTAAACTTTGTCCCTGTGTTTGTTTATTTGACTCTGACCTAGGAAGACTTAGAGTAATTAACCAAAAGATGTTGGAAGTCAAATTTATCATCCAGTACTCACTGCTGTTTTCCACTTCAGAAGTAATTTTCGATGCAACCAGAATGAAAGAGGGATTTTCCTACAATAATAAAAATCTTCCCCTTACTGGGAGGAAAATCTTTTGGGTCCTTTATTTTATTTTATTTTATTATTTATATTTTCAGAGCTCCTTGATGTTTGGAGACCAGGGGAATCTAGCTCCCAGTGGGCCTTAAATATGCGGTCAAGTGAGACTCAGAGAAAAACACAACAAAGCCCTTCTTTTTATATTCAAAAGTTTTCAAAAGGCTTTGTTGATGTAGATATTTTGTTTTATAATGCACGCTGGTATGTCTGGGAGCGGTTTCAGTCCGTGACCTCCTCTTCCAGTGTCAGGGACAACTCCCTCTCCCAGCAGCAGCACGGAAACGGGTAAGGGTCCTCGTCCCATCAGGAGGGCCCCATTCTCATGACCTCGTCTAAACCCAGTCTGATGTCAGGCAGTCCGCCTGCACACAGGTCCAAGAGGCCGCTGTTCTGCTCCGCACACTGTAACGGCGGTCACCCAGGTGCAGCTTTCTCCCTTCTGGTTCCTCCTCTATAGGATCTTTGACTGAGGATCCCAGCTTTAGGCTAAAAATTGATCTGTGTACTCTATTATGGGAATAAATTTTGTTTAAAGATTTTATTTATTTATTTGGCACAGAGAGAGATCACAAGTAGGCAGAGAGAGGGGGGAAGCAGGCTCCCTGCTGGTCAGAGAGCCCGATGCGGGGCTCAATCCCAGGACCCTGAGATCATGACCTGAGCCGAAGGCAGAGGCTAAACCCACAGAGCCGCCCAGGTGCCCCAGAAATAAAATATTTTTAAATGCATTCTTTGATTTTTTTTTTCAAAGAATGTATGACAGACGTTCAGCTAATAAAAATACTTATTGACCCCAGAAAGGCTATTGAGAAGGTCTCAAAAAGGCCTTTTGAACCAACTGAAGTTGGTTCAGTTCTCCAGTCAGGAGGCTCTGAAACGGGTTCTTTCCTCTTTCACCTGCTCACCCTCTTTGCAAACATAACGATAGAGTCATTGGATGAGTGTAGTCACCAGAGGTTGCAAGGATGGATATCATTAAGACACACACACACACACAGACACACACACACAGACACACACACACACACACACACGGGCATGTCTTAGGGAAATCAATGCCTACCTTGCATGTTGAGGGTTTCCTCCCGGTGCTACTCTAGCTGAACAGTCCAGCGACATGTGATCATGACACTCGAGGGAAAATGAGCAACGCAATATGATTGTGCATGAACTCTGCCTTTCAGACATGCGGGTTCCCCTGTGCTATCCTCAGCACTTGGACAGAGCAATAGCTTATATGCTTGCACAAAATATCACTCCGTCAAAGTGACTCCTTGGGGCGGACGCTTGGATGGTTTGGAGCCAGGGAAGCTGTGCGATGTGTCACTGAGAAAGACAGACGTGGAACCAAATGCACAGGGGTGGAAAAGCAGCAACCCAACAGTAAGGATGTCTGTTTTCCTGGCAATCCCCCAAAATGACCTGTCAGTCCAGACACATTTGATCTTGGAACTGAAGAAATGCCAATGAACTTGAGCTTAGTCAAGAGTGTTATACCTTGGAGGAGTGACATGGACAGTCACTAATCCACTTATCTCCCCTAGTCCTTCACAGAAATGTCACTGCCCTTCTGTTCCTTCCGTTGGGGCACCGTATACAGTCAATGCAATTCATTATGAAGGAGCAAAAACATGAACCATTCTGTGGCTCATTCAGACCCATGTGAAGAAGGACGCCGCCCGTAGTGTCTCCATCATGCTTGGCAGTCCGTGGCGGGGCTCATTTCCGGGACCAACGAGAGGCTGACATTCCCACCAGCTCAAGGTCGTGAGAAGAGGTGAGAATTTGATCCCCACCCCTTCCAGTCTGGGAGGGTACATTGCCCTATAGAAAGCACACCTGCGGGAAAGCTGGTCCCCAGGCTCCCGAGGCTCTCACGCCCTTATCCTTTCCCTCCAGCTGTGGCCAGCACCGTGTCTAACCACAACAGCATCCATGTCCATTTCAGACACACCTGGTTTTCTTGTGGTCCCAGTTGTAACCTTGGCAATCCACTCAACGTCTGGGCTCAGTGTCTTCCTTGGTCCAAATGATGTGTCAGTGTCCATGTTTCAGGGTGAACATTCAAGCGTCAGCCGTGGACATACATGCATAAAGACCTAAGCAGAATCTTAGGTCTTTGAGACCTGAGATCCAGGCTTTGAGAGGTCGGACTGAATCAGGAGTGCCTTTTCTGGATGGATGGCTCTCCCGTGGGGACATGGCCCTCTTGATCAACTCTTCTGCAACAGGTCCAATGGAAGTCAAAGCCGCCAGCTCTGAGATGCTCTAGAACAAGAACTAGGTTTGTGGACCATACGGGGTGGCCCTTGGCTCTGGCTGATGGCAAAAGGAGTTGGGAAACCTAGCTGTTTTTAAACCAAGCAGAAACGCACTTTACTGTGACATTGCAAAACTATCCTACTCCCGTAAGCACCAAATGCTCCACGTTGGGAATTTCCCACAGGTAGGCAATTAGTCATGTCTCTCCCCTTCATCCCAAAAGCTTTCCTTTTAAAGGAAAATCCTCCAGCAAGGGAATTCTACCTCTGGAGGGGGAAAAAACCCAAAGGCAGAACGCATGAAGCCTGAACGTGCAGACATACTACAGGTAATGGCGGGCGGTTTCCTGCTTAGCCGAGCTGAAGCTTTTGTCCCTGGCTGTGTTCACAGTGTCTCATGTTGGCCTTAGTGGCTTGTTTTGATTCAAAGTCTTAACAGAAGTGCAAGAGGAATAGAATGTGGGTGTGAGCATGTCCTATGCCCTATGGCAGGGGAACTTGAAAAGAAAGTGCCCCGTTTCACTGCCTGCTTTCTAGCCTGTCCCGATGAGGCGATCTCGTGCTTATATCCATGACCAGGTGCGATCACAATGGCCTCATTATTAGCATTTGTGGCCCACATGCCTCCGTGGGGGATGATGGGCAGCAACCTGCTAATTTCCTGGAAGAAAGCTAGAAGAGACTGTCTTTCCTGTTGGAGGTGGGTAACAGGTGGTCCGGCTTGCTGCCCTTGTCAAACCCTATGGTCTCCAGATTTCAGACCACCTGATGAGGTCTGCTGAGCGCTGTGGAATGTGGATCCTGTTTAGTGGACGTACAGTTCACTCTCTTATATTGTTGTCAGTGAGTCAAGCAGAACTCAAAGCTTTCTGGGACTTTCTGAGCCCAGAGGGAAAGTGTGGGGCCATGGAACAGACATTATTTTCAAGATCCCAGAACACTTTAAGGTTCTCTTGTGTGCTTGGTGTACAACGTTGAGTGTGTCGCTTTATCCCCAAGCTAAAATTTCTGAATCGTTGCAGTTGGAATGTTCCTTTCTGACTGCTGACCTTATTGTCAAGTGCCCAACCTGCTTTAAATGTTTGCAAATGCCTGACAACCACATTCCGTAGGCATCCGTCTTTCTTTTCTTTATAAAGATTTTATGTGTCAGAGAGGAAGAGAGCTTAAGCAGGGGGAGCAGCAGAGGGAGAGAGAGGGGGATGCAGGCTCCCCGCTGAGCAGGAAGCCCGACATGGGGCTCGATCCCAGGACTCTGGGGTCATGACCTGAGCCCAAGACAGACACTGAACTGACACAGGTGTCCCTTCATAGGCATTCCTGTCACCGCATTTCCGGATGGAAGAATGGAGAGGCAGCTTGTGATATTTGTTCCTCGCATGGTTGTAGGCACATCTGTCTTCCCAAACTGGGGCTCCGAACACTTCCTCCCTCCTCATTGTCATGTGAAAACATTTTGACAGTTTAGCACCGTAACGGGTGTAAAGTCTAGAGAGGTCACAAAATGGGATTTGCTCTCTGTTTCCCTGAAATAGTGTCATTCCGTTGACTTCCTGTGTTTAGTCTCTGTCCCGCCTGGTTCATCCCTTTCACGATGGGACTTGCGTGGTCCTTAAACTCTGTTGAAGTAATTACAGTGCCGTCTCTTGGAGTGATGAGCAAAATCTTATTATTCCCCCGTGAGCCTCCATCAGTCACCATCCTTCCCCTCAAGCAAGCCTCACGTCTAATCATTCCCTATCTCGCACCTTGTGAATGCTCGGAAGAAGTGCTACCTTGGGAATATTGATCCAGTGGCAAATATCGATGGAATGCTTAGCTTTCAGAAGAAACACACAGGTTCTGAGAGGTATGGGGTTTCTGGGCGCTTTGCCTGGGTAAGATCCTGTTCGAACTCAACCCTCTGCCTTCTGTCTCTCAGCATGGGCTAATCTCGTCTAAGAATCAAACCTATTTCAAGGCTGAGACAAATATAGTCCTTCAAAATGTTTTTCTAATTCCGTATGGGTTATCTATAGACGTGGAAATGGTTCACAGTGAGGAACTGTTTTTCAGAGAAACCGGGTAAGATACAGAAATCTCTAGGTTTACCTGCCCCTTACCTTTGAAAAGGGTGAGGGTTTCAAACAGAATTTTCATCTGGAGATGTTCGAGAGCTTCCTGATACATACCCAGCTTCCTAAGGAATTGGATTCGTTTATAATTAGAATATTTGGAGTGACTTTATTCTTCCAGATTGCAAAGACACAAAAGCATTCATGGAGTATAAAAAGAGAACAGGACAAGATGAGACCTGACCAAACAACAAACAACAACAAAAAACCCAGAAACCCAAAACTCAATGACCAAATTAAGATTTTCCTTGACATTATTAAAGAATGGAACAGACACACACAGAAAAATCAATTTCCTGGCACGTACACATGTGGGACACTTTCCCAGATGGTGGAAAGGTAGGGAAAATAGATTTAAATAGAAAGAGATTTAAATTACAAATGACAAAGAAACGCATCAACCCATAATTAGTGTTCTTGATGGTGACTCGAAAGCCCACGGAGCAGAAATGATCGTCAGGGTTTGGGACCAAAGAAAACCTCGCCTTCGTGAGGAGACAACAGCATTCCGGTTTGAATAGGTTCACTAGGGTTTCAGGCAAAGTTAATTGAAATGGAACCGAACCAAGACATGCCGTGCCATCGTGATTTCAGTAACGGTGCCATAACATCCGAGGTAACCTTGCACACAAAGCAGGGGACACGGGACGTGAGCAACACTGGGCTTGTCTCAAGCTGATCTGATAAACCAGGTGCTAAAAGAGCAAGTGACATTTACACAATGTCAAGGGGTTAGTATTTCTGAGACTCTCATTCAACCTAATAGTCTCCTCACCTGGGAAGGGAAGAGAAAGATATTCTCAGGGGCGCCTGGGGGGCTCAGTCGGTGAAGCGTCTGCCTTCGGCTCAGGTCGTGATCTCACGTTCCTGGGATTGAGCCCCGCATCCCATCGGGCTCCCTGCTCGGTGGGATGCCTTCCTCTCCGTCTGCCTCTTCCTGTCGCTTCTCCTGCTTGTGCTCTCTCTCTCTCAAATAAATAAATAAAACCTTAAAAAAAAAAAAAGATAGAAAGCTATTCTCAAGAATGCTATGATTCATGGTATATGCCATATATGTAACTTTCCTGAAAAAGAGAAAAATTACTTGAAAATATATTCGAGAATACCAAGATACCGATGATGATGATGAATATAACATCGTTCCCGATGATAAGCCAGTAATCGAAGTATTTGTTCAGCTTACTGGGCAATTATTAATAATGTGGTTGTCGTTGCAGTGATGAACTCCATGTGATGTTCGAAAAAGATTAAATGCGAAAAAATACTTATGTGGTGACTGCCCTTGTCTATGCACCTTCTAGAAACCATTCGCTGTATCTTGGAATTCCTATATCACCTCCTTTCAGGCTTCTGAGAAGCTTATGGGTTAGATATTTTTAGCCCAGACACATAGAGAAGCATGTGTGTGATGGTATGTCCCCACAATGATGTGGATATTTTGTAAATACTAGATTCAGGAAGACAATTAAAAAAAAATGGGATGACAATTACAACTACTCCTTTAATGTAGCAAAAATTGAGACCAGTGGTTTCCCAATGGATCTACACATTTGAAATAACCATGGGAATGTGGAAATCCAGTGATGCCTGTGCGCCGCACTCAGAGATTCTGATTTTATTTTCTGGTGTGTCACATGGCCTTTACAGTTTGTAAAAATCACGGGATGATTCTAAGGTGCATACAAATTTGGTTGTCACTCATCTAGATGATATATGAGGATATCTAATTTCCCCCCAAAAGACCAGGGTATTGTGTGAGAGGAAACAAAAGAAGTGTATATTGTTCTTTCGTTCAAGGAATAATCTTCACATGTGGGTGTGTTGCTCATTTTGATAATGATTGACTGTTTGAAGACCACTTAACTCACTTCAGGGGACTCACAGGAAATGGTAGAAGACTCTAAAAGGCATGTCCCCATGGAGTGGCGTTGAGCTAGGTCAGTGGTGCTCAGGTGGAGGGTGACATTCCCCCCTGCAGATACTTGGGAATGCCTGGAGACCTTTTGGGTTGGCGTGAGCCAGAAGAAGTATCTGGAAGTTGACTTTGGTGTCTAGAAGAAGCTACTGATGCTAATGAAACTCCAGGAGGAGGGCATGGGTTTCCAGCACAGAGAGAGTGATGAAAGTGCTAAAGATGTGTGATGGTTCATTTTATGCATCAACTTGATTGGGCCACAGGGTGCCTAGATACTTGGTTAGATATTATTTCTGGGTGTATCTGTGAGGGTGTTTCCAGATGAGGTTAGCATTGGAATTGGTTAACTGAGGAAAGCAGACAGCCCTCCTCGGGGTGGCCGGGCATCCTCCAATCTGTTGAGGGCATGAGTAGAACAAACATCTAGAGGAAAGGAGAAAGCACTCTTTCTGCCTGACCATGTGTGTTGGCCGTCGGTCTTCTCCCGTCCTTGGACTGGCACTTGACTCCACCAGCTCCCTGGCTCTCTGGTCTTCAGACTCAGGCTGGAACTAACCACCAACATTCCTGCATCTCCAGCTTGGAGATGGCAGATCGTGGGACTTGTCAGGCTCCATATTCACAGGGGCCGCACATATGCAGACATATGTGGTGTGGTTGGTGACTGAAGGAAACAGCCAAGTGAGAACTTCTCAGCTGGCTTTAGGAGGCCCTCACTGCAAACACATGCAAACCCCGTTTCATTCACAAGTAAGGGAAGCCAAGAACCCTACCCAAAAAGCTATGCAAAAAGGGACAACTAATGAGTCATACAACCTAACAGTCAGTGACTAGTTTAGGAAAGCCTTCATCTGGAACATTTTTGTTGTAGCTGTGTTCTCTGCCGAACACTGTATACAGTAACTTTGGTAGGAACAATCGTGCTATTGTGAAGCTGTAAGTTCATGTATCCTCATGAAAGAATTCAGTAGGCATTATCCTTAGGGTCCACAGAACCGTTTGGAGCAGTTCTTCTCCCGAAACTGTTCCGCAGAATGATCTGTCTTCTTCTCTGCACCAGCTGTGGGTCAAAAAGGAAATGGTATCAGGAACCCTTCAGACATTGAATCAAAAGAAAGTTGTCCCTTGAAGGTAAATAACAGTTTTCAGATTAAATTGTTAGCCAATTGCTAATTTTAATGAGCAATGATTTAAGTTCAAAAATTGACATAGCACAATCTCCTGCAGGTCCTTCTGTTTCTTTCCTTTTAGGGCTGAATAATAACCTCTCTTATGCATATGTTTCCTTTCTCCTTTTATCTCTTGACGGACACTTGAGTTGTTTCCATGTCTTGGCTACTGTGAGTAGTGCAGCGATCAATATAGGGGTGCAAATATTTCTTTAAGATCCCAATTTCCATTATTTTCAATATGTACCTCGACATGGGTTAGCTGGGCACTATGGGATCTCTATTTTTAACTTCTTGAGACTCTCTGATACTGTTTTCCATAGCGCGCCACCATTTTGCCTCCCCAATGTTTCTTGTGCAGTCTTTAGAGGTTGCAATTGTCTCCTCATCCTCCCCAACGGTTGTTACCTTGTGTGTCTCTAGTGATGCTGTTGCCAAGCTAACGGGTGTGAGGTGATATGTCCCTGTACTTCTAATCTGCGTTTCCATGATGATAATTTTTGGTATTGAACGTCTTCTTCCATACCGGTTTGGACCATTTGTATGTGTTCATCGGGGAAATGTCTTTATAAGAGAAGTACGCTAGTTACAGAAGGAAGAAGCCAGGACAAAAAAGCACATGAGCCTCCTTAAATCGTGCAGAATATTGCACGATTCTACTTACATAATTGGACTCATAGGAGCGGAGAATACAATGGTGGTTGCCAGGAGCTGGGTGGAGGGGGAAATGGAGAGTTTTGCTTTAGTGAGTATAAAATTTCAGTTATAAAAGATGATTAAGGTCTAGAGACCAGCTGTGCAACATAATGCCTGCAGTTCACAGGATGTTGTAAGGGCAAACTTGGAATTCTGTTAAGACTGTAAATAGTACGCAAGGTGTTCTTGACACAGAACAAAAAAAAACCAATAGGGAACACAAGGACATTTGAAGAAGGGTCGGAGGTGTCCCTTGTCCCCACTGTGCTACTCTGATCCATGAGTGTGTGCGTATGTCCAATCTCATCAGAGAGCACACGTTATAAAAGTACCATTTTCCATGTGTCAGCTAGACCTCAATAAAGCTGAAAAAATAAATAAAAAATAAAAGTCTGCCTACTGAAAACATTTACAGTATCAAACGTAGAATTAGGCAGCAAAAAAAAATGTTAAATTCAAGGCTACGAAGATAACATAATTTATTTCAGAATCAATAAAAGCAAACTTGTGGGTTTTTTTTTTCCATTTCTGAAAGCAATACTATATCAAGAACAATGGAGAAAAGTTCTTTAATAAAGAAAGCTTGCCTGTTTTAAAAGTCACAAGTCGATAATGGAAAATTTTTCCATTTAAAAATTGTTAAGCTGTATTAAGGAAGTCCTGCCAAAAAAAAAAAAAAAAAAGAACTGGAAAGCTTTCGTGAATTTATAGGCACCGTTTGCCAACCCGATCCAATTTTTCCTCTTGTTGAAACCGCTTCATTAATTTAATGTGCAAGAAATAAATATTTGATGTGCAATTAGTTGGAGATTATTATGGCCATTGTGGAACCTTTCCAAATAAACAGCTGTTCCAGCAGTTTCAGTGCATGAAAAGCAAAGCACAGAATGCAAAATAGAATGACGCACCAGCTCTACAGAGGAAAGAAAGTTAAAATATTCAGTTAGTGAGTAAGGTGCTGGCTGATTTAGAAGTTTGGTGACGGTTTATCAAAGCAGAACGGCGAAAACACAGACACAGGTTCGGCCGCATAGCCGTCCACCTGAACGGCCGTGGCCATGCTTATGTGCAGATATGAGGCATTATTGCCCGAGAGGAAAATATTATGGAAATAGATTTTCATTCGTTCTAGCAATTCTTTGCAGGTTGTCCATTTTATGTATTTATGGATGTATCAGTGTGTATTGGTTGAATTTGATTATTGTAGATTAGCACGTAGGCACATGCTGCAGTGCCTATTTCTATATCCAGGAGAGAATGTTCTGGAAACATCCTGGAAATTTCAATGCTGGCTGCTTTGTTTTAATTTTGAGGAAGGCTTTGCTACTTCAAGGCCCCGGCTGAGCCTCTGCAAAGGAGCTCATTGAGGTACTTAATCTCCCCGTGAGCTTTACAAAAGTGTACCTTCCTTTTGAGAGAGACCATAAGATTTGGAGTTTGCCGCCGTCCTCCGCTACTGTACCGGGAACCTCCTGAAGGGAGACATTGTGACAAGTAGCTCAGGATCTCCAAATCCTTTTCCATTCTCTTCCTCTCGGGGAGCCAGCAGCGGAAGGGCAGAAGGGGGTTCCTGGTACTGGTACGGTTCTGACTCGTGAGGACAGATTTGACCGTCAAAGTAGTCCGGACGCAGTGCTTACGAGGCCCACTGTTCTCTGATCGTCTTCTAGAACTCAGACGTAGGGCCCATTTATTACTGTCACACTCTGTTCCATTTGGGGATTAAATTCTGCAGTGCCTTGCATTTTCCCTTTATTCTGCTCTGAAACACCCACTACTCAAGGGAAGCCAGATTCTGGTTTTTGTTTTTGTTTTTTTTAATATTTTACTTGGAGATCAAGCACAAGCAGGCAGAAAGGCAGAGGCAGAGGCAGACTCAGGTTCCCCCTGAGCAGGGAGCCCGATGCGGGACTCAATCCCAAGAGCCTGAGATGGTGACTGGAGCTGAAGGCGGACGCTTCACCGACAGAGCCACCCAGGCACCCCAGTTCTGTTATTTTTTGTCTTAGCCTCTGCTGCCTGCATGAAGGACACACACGCACAAACTACAAACACTACAGAGAAACACGCAAAGACGTAGAAGCAACTGTGTCCCACCACGTTCTCCCGCTGGAAGGAGCGGTCTGGTTATCTGTTGAGGCAGGACGTCCCTGAGAAGGTCTGTGATGTCCCTAGGGCAGAAGGGATATTCCTTGCTCTCTCGCACACCTAGGTTCCCCAGTAGCACAGCTTCTCCCTAGGTTTCGTGGCACTCACGTGGGGACCCAGCCACCGTGCCCTGGGGAAGCCAGGCGGCCACACGGACAGGTAACACGTGCGTGCTGGCCAGCGGTCCCGCCGAGGTCCCGATCCGTCCTCCCCAGACTGGAGAGAGTCACAATTCTGATGACAGCCTCCAGCTATCCTCCAGCAAGCCAGCTGTCCCCCCATGGAACAGAGACAAGCAATACCCCCCTGAGACCGGCTGCAACCTCAGATTTGTGAAAAATAAACAAGAAATGGTTGTCGTCGATGTCAGCCCTGAGTATTGGAGCCTCCTCGGAGAGCAAAAACAAAACTGACATGCACACGCGCCAGACTTGGGGCCACTTCGTAAAGGGGTTTTTAGGTAATAATGTCCATCGGCTATGGAAACGCTGGCAGCGTTCCTACCCATATCGCTGTCCCCCTGTCTGGTGCAGAGGGAGAGGAGATACCGTGTCAACAGCCTTGCCAGAAAGCCGAAGTCAGCTCATTCCTGCCGGCCGCGGGCTTCCATTGTGAGAGGGAAAATGGGGACAGAGATGTAGACTAGTGCCATATGGTAAGACACAGGAGTGTCCTGCAAGCTATTCAGGCTTGACCTGTGCGTGGACAACGGCCGTGAGCCAGAACGTTGCCCTGTGCACGTCCTCAGCGAGGAGCCGGATCACGTGACCAGGGAGCTTGTATCCGTGGAGGTGTAGACTGGTAGCCCGCCTGCAAGGGAGCGAGGCCACTCTGGAGGAAGACGTGAAGACGGCACAGGCCGGGGGAGCAGCGGAGGTGAGCTGGGACCTTAGAGCGCGGAGTATGGGAATTCTCTGATCGAATGGCATTTACGTGTGGGCCTGTGCCGAAAGGTGGCTGGCTTTGCCGGCACTCAAGGGACCAGGGAGGGGACCAAGGAGTCAGCGGAGGGCCCCTTTGAGAAAGACAGAATGCAAGGACCGAGACAAAGCAGTGCAAGGAATATTTTTTGGAGAAAGGGGCAAGCTACAACTGCGGCCCTGGAGGACGGGACAAGCCACAGCGGGGTGTCTCAGGCCGCCGGAAAGTGCCAGAACTGTGTTGTTCTGAGTGCCGTGGGACGTCGCTGTGTGGTTTTAAGCAGAAGAGTCTAGTAATTATTCATCTGTGCTGTTGACAAATCTCGTCCGCTGTCCTGTGGCAGCCAGACCAGAGTAGACCCGTGGGGAGGCTGCTGTTCGTCCTCGTGATTCATGGATTCTGTGTCTGCAAACTCCTGCCCGTGCTGCCCTCTCTTCGCAGCTCTACAATCCACACGCACTGGACTTTGGGAATCATTCACAGGCATGCGCACGGTGGTGAAAAATTCACTCACGTGTCTGATCCGGGTTGCGGCGGGGGACATCCTGCGTCCTTGCTGCCGCTCTCAGGCTGCAAACGGGGGACAGCTCGGTGCCCCGTTTTCCACATTTCTGTGCCCCGAGTTTGCGATGTCGCTGTTGAACATGACCCGCGAGCCGAGGGCTCTCGTGCTGTCTGGTGTGCATAAGAGCAAGAAGCCGGTGATGAGTCTTACGGGGAAAATCACGAGGGACGTCTGCATCTTGTAGGCATGAGTTGTGGGCCGTGCGTCCCACGAGAGTGACCAAAGAATTGGTTCAAATGTGCTGTCTTTAAGAGAAACACACTTCAAACAAGGTTACGTATTGATGGGTGGGTAGAAAGGCGGTGAGCAAAGGCTCCCAGAAATGCTCCCAGATATTCTGACCCCCGGGCATGGTTCCATGTTCGCTAATTCGGTGTTGACGGCTCCGTGGCCAACCGTCACCGCTGCTTAGTGAGAATCAACTGGTGTCACTAGGTCCACAGAGCTTGTGGGGATTGAGAGAGACGTGGATGTCCAACATGAGAACCCCCACACTAGTCCCCCGTTCTGATGTGCAGTGGGAGCTTGGAAAGATCCATCCGAGGAGAAGAGAGTCGTGTATGGGTCTACGGAGACGGCGACGTCTGAGCCTTGAAAGAAGGTGGTGGGTAAGAAATGTATTAATTGCGGGCGCCTGGGTGGCTCAGTGGGTTAAGCCTCTGCCTTTGGCTCAGGTCATGATCTCGGGGTCCTGGGATCGAGCCTCCAGTCGGGCTCTCTGCTCAGCAGGGAGCCTGCTTCTCCTTCTCCCTCTGCCTCTCTCCCTGCTCATTCTCTCTCTCAAATAAATAAAATCTTTAAAAAAAGAGATTTGTTGATTGATCCCATATATGCATGTATTAATCTGGGAACTGTGACCCCACAGGGGATAGGAAGTTCGGCTCAGAAAACTTACAAGCCGGTTAGGGTCATGGCCTCCGGTATTTTGAAGGGATATATTTTTTGTACGTATCAAGGACCTCAACCCTTATCCACAGCAACAACTTTATGAACTCAAAAGAATCATGGGAATGTGTAACAAAATTCACCCTCCGAGTTAAGAAAAAAATACCGTAGCTAAGGTAATAAATGTTTTTCTCTTTGTAAAATTAGAACATCGGAATGGAGGCTCTGACAGCGGAGCAGAGCCCGACTTTGCAGACGTTAACGTGCTTTATGCGATCAATCACATGAGATAACCCAGATAAGGGAAACCAGTCACTTTACAAATAATACCCTCCCTCGCCACCTGCCCTCCTTCCTTCTCTCCTTCCCTCCGCGGTTTTATTTTTCAGGATTCGGTGAACCCTCCTGCGGCCTCATAGACTGCGCGGAATGTAGGAATACTGGAGGACTTACATTCTCTTGGAGGGAGAGGCAGAAAATTATCAAGGAAATATATATTTCACAAGGTTATTGCTGTACATGGAATAAAATGCCAGAAAGAAAATACAGTTCCATGGTACGGGGTAGGAGTGGGTGTGGGCCGGTTCTAGGAGACGGTGAAGACAGCAAAGCCAGAATAATGCTATGTATGGCTAGAGAAATAAAAATGGAAATAATCTTTCTCGACTACACGGTGCATTTCTGGACACGTTCTCTCTCTACGCATGCAGTGTAATGGGAGCCCTTCGTTACGAACCGCGGCATCTCTGAGTGGTGGGAGACACGGGGCTTCACCCGCGGCCAGACTTGGTGGTGATCTGGGTGGCGTGTGCAGGTCCTCTGCGTCAGAACCACCGGGAGACCTTATGGAAAAGGCAGGTTCCAGAGGTCCTGGAACATGATGGTTCCAGACTTTTCGTGGACAAGGACATGGTGGGATCATCTTGCACCATAACACCAAAAGTCCACGTGTCTGGTCTAAGGTCGTTTGCTTATAGGGACAGCGGACATATCCTTGTGGTCGTGAGTCCCATTGTACCTTGTATCTTCATGGGAGAACATTCTCGGCCTTCCTACACACTCCCACATGCTTGTCGTTCCAGGGGGACGCAGACACGTGAAGGGGAGAGCGTATGGCCAGAAGTTCCAGCCACGTTTAAGTTCTGCTCCTGGACAGACAGCCTCTGTACTCCCCAGAGTCATGGCAGAGCAGAGGATGGGCGGGAAGGTAAACGCAAAACTAGCTCCAACCGGGGTCCTGACCAGAGACTTCGGGGCTCAGAGACACGCCAGAGGGGACTGAGATCCGACTCTGTGCCAAGACCATTCCCGGTATCTCTGTGGAAATAAACTGGTGGCCTCCTCACAAGCATGGTTTAGGGACAGCACTGCTCTCTCCATCCCCGACGGAGGCATCCCTTGCCGAGCGGGAGAAGAGAAATCCACAATCCCAGTTTGCTTTTGCCACAGTTCCGGGTGATCTCCAAAAACGTTTGCCTCATTATTTTATGCCAAAACCCTTTTAAAAATAAAATGAAGATGGGCGCCTGGGTGGCCCAGTGGGTTAGGCCGCTGCCTTCGGCTCAGGTCATGATCTCAGGGTCCTGGGATCGAGTCCCGCATCCGGTTCTCTGCTCGGCGGAGATCCTGCTTCCCTCTCTCTCTGCTTGCCTCTCCATCTACTTGTGATCTCTCTCTGTCAAATAAATAAATAAAATCTTAAAAAAAATTAAAAAAAATAAAATGAAGAGTATTTTCTGTAGTCCCCATTGGCATCAGCCATAAAAGGTTTCAATCTGGCTTTCCTTACGCAATCAGCCCTCCTTCTACTGCTCAGCACCGTGTTCGAACACAAAACCATGGCCGAGATCCAAAAACTGCTCATAACTCATGTGGTGGCTTAGGAGTGGCGGCCGGCCTACAGTGAGCGAGATGTACAGGAACTGGTTGCAGAAATTTATATATATATATATGTGTATTTTTTTTTTTTTTACTATTGATGACCATCATACCTAGTCCTATTTCAAGCATGGTGTTCAGTTACAACGTGTGTATTAAGTGTTTAATATACTTGTTGCTTTGGAGAAAGGTTAAGGTTCTTGTTCTTGTTCTCCCTTCCTTTATTTCTTTCCCCTTCTCTCTCCCTCCTTTCCTTTTCTCCCTCCCCTGCTTCCTTTCCTCCCTTCCTAAGTTCCTTCCTTTTCTTTTCTTTCCTTCCTTGCTCCCTCCTTCCGTATTCCTTCCTAACCTATGGAAACATCACTGCCTTAGAAAACCACCTAGGAATACAGCTGCCGTGTTGTCTGTCTAGGGAACACACTACAGCACCGTCTGTCCTACTGTGTCTCTCTGCTCCCGACTCCCAACCAGTGATAATTTATGTGGCTTTGTCGTGTACTGTCCAATAGGCCTGTCAAAGCATTGCTCTAATTATAAATATAATTATTAGTGGCACCTGGGTGGCTCAGTGGGTTAAGCCGCTGCCTTCGGCTCAGGTCATGATCCCAGGTCCTGGGTTCGAGCCCCGCATCGGGCTTTCTGCTCAGCGGGGAGCCTGCTTCCTCCTCTCTCTCTGCCTGCCTCTCTGCCTACTTGTGATTTCTCTCTGTCAAATGAATAAATAAAATCTTTAAAAATATATATATATAATTATTATATTTATAATATAGTACATCAATCACTTATTTATAGATATTTTATATATAGTCTACATATATGATATGCATATTCTAATCTGTCCATTGACTTATATTCTGATTGCTTATTTTATTTTTTTAAAGATTTTTTCATTTATTTATTTGAAAAGGTGCCCCAGTGATTGCTTTTTTTAAAAAAATTTTATTTATTTATTTGAGAGAGAGACAGAGTCAGAGAGCATGAGAGGGGAGGTCAGAGGGAGAAGCAGACTCCCTGTACAGCTGGGTGCCCGATGCAGGACTCTATCTCCGGACTCCGGGATCAAGCCCTGAGCTGAAGGCAGTCACCACCCAGGAGTCCCCTCCGATTGCTTATTATTAAAGCAATTTGCTTCTTATTAAAACATTTGTCCTGTGACCTGAAGCAGGGTATCTGGCCAAATTTTATTAATCCATTTCATTGCATATGGTGAAAATCACTATATTTAATATACCTATATTGAATATTTACTAAATTGTAATTAAAGCATATTTAAATGTATGTCCTCTAAATGTATGTAAAAGCACTCTGTATAGAGTATATTAATGATTTGCATGCATCAGCTTGTAGGTATGTAAGTGTACATACTTATAAACCAGACACACATACACATGCAAACACCTATATGTACACATAAATATGTATATACAGAATTCTTAAAATCCTATATGATTTTATAAAACCCACACTCCAGCAGCAAACTCTGACCAGTAGTAGTATGAGCTCTAAAGGATGAAATTCATTTAGTCTCTAGACATACTTAACTAAAATACTCAGCACACGGCAATCACAGAAGTTAGTTTCCCATTATTTTAGACATCAGTTCCCTTTCTATACAGCAAACATTCCACTGGAGAATGTCTCATACTCCTGTGGCTTACTGTTGAGTTTTTTAAACCCAGTGAAATTTAATAAAATAATATTTTTACAAACAAGAGAATTAATTTCTATTAACTATTTATCTGTTTGTACAGTTCTGCGGCTCATCATAAATCAAATAAAATGTGATACCCTAGAGCAGAGAAGGACACGTAATACACCCGTCCCAACATGATGTTTATTACCTGCCTTTCCCTCCAGAGGAATACGGGGAGTGATTTAATGAAATCTGCTTTTATTACTGATTCATTGCTTTTGAAATCAAGAAGGTGCTTCGGATATTCAAGAATTTAAATTGGATGGAGACGAGGAATTCTGAAGTGCGTTGTAGGGAAGGGGCAAGGGAAGACAACGAGGGGGGTTTCTGACGGGGGTCGATTTCCAACGTGGGAGGTGGTGGGTGCCTGGGCCAAAGCATTTAAAACCCTTGGCGTGATCCTTTTAGCAAGACGTCCAGTCGTGTCAAAAACTGCTAAATGCAGACTTGCCCGTGGAAAGATCCCGTGATGGCTTCAGCCCCTACGTAAACCCACCAAACTGCGACTGTAGTCTAGACCCTTCCAGAAGCTGGGAATACACCATCCTGCTTGTGTCCCTTTCTTTCCTGTGATACTTGTCGGCTAGGGAGGGCAATCATGGACAAAGGCATGACCGTTTCTTATTGAAAGCTTTGTTGTGTGCGTGGAGGGAAGGTAGACGGGGGACTGGAGGGTCTAGAGCGTCATTCGCGTTTTCTGGGTTTCCTCCAGAGCGCAGTGTCATTCTTTCCTCTCAACAGTCCGCGCTGGGAGGGGTTGATGACACTGATTTGAAGTTTATCAAGAACACATATGAAACAGGGTGGTCCCTTCTGAGAAATGCTGGGTTGGACAAAGCCTTTGGTATCAGGTCTTGGGCTCTGTGATGCTTTGAAACGTGCTTCCGGACAAGAACCTTGTTCCCCATATACATATAGAAAAGACAAGCTCTAGATGACTTCGTATCTGTCTCCCAGTGAGCGGAAGCCCAATAAAGCCCTCCCAGCTTCCGGCTGAGCAGCCTCCCCTGTTCCAAATTGACCCACTCTCTCGCTTTCTCTTCTTTTTTGGAAGTTATGTGTTTCTAGGGACGTCTGTGTGGTTCATTCGGTGAAACGTCAATTCTTGGTTTGGGCTCAGGTCACGATCTCAGGGGCGTGAGATCGAGCCCTGCATGGGGCTCTGTGCTCAGTGTGCAGTGCACATGAGAATCGTTCCCTTTCTCGCCCCCTCTGCCCCTCCGTCGGCCCTGTGCATGTTCTCTCACTCTAAAATAAATAAACTCTCTATAAAAAAGTGACGCACGTCTCCAAATTTAGGCACGAATGGGTTTGGTTAAATTGGAAATGTTATAAACCCTTGCCTTATGTTGTTTCATTTTGCTGTTGCCACCCAATAGGGCACCTACCACCATCTGTGTGACCACGGAATAAGAGAAAATTCTAAATGTTGCACAGAAGAATGTCCCCGAGGCACTGGAACTTTATGAAGGCATCAGGGACACAGATAGTGGGCAGCTCGAAGCAAGGAGGTTGGAAAACCTGATGGAGATGCTGTAAACTTGAGACACGTATCATTCTGCTAAGACCATCCTCGTAATGGTAAAAGTCATAAAAATTAATTCTACTTCAAAAGAAGGCAATTGTACAGATGGGAAAGTGAGCATCCCAGACCGGAGTGAACAAGGACCGCCCCAGTTACAGTGGTGAGGGCACGAGGAACCATCCAGTGGAACCACAGGTGCATGTCGAGGGATCCGAGAGGTTGCATAAAGGACGTGTTTCAGCATGAAAATTTAAAAACACTAAACAAAGGTGCAGTGTTCAGTCGCAGCGACTGAAAAGATGCCAGGAAGTGAGCTGAACCTGAGATGCTCATCCAAGGTCTTCAACCACAGACTCCAACCAGTGCCCCAGATGGCAATGCCCCAACGGCCGTCTACACACTGGGCACGCTGAGGGTTTAAAATGTCTTCACGTTCTTCTACTCATTTAAACACCCGCACTGTTCTCCGAGGCTGGTCCCAGGCTCATTTCCTGACAGGAAAACTGAAAGGCTGAGGGACATGTCCCCAGAATGTCAGAGTTGTCTTCATTCTAAGCATGTCCAGGGTTTTCTCTGGTCTTCACTAACTGTGGGACGATGGCGGCCACATCCCCAAACGTCCTTGGTAAACTCAGTCCTGGGAGGTACCTGCTTCCAGATCTCAGAAGTTCATATGCGACATTGGAAATGAACTCACGTTCTTCGACAATCCCACCTGCAAAATGCTCATGACAGAAATACCTAAGCCACTGAGTGCTATGAGAACTAAGTGAGTTAACACCCGTGACCTTCCTACGAAGGGGCTTGGTGTACATCTATCATTAATACTGTTGTTGATACCGTATTAGTATGGTGGACATGAAAGATATGCATTGTCTTTGGGGACGGCGAGGTCTTTCCAATCGGTAATAAAGAGGGTTTTTGGCTCCCACACACAGTGTGTCATAGACACTGTCCTTTGTGCACTGGGAGTACTATGTCCTGCCCGCCAGGGACACTGTCCTGCTACCAACATCATAGAGGAAGCAGGAGGTGCCCTGCCCACCATCAGGAATGGTCCTTCAGTACAGCCCTTCAGTAGTGCCATCTTGGGCACTTGCCCTTGCTGGGGCCACAGCAGCGGCATCACTGTAACCACTGACCTCACAGAGGAGGCAGGCCCAGCAGCGGTGTCATAACAACAGAGCAGCTTCAGGACGTCCGCTCCAACGATGCAGCGCTGCTCTTTCCCCACGCACCTGCCCCTCACAGGCTCCAAGGACTGGATTCATGCCTTCACGCACTGAACCCCAACTGAATGCCTCTTAGTTGCAGAGCCACTGTAGGTGGCAGAAAGAGAAGAGCGAGAAGAAGCCATCCAGCTTGTAGAGATGATGTTCACATGGTTGGGGACAGGAGCTACACAGATAGGAAGACAAATGACACGTTTGAAATGAGGGACAGTGTATACAAGGAACACATCACATCACACCATGTGAGGAGGTACATCGGATTAGAGCAGCTGCTCTAGTCCAGAATGTAAGAGCGATAGGCTGGACGGTAACGTGGGGGCAGGTGCAGCCACGTCCATTGCTGCACGGGAGCCCCAAGCTGGAGAAGGGAGTGCTGGGAGGTTACCAAGCGTGAAGCATGTGGGCGTGTGTATCTGAACCTTGGGGAGGAGGACCGAGAGCTGTCCGGGGTGCTGAGACCCAGCTTGCGAGGTTGGGGAGAGGTCCACGGTGTGGTCACCACAGTGAGCACAAGGAAAGGAAAGACGTAGGAGAGGGAGGGTCACAGAGACTGAGACATGGGGGGTCATGGAGCTGAGCACCATAGGAGAAGGTGGGTCTTGTCCACATCGGAACAGAGAGCCATTGGAGGGTCAGGAGCAGCCCTCTGAAGGGAGCAGAGGGATAGGATCGCCCCACTGCTGAGTGAGAAGTGGGATGGAGTGGTTGGAGGGGCAAAGCAGGATGGCACACGCTCTCTCACTCCTAACGCATTTACGGGATGGAGAAGATCTGGAACACGTGGTCTGGCACGGGATGTAGGATGTTAGGTTGTGGACGGAAATGCTCTTCCCGTAGAAGTATGAAATACAGTCATCCAGCTGAACACCTTATAAAGCCCCAGCTTCAGCCCGCTGCCAGCATCAAGGTGACCAATTCCCATGTGAGTCACGACCGCCCCACAAAAGGTCGGACCAGCAGTGCCCTAAGCCTCACGCAGCATTATTGAGGAGGACGAGGCAGGGAGCTGTGTAATGGGGAAACGTAGCCTGGTTATGTTTCACAGCACACTTGGCGAAAAATTGCCTCTTCGTTTCAATATTTAAACATGATTTAATGGTTGACTGGAACTGAATGTTCATATCCAACCATGTTATGGGCGGGCAAAATAAGGGGGTTTTTCTCTTCTTTGATTCTTTGTCAAGCACTGTCTGATTGCTCGGACCTGGCAGATGTGGATGGCGCATCTTCTACCCTGACCTCACCCCTCCCTGCTCTCTCTCTCATGACTGTAAAGACGATCGTTCCCACTACACTTCCGAACGGCGGCTTGTAGAGTGTCAATGGCACCCCCCCCTTTTTGGTCAGCACCATCCTAATCCCGTTTTTCGTCTCACTTCCTGAAGGGGCTCACGTCCCCAGTTTCTTTTTCCAATTTGTGATTCCCAGGTCCACATTTTATAGCATCCTGATGTGCGCATTCTACTACTTTAAAACGATTTCCTGTTGCCTCCTCTGGGCTCTGGGAGCATAGAGCTGTCGCCATTTTGCCTTTTTTTTTTTTTTTCCTTTTTCTTTTTGCAATCGGCTCTTCCCAGAAGGCCGTTTGCTGATGTTTGTAGAGTTTGGTCTATTATAGTGAGTAAGATGGGCTAAGGACGTCTCCATATCATTGTTCTCGAAGGTAATGCTGTGTGGGCTCCCGTGTCCAACCCAAAATGGTCCGTGGGGTATGCCTCATTTCTACTTGGATTTTTTCCAATGTATCAAAAAGGGACAAGGATGTATTGTTGTGCTGCTGAAAAATGCAAAACTTTTTTTTTTCCCCCAAAGGATGCTGAGCAGAAGAATGTCCTGTGTGTTGCATTCAGGGAAGGGACGTTTTTGGGCAAAGGCAACATGAAGCCTGTGGCTCTGTCAGAGAATATGAGATTGGGCAAGGGCAGCCTGGGAGGAAGACCAGAAGGGTTCCTGTCATAGTATGCACTTGTCAGGAATGAATCACCCACTACTTCTTCATAGGGAGCCTCTCCGTGGGGGATATAAAAATAGATGGAGACGTTCAGAATCCACTCCATCATTCTTTCTCCCTGGGAAACTGCTTCACCAAAGACCAGAGACAGAAAACTTTGATGGCAGTGGCGAGATCAAAGTCTGTTCTTGCAAAAGAAATCTTCCTGCATGGAAATGTCTGGAGACTGGAGAAAAAGAAAGGCAAAGTCCCTCCCTTGCCCTAAGCCTGTGAGACATCTTTCTGAGTCAACTAGGTCTGTTGGGGTGTTACAGACACAGACTTTCTGGACCTTCCAGAATGTGCTAATTGAGAGACTATAAATATATATATATATATATATATATATATATATATATATATAACTATATAACATGGAGCATGTTTTATGCCTGCCTTCTCTAGAGAATATATGACAGAGATTCCCATTTGAGTTCATCTTTTGCAATTTGGAGAATGAATTATTATTCATCTCCTCCAGTGTCAGTCATCAAAGCCCACACAAGAAGATATTCCCTGAATTTTAGTTTGGCGGATGTGACAGCAAGTGTAAGAGAAGGGAGAAATAGGGTTTCTACAAATAAATGTGTGTGTTTTCTTTTATGAGCCAAGGATAATATTAGACCCAGGCGTCTCTCTTGGGCATATCTCTCAACAAATGTCGACCTAAATTTTCAACTTGAGTTTCTCAAGCTACTGAATATGGGTGCATAGGAGCACCGCATTCCTGAGTTTTCCGATCGATTGCATCCTGATTCATCTTTATGTTTTTATTCTGTACTTTGTCTTCATTGAGGAGTTGACTCCTGACCATACGGTTGTCAGCAGATCCAGACTTCAGATGAATGAACAGGCTTATCTTTCCTGGACGCTGTGTATGCCTCATTTTCCTGAGAGTCTCAATTTTCTTGAGGTGTCGAGAAATATTTTTCTCAGTTATGTTGTAGACAATTCTAAGACAAGGCAGGCTAACGGTTCAAGGCATCTTTGGGCATCCTGCCGTGGTTTGTATTTTCTAGATGGTTCATCAAAAGGGAGACATCTCCATAATTCACTATCACATAAGTCAATGACCCAATATACCATATATATTATATATGAAGAAAAACGGAACAAAAGTAAAAACATTGTAAGTGCAAATTTGATCTCCTGAAACATTTGGAATGGTGAAAGTTGATTGTTAAAGGATTCGCTTGCCTAATGAGTTGGAAGGGATAGATGTTCCTCCACCCTTCATAGATGACTCAGAAATCACTTGGAGCCATCAGAACTTCCAGGCTCTGGACACCTCATCCTCCCAATTGTCAACAAACCCTGCCAGTTTCTCACGCACTAAATGCCCCTCTTCATCGTAGACCATTATCCTGATTGCTGCCATCTATACTGGCTTGAGAAGGTCAGAGTTCTTCAAGCTGGTTTTTATTTTTTAGAGTAGATATTACTGTGCCCAGATCATGCAAGCCTGTTTGAACACATATTTGGACTTAAGCTACATAATATATCTTATTAGGTGTGATTCATTATTCAGTTTTGGTCATGATGACAATGATAATGTTACTATCTTCTGGCTTTCTGTCTTTTTACAGGTAGTCATGAAGCGACGAACGTCCCTTCCACATGCACACGTCAGGGGCTCTTGCTAACGAGCACGTGGGAGCACCATCAACCACAGAAGGGTCTTCAGCACCATGTTGGACAATGAAAGAGATCCGAGTGTGCAGGATAAAAGAGGTAAGACCGTCATGGCACTGGTGTAATATGAAATTATTTTGCAGCTATTAAGAATTATGTTTCCAATGCGTGGGTTCATGGGTGAAGTTCAAAAATAGAATATTAATTCAGAAATGCAGCCCATAACACTAGATAGAATTAAATTTTGAAAGATAGAAACATATGTATCTACGTGAATTATGTATACCACTCTTTACGCTCCCTTACACACTTATCAGAGATCATACTTAACACAGAGATAAGAGGGGGTGGGTGGCCAGGGGAGGATGGAAGGAAACATATTTAGAATCTGGAGAGAGAGGAACAAATCCCTATCTCAGGTAAAGACCTTATACCTTACGTTTCCTTTCATCTTGCCTTTGAGCAGTTATAAAATAAAATTAAATAGTATCCCAACTTGTTATTTTGTAAACGTCAAAAGTATATGAGCGTGATGAACGTGCAGATTGTGTGAGAAGCGTGACCTATAGAGATGCACGCCTGCCTAGGAAGAAGGAGCTCTGTCCTAGGTGGGACCTGGCGATGGTGTATGGGTTTTTGGAGAGACGCAACCCTGAAGACTTCTGGGTATCAGACGTGAGGGACAACCCTTGCTCTTGGTAACGGAGTGCAGGATGAGGTATGCATCTCCAAATCGAGATCAGGGATCTGAGGCTTCCCATAGGCAAACCTGTGGGCCCGCTGTCATTGCTGCCTCCCCAACAAGTTGCCCCTAAGTGGCATGGAGGCATGCAGGTGAGACCGCGTCACTTAGCTGTGGAACGACACCAGCCTCCCTCAGCTGAGCCCAGGAAGCAGGGTGTATCAGAGGCAAGTGAGCCTGGCTCTCCAATGGTGATGATTCTCCATGATGTTCTGCTACCCTGGTCTCCCCCAGAAGCTCCTCTTGAGCGGTTGGGGAGGGAGAGGCGCAATCTTCACTTTGGACGTGTACAAAGGAAATACAGATTTTACCACCTATAGCTGAAATGCACACCCCAGGAGCTCTTCTGTTACACAACTAATGCTGTGAAACACAACATGCTCGTTCCAACGTGGCCATACAGCAGGAAAATGGGATGATCTAGATTTACTTCCGCCAAGGCCTAAGAGTGAAGCAGGCGCCGTCCCGCCCTCCCTGTGCTGACCAATGGCCGAGTTGCCCTATGTCGTTCGTGTGAGACGCTCACCTGGGAACCCGCAGTGAACAAAACACCCGCGTGTCACGTAAACAGCGGCCATCGTGTATCAGCAATGCATGTCGGAAGGGTTAGAGATGCTCGTTGTGAGATTTAAGGAAAGATGTTGCTGTTGGTCTATGTCCATCAGCTCCAGAAAGCAAAGATACTCATTTCATAACTTTGAGCTCTCCTGGGACAAGCTATCAGGTTTTCCTGACTTCTTGTGATAAAGATTTTTTTTTTAATCTTGATACGTGATAGGTTTTTTTTTCAATTTTTCATGATAAAGATTTTTTTCTATTTTTTTTTTTGAACAGCTGAGATGCTTTTTTTTTTCACACACACAAGTCTATTGGAATTTTGCCTATATTTTAATGTTCTTATTTTGATTGCTATTACATTAAATCCGGGAAACTTTGTGAAAACTATTTAAAATTATTTGGCTCTTGTCCCTAAGTTTTAATCCTTCTTTTCCCATTAATTTCTGTTGTAAATGCATTTCTTTATCTGTGATGCTAGCACGCACCTGGTCAGTTTCTCTCGTCCTTACTATCTCTTCTGTCCTCCTTGTAAATAGTGGGTCCTCCCAAGGCCCCATCCTTGACCTCCATGTTTTTTTTCCAGCTGCTCTGTCTCTGCAGGCAATGTTATCTATTCCCATGGTCATATATGCCCTTTGTATCAAGAAGACCCCCCAGTTCTGCAGCTCTGACCTCATCCCTAAAATCCCAAGTGCAACTACCAACTTGTTATCGACCCTTGGGTGCCTGTAAGCCAGCTCATAGCAAACACACCCAACATAAAGCTGTTGCTTCTGTATTGCACACAAACATGTACTCTCTTCCAGTTTCTCCAGCCCAGTAAACAGCAGGCAACTCAGACTTACACATTGGATTCCCGTCTTTCTGTCCCCCCACACCCATTAATAGACCACATCAATAAGGCTGTCCAGTCCATTTTAAAATTATAGTGCAGGGGCGCCTGGCTGGCTCAGTCTGGATAGCTTGTTACTCTTGATCTTGTGGTTGTAAGTCTGAGCCTCTCGTGGCAGATAGAGATTATTTAATAATAAAATATCTTAGGGGCATCTGGGTGGCTTGGTCAGTTAAGCGGCTGCTTTTGGCTCAGGTCATGATCCCAGGTCCTGGGAGTGAGTCCTGCCTCAGGCTCCCTGTACAGCCAGGAGCCTGCTGCTACCTCTTGCTCTGCCTGCTGCTCCTCCTGCTTGAGCTCTCTCTCTGTCAAACAAATAACCAAAATCTTAACAAAGTAATAAAATCTTTTAAAAATTAATTAGTTACTTCACCTGTCCAATTTCCTTCATTCCCAGCACGGACACCTTACCACAGCTGCCACGGTCTTTCATTGTTGCTGTTGTTAAGACCTGCCCAGGGCTCTCCCAAGACCTACTTGTCCTCTTGGGCAACCAGTAATTATTAACTAAATAGTCCTTATCATTGGTTTAAGTTATCAAGTCCTCTCACCCAGCGCTTCCAATCATACTAACACGGAAGGATAACTTCTAGCTTAGCCTAAATGCCTTCCATGACTTGCCTTTACCTCCCTCCACGGGCTCGTCCCCCATCTCTCGCCCCCCAACCATGGTGTTACAGCACTGGCTCATCGTTTTCAGCTTCTCAGGCACAAGGCACAAAAAATATGTCCTAAAGTTGTCTTTAGCAGCAAAGGAGTTAATATGCATTAAGTACTTAGAGCCGTATTCACATGGGCCCTCAATAAATTTGCTTTTGCACACAGCATTCGATGACTATTAGCAGCTAATATTAAGTACCCTATTATCCAGGATATGAACTAACTTGTCTTAAATCACATGTAATAATGAGGCAATAGTTCTGCCATGTGGTGACTGTATCCAATTTCTAAGTCATCCTTGCTGCCACCAAAGTGAAGCAGGTCAGGTGGCCTTTTCTTTTCTAAAGTCTGTAGCTTAAAAATATGGCAGAGTGGGGCGCCTGGAGGCCTATGTCTGTTAAGCGTCTGCCTTCAGGTCGGGTCATGGACCCAGGGTCCTGAGATCGAAGCCCTAGTCAGGCTCCCTCTGCTTCTCCGCTCTCTGCCTACTCCTGCTCTCTCTCTCTCTCTCTCTCCTGCATGCACCCTCTCCCTAATAAATAAATAAAAATATTTTTTTAAAAAGCCATAAAAAAGAGACATTAAAAAAAAAAAATACTGCCAAGCAGCAGTATAACCGTTGTTGCCCTTGTCAGTGAACACACATACCTGTTTACGCTGGTATTTATCCGGGAGTGGCAATGTTGGGTCACACGGTAAGCATGTCTTCAACTGTGTGGATACTATCACAGGCTTCCCAGAGTGCCTTTTTTCCAAATTACATGCATATGCTGTTTTTTTTTTTTAAGGTCTAGTCAAATGCTATTCAAATCAGCTATGTTGATAAATAATTCCTTCCAGAATACAGTCCATACGTCAGAATGTATCCGTATTAGCTCAAAAGAGTATTCTAATTACAAAGAAATTAGGCATCAGCCTAAAAATTATCTAGGAATTGCAAATGACATATCATTCTGTATTTGTATTGTATGTGTCATTATTTGGGATATCTCATTATTTTTTTTAAAGATTTTTATTTATTTATTTGACAGAGAGAGATCACAAGTAGATGGAGAGGCAGGCAGAGAGAGAGAGAGGGAAGCAGGCTCCCTGCTGAGCAGAGAGCCCGATGCGGGACTCGATCCCAGGACCCCGAGATCATGACCTGAGCCGAAGGCAGTGGCTTAACCCACTGAGCCACCCAGGCGCCCTGGGATATCTCATTATTTTAACTACAACCTTCTACTGCAGTTGGCCTAGTCACAGCAAACAGTATTCTATATTTTAGGAATAAATTCAATATATCATCTAAGAGTTCGTCCTCACATTCTGCCTTCGTGTGCATTAAAGGATCAACATTTCTGTTAAGGCTCACAGGGATTTTGAATCCACATACATATATCATTAGGCTGAAAGTGAACATCTTTAAGGTAGATTCACCAGCAGTCTGGAATGTTACAATGATGACCAATGTGCATTTCTACTTTTAACTTATCACTCGCAGTTTGTATACCCTGAGATATCCATGTCGCCTGACCGACTGTAAGGTTTCGGGAACTCTGAACTCGGAGCTGCTATTCTGTAGTTGTTTTATCGGGATGTTATGGTTGTGAATCCATACTACAGTATTGAATCCCTACATAAAGAAATTATTTTCCAGTTTCTTAAAGTCGACAAATACGTTTACTCAGTGAGAGGAGTGACTATTATGGAAACACTTTTGAGTAATAATGTGCTGAGTTTAAGCAGGAGTTTTATATTGTAGTAAAAAAGTTGAACTTAAGAGGCACCTGAGTGGCTCAGTGGGATAAGCCTCTGCCTTCGGCTCAGGTCATGATCCCTGGGGTCCTGGGATTGAGCCCTGCATTGGGCTCCCTGCTCAGCGGGAAGCCTGCTTCTCCATCTCCCACTCCCCTTGCTTGTACTCTCTCTCTGTCAAATAAATAAATAAAATCTTAAAAAAAAAAAAAAGTTGAACTAAATAGTGCCATTCTGTTGGACTTTCCTCTGCTTACCAAAATGATGATCCTTACAGCTGGCCATCTGTGGTTGGGCAGCTATGTTACATAAATTTTGTGAGTTTGTTTCTTTAGTGATACTGCTTCCTACTCTACAATGTATATTTTTTTAATATTTTATTTATTTATTTGACAGAGAGAGACATAGAGACGGAACACAAGCAGGGGGAGTGGGAGAGGGAGAAGCAAGCTTCCCGCTGAGCAGGGAGCCTGATGTGGGTCTCGATCCCAAGACCCTGGGATCATGACCTGAGCCAAAGGTAGATGCTTAATGACCAAGCCTCCCAGGTGCCCCTCGTCTACAATGTATTTAATCTGAGCTGTATGCTGTGTATGGCATGGTTCATTCCTTGGCCCAGCTAACATGCAGATCTGATCCTGTTTTCACTTGGCATTTCTGGTTCCCTGTTTAACCAGATTCTAATGGCACAAACTGCCAACTTTTAGCAAAATTCCTTCTCTTCTGTCTTTTCCAACTGGTTTTTATCGGTTTCCTCTTTTGTTTGTATCATTTCTCGTGTGTCGTTGATTAGGGGCTCACTGATTTACACAGATGAAGAAATAACTCCCACAAAGATAGAAATCTCGTACAGCCTTAATACTGGGGGAATGAGCCAATATGGAATTTGTGCTTTTCTTTACCTGTATGGATTTGGAGTAGATGGAAAATAAGGTCCGTTTGGAGCATGCACTGACCCCTAAGGTTGGTCTACACTTCTTCCTGTTTCTATCCTAACCCACCACAAACCCAAACCCAGTGTCTTCATCCAAAATACCGTGAGCGGAGCGCCTTACACACAACAGGCTTTTATTTCTCATAGTTCTATGGCTAGAAGTCCGAGATTAAAGTGTGAGCAGGTGTCTGGTGATACCTGACTTCCTGGTTTTAGTCTTCATGGCTCTTCTTTGTAAGGTCAGTAACCCCATTCATCAGGGCTGCACCCTCATCACCTAGTCACCTGCCAGTGACCTGTCCTTCCAAACACCATCCCATTAGGGCTGAGTTCTAACTTGAATTTGGGGGGGGGGACAGAAACATAAACTTAGCACCAAATTTGGAAACATAAAACGTGACTGTGAAGGGAACAGAACTCCACGGCTGTATTTATTTCTCTATAAGAATGTCATTTCTTAGAGGGACAGAAACAATGACGTTTTATAAAAATTTGATATAAAATAGCTATTCCTAACAGAGCTGTGAGTCCCGGTATCAAGTCCTTAAGGTTCCATTTTTACAAAAACGAAACTCGAGAACCCTAACACTGTGTTAGTTGCATTTATTTCTTGGTTTCAGTGGGCGGGAGGGCAGGAGACATAACAGGAGCTTCGGAGTCTGGCAAATGTGAGCTCGGAACCAAGCTCTGACAGGGGACTTGAAGTTTTATGTCTCTAAGCTATCATTCCATTCTCTGGAGGACAGAGAGAATACCATCAACAAAATCTGTAAAGTGTTTAGAGGGTTTGACCAATGATCTTTCAAAATGGTTGTACCAATTTACCATCTTCTAGTGCCACTCGAGAATTCCACTGACTTCTCTCCGTCTTGGCCCATGACCAATGAGCCGCTAAGCTCTTAGCATCTGGGACAGAGACATGAATGGCCATGTGGCGGAAGCTTTGGGTACCCACGTGGGACGGTGTGTGGCTGGTGAGATGTGCTGAGAATGTGGGGGAACCCAATTCACGGAGGACCCAACGGTCGTATTTTAATGATGGTCTTCACCCTAAGAGGTGAGGCTCTTTCAACGACTTCTCCCCTTTGGTCATCTGATCTGTCTTCCCTCTCACGTCCCTTTCTTCCTGTCTGGATTGACACTTGCCTACTGTTTCGAATCACCTTCCCCAAAATGGAACTTCCTTTTTTTCCCTCTCTCTCTCTCTCTTTCTACCCTACTTTAATCTAGTCCATTGCAAATTCCTGGTTCATCCCTGATGTGACTTTCTCCAGGAAGCTTGACTTACACCTGTCCTTGACTTGGGTGGCGTTCTGAGTAAAATCACGTGTCCCTAAATGGAGACACCCATCCCTGCAATGGCTTTCAGAAAGGCGTCTGTTTCTCCCATATGCCTGGCATCCCAAAGGCAGGAAGGGCCTGCACTTTATTCTCCATCCCTTACCAAATACTCTTTCGTTCTCTTTGCTTAATTCCCACCCTCCAACACCTTCCCCCTTCCGAGGCTCCTCTCCCACCAGCCTTGGAGGATCCCTTGACTAACCCATGTGATCGTGCCTTACAGAAGCAAGTCCCCAAATCCTGATTGAGTGACAGAAGACAGTGAGATTTATAAAATATATGTGGTATCAGGTACATTTGCCATGCCTCTAGTGCACTGTGTTCACAACTTCGCCTGCGTTGTTTCTAACAGTGTTGTTTAAAACTGGCTTCCTTTCTCTTCCTGATTCTTTTTTAGTGAGTTTCCTCATTTCCCCAGAGACTTATTGAATCATAGATTTTGCAGCATTTAATTAACTTCTATTGAGTATGGTCTCAGCATATGTCAGACATACAGGCAGGGTCTACTGATCTCCATCCGCGACTTCCTGGCACATACTGAGTTATCTACCCGCAGAACAGGACACATACAACCTCATTAATCTCGCCTCAGCGATCCCAGAGTCCCGCTCCTCCCAGACCTCCGTGGGAAACGTATTGAGTACCCAGTTTCATATATTATTTAGAGAACCCTATTGATTTCTACAACTTTTCCTGGGTCAGAAGTCTGGTGATTCACTGCCCCCACATGCCTTTTCACTGCGGGATGAGAAACCGTTGACCCGAATGTGAGTTCTCTGTGCACGACGAGACCATTGCAGTGGGTTTTATCTGCTTTCGGCAAAGAAGAGCTCTCTGTAGGTACAACCAACCCCATGCGCCGTGGGGACCACTTGGGGAAGATGCTTTTCGCAGATAGGGTAACAGCGAAAATGGCAGAAACGATCACAGCGAAAAAGCTTTCCCCAAATCAGAGATTATCCCATCACAGCTCCCATTTTTAATACCTTTTCTGTATTAGACAAGTGCCCGTTCCTTACTAAGAAGTCTACAGTCGACTTCCGTTACGCTTTTCTGGTGCACATCCTAGAATCCTGACCTTGGCTCACCCGATGTCCTGACATTAGCCAAACAAGCAAATTGTGCCTCACTCTCTGTATTTTCTAATGTTTGAGAATTTCAACATAATGATACAATTAAGAGTTTAGAAAGAACCTGAATGCCAACATCTTAACACCCTTGGAAAAGACAGGGCCTGGGACAGTCCGGCAATCCATTTCTTGCCTTTGGCTGGGGACATGAAAGAGAAGAAAGACAGGTGTCAGCTCTGGCCGGTCTCTGCAACGCTGTCTCCTAGCCGGAAGGATGCCGTGCTGTCTCCTGTTCAGGGGGGTCCGTATCTGTGATCCGCTTCAGCCGAACATAGCTGGTGTACATAGTATTCTTTGTGGCTTTAGGGACGCGGCTCCCCAGAAACTACTACAGGATCTACGTAACTATCTGACCACAACAGGAGACGTTTCGGAGACAATGTTCTTTATACAGACTGTTCCCACCAGCAGTGCTTAGAGACTTGGAACGCTAAGCAAGGACCCGAGAGGGTCCTCAAGAAAGAAGAGAGAACTAGAACAGCGTGGACGACCCCAGACCTTATTTTCCTGTGTTGAATCATTAGTAAAGTTTGATCCTGGGTAGGATTTGAGAATCTTGTGGGATAACCCAGTGTAGCTGATCTCTATGCTGATTTTAATTTTCTTTACTGTTGCCTATAAACACACACATATCACATTTTAACATTTTATATCGAATCTTCACTTAGTTCCATCATATTTGTAAAGAAGAAGGGAAGCCGTTTCATGGTGTATTATATGGCTTGGCTCTGAATAATAGGTATAGAGCCTTAATAATATAAACTAATAAGTCTTCTGATTTAGCCAAAAATTGTGATTGTTACATGGGATTATGGAGTAGACATGTTGGGGTAAAAATGTAAGAGACAGAAATCCGTAAGTAACTGGTTGATAATCTCTAAAACTAAGAAATAAAAAGAGCACATCTTTGCTTTTAAAATTAAAAAAAAAGGAGGTTAATTCTCAAAGAAACAGCTAAAGTAGTTAAAAATGCATACCTCTCGAGTTCCAGAGACGGGGAAGAGTGAGATAAAGGACTACAGGTTTTAATTATGGCACGAGTAAGGTAATTTTGCTTTATATACACACACACATATGTGCCGTTAATACATCTTTAAATTAAACACTTTTATGAATAAAAAGGTTGACGTTGTGCTTTCCACAAACATCCTCGGTTTCCAGCTCCTGGGTTTTCTGTCCCAAGCGTCCATACCACGCACGTATGCAGCAGCCCACTCATCAGGGTCCTCATTTTGGGGCCGTCTGAGGGTGAAGCAGACTCGTCACTGACACTTTGTGAAGCAGACTCAAAACTGATTTTTTTTCTATTACTGCCAAAGAAATGCGTGATTTGTCCTGTGTCAATGTAATAGTTTAATTTGCATCATCTTTAAAAATTTTGTCCATTCTCCATTTTGGTGCCATCGGGCCAAGCTGTGTCCCTTCATTCTAGCTAACATCCTTCTCACTTTTCATCTGTTCCATCCCATCCCACCCACTGTCTCCCACTGTGGGCGATGTTTGAAGCTGTCCCCAAGCTTTTTCCACATTCTGGGTCACGTAACACTAACTTCTTTTACTCACTCTGAGAGAATGAAAAACTTAGAATGCACTTTTTTTTAAAGATTTTATTTATTTATTTGACAGACAGAGATCACAAGTAGGCAGAGAGAGAGAGAGAGGAAGAGAAGCAGGCCTCCTATTGAGCAGAGAGCCTGATGCGGGGCTCGATCCCAGGACCCTGAGATCATGACCTGAGCCGAAAGCAGTGGCTTTAACCCACTGATCCACCCAGGTGCCCCTTAGAATGCATTTTTTAATGTTTTTAATTCTTTAGGACTTCCTGAAACCAACTCTCCATTCACATGAGTCTGGTCAATCTGTTGTCCCTCATCTGCCCACAAGGCTACGTCTCCGTTCGCTCTGCCGTGCCCTTGGGAATTAACGCTCAACCACATACATAGTTTCCTGTCTGAACTGAGATCCCCCAAGGTAGGGAATTCATCTTGATCGTTTGATTATAGGGTGAGAAGTCATTGGACAAATGACTAGCCTTCTCGTGGTATAAGGGCACAGCGATCGTTCGTTCTCTCCTACATGCACACTCTGCCCGAAACATAGAAACGCAAACCTACAATGACACCAACCATTGTTCACAGACTGTTTTTATGAACACTGAAATGAATTAGTTCCCTTTTCAATTCTCAAAGCATCCCATTTTATATGAAAACATAATGGCGTTTTAATAAGATGGTTGTCATAGTGGAAGTAATTGCGTCTATCAGCAGATACACTCGGTTCTGTGATGGAAATGAAACCACAAACCGCAGGACGCGCCTGTGTTCGCTCAGACTGAACTTCCCGAAGTACTTTTCGTGAGACCTCATTGATGCGTGACTATTTATCTGTCTTGGCTGTATAATTACACATTATGCAGATGAGGCAGCCGTGATAGATATCGTTTCTGAACGTTGCAGAGAAATTACGTGCAACCTCTCGGAGCTGATTGGGGGCTATTGTTAGTCTTCTTCTGGTCTGTAATGTGCGGAAGGGAACGCTGAGCGTTTAGTATTTGCTATACAAAGTCGAAACGTTGACATGGAGGTCCATGTGTGTCCCCCGTTTAGCAACTGAAGCTGAATTATTACCTTCTGTCTGTCCTTTGTTTCTTCACATTTATGCAAACGAATGCCTCGTTGACCCGCATGCTGAGTTTCCATTTATTTTTTCATACTTAGCATCCCGTACCTGCTTGTATGCGAGTAATTATTATTATTATTATTATTATTATTATTATTATTTTTACGGAGTCATCGTAGGGAAGAGAAATGCCATCTCTGATGGTGAAGAGAACACAGACGGACCAACAAGTTGCCTGTGATCCATCAGGACCGGGAAGAACACAAAAGGAGTTCTCTTCTTCCCACGGTTTTATACGTTTCAGTATTTCTAAAGGCCAAAATGTCTTCGAAGAGATATCTATTCACCTCGTGGCCCACAGACCTGCTGCCCTCTGGCCATCACCTGGGAGCCTCTGAGAAATGCAAACCCTGGGTCCTGCCCCCCAGAACTTCTGAATCTGACTTTGCATTTTGAAAGGTTCCCCCCGTGTTTTGTGTGCACATTGAAGTTTGGGAGGCACGAGTCTAAAAGATTTTGCCTCGAGATCTGACAAAACATTTGTCTCCCCACCCCAGCCCCACCTTTTATTTATTTATTTATTTATTTTTTAAGTAGGCTCTGTGCCCTGCTCAGAGCCCAGTGTGGGGCTTGAACTCAGGACAAGACCTGAGCTAAGATCAAGAGTCAGATGCTTAACCGACTGATCCACCAGGCACCCCCTCCCCATTTTAAAAAGATACTTGATCGTGCCAATAATGCTTTTTGCTTTCTCAATATAAATTAAAATTATTGAGAAATGTCGGCACACCTGGTGGCTCAGTTATGTGTCCAACTCTTGATTTCAGCTCGGAATTACCTCAGGGCCATGAGATCGAGCCCCATATCGAAATACACTCTCCGCGGAGAGTCGATCTTTTTCCTCCCAGGTGCTCGCTCTCTGTCTCAAAAAAGTAAATAAGTCCTTAAAAAATATTGAAAAAGACTTGCTGAAAAATATGACTGCCAACATCATTAGGTGCTGCAGGAGGTCCTGTCTCAGACAGCGGGAGGTCATGAGGAAGGAAGCCGTGCGGGTATCGGAGGGAGATCCTTGTGAGGAAATGTGGGCATTGCCCGTGCCTTTGGGCAGGGTTATGGCGGAGAGGTGAACGTTCACGCCATTTTGCTTCCTGAGATCTTGGTGGGAGTTCCTGGAGACCAGCAGCTAGAAACCTGTGAAGACCAGGACTGTTGTGTACCCAAGAAGAACAGACCAAAGAGCTTGGAAACAAACCGCTATGGAAGGACGGAACAAGAAAGCAAGGTATGCACATGAGGAAAGGTTTCTAAGGTGGAAACCGTGAAGATTGTGTCCAATGACACACTGAGTCCAGGTGGGTGGATGGGGGAAGAAGGCAGGGAGGTGGATGGACATGTTGAGTCACTTTATTGTGTACCTGAACATATTATAACACTGTATGGTAACTGGAAATTAAAATTTTTATATGGCGTCTTAAGTTCACGCGGCTGAGGAATGGGCTTGGCCTTGTGTGCCATGTGGAGGTCACTGGTGACCTCGAGAAATGTACGATAGAGATCCAAAGACGTCGTCATCAACCAGGTTTTTTCCAAGTGTTTTACCCTCAGGAGAGAACTGGGGCAGTTCCTGGAAAAGGAAATGGGGACATTCCCAATCTTTCAAGAAGACTGTTTTTTCTGTTTCGTTTGGTGAGCGCGAGGTTTGATGGCAGAGTGATCGCCTGCTGCTGGTTGGACGGTTCTAGTTCCGTGCGAGCACCCCATAATGACAGAGAAGGGAGAGAGGGCTGCGGAAGGCTCAGAGACGTCCACGCTGACAGGCCAGTGGAGGGGCGCCGTGGTGGACTGAGCTCATGGTGGGACGGCTGGATTGTGGGCATGACGGTGGGTCGGTGGGTAGACTCGAAGGCAGAGCCAGTGGAATCTCTCTGCTGATGGCTTCATACTTTTCCAGTGAAAGAGGAAGGTCATGAGCCACAAGCAAAGATGGGGAGAAGGTCCCGGACATCGGACGTATGCCGACATTGAGCTGGGAGAAGGTAGGATCCTGTTAGAACCCCGCCGTTGAGAGTGTGGTCTGCGGACCAGCGGCGTCGCCACGACCTGGAGTTTATTGGCTTACCACCGACCTCTCCTGCGTTAAACGACTTAGAAGCCACGAGGTCTCTTGTGGGTTTTTTCTTCATTAAAGATTTTATTTATTTACTTGAGAGAGAGAAAGAGAAGGACCATGCATGGCAGGAGGTGGGGAGAGGGAAAGTCTCAAGTAGGCTTCATGCCCAGCGCAGAGCCCAACATGGAGCCTGAGATCGTGCTCTGAGCCGAAATCAAGAATCAGATGCTTCACTCCCCCCTGTGCCCCCCCCCCGGTGCCCCAATGAGTCGTTGATTTCTAAGACACTTGTTTTCACATTTGCACACTGGATCCAAATGGGACGATTTTAAAAATCCGGATGCCTAGGCTGCGCACAAGACGAATTCCATCAGAATACAAACACAGCATTCTTTGAGACCAACCTGGGGTTCTAGTAGGAAATCCATTTTCCTGAGCGTGTTCTGGGTCTGGAGGTACGTGGATGAACTCAGGAAAGCCCCCTGGAGGTCCGTGGCCGTCCTGTGCTTGAGGAGCCCGTTCTGCTAGGTTGGACGTTTTCCTCCAGCTCTCGTCTGTGGCACAAGTGTAGGTGTCGAATGCACCATGAGGTGCGTTTAAGGAGGACTGGGGCTTTGCCAAGCGATGAGAACGAGAGCTGAGTTCCGTGGACCCTCCTGCTTCCCTCCCCTGCGGTCGCCGTCTCGCTAACTACAGCAGCTGCATTCGTAGCTGTCCTGCATTTTCGCTTTCTGTACAGGATTTAAAAGAATGTTTTTGAGAGCGGAATGTGCTGATGTGTCCTATGCTTCCCCGGCCCCGTACTCTTGACGTATTTGCTTCAGAACCATGAGAGCGTGTGATAATACAGTGCAGTCCCATCCTCTATGTGTGTGTGTGAGCGAACGATATTATCTTGTTGTTTCAACTTGAATAGACTCATCAGTAAATCTATGATACCCCAGGATCCTTTTTTTAAGGTTTTATTTATTTATTTGACAGAGAGACAGAGATCATGAGTAGGCAGAGAGGCAGGCAGAGGGAGATGGGGGAAAGCGGGCTCCCCACCAAGCAGAGATCCCCATGCGGGGCTCCATCCTGGGACCCTGAGATCATGACCTGAGATGAAGGCAGTGGGTTAACCCACTGAGCCACCCAGGTGCCCCAGTGACCCCAGAATCTTGACTATCATTTCCTCATTTTTGTTTTTCTTTTTTGCTTTTTCATTTCTTTTATTGATTTACACAGATTTCCATGTTCCTCTCGAGGGCTTGATTTAATTTGGGTAATTTATATTTTCCAAGGATTATTCCCAACTTCTCTGCAATTTTCCAGTGTATCTGCACAGATTCGCACAAGGCATTGCCTTACAAATCCTTAATTTACTTTCTGTGTCTCTTACATATTCTGTTTCTCATGTCCAGGTTTGTTGATTTCCTTCATCTGCCTTTTCCTTTCTTTTTCTTTTTTTTTTTTTAATTTTTTTTAAAAGATTTTATTTATTTATTTGACAGAGAGAGATCAGAAGTTGACGGAGAGGCAGGCAGAGAGAGAGAGAGAGAGAGAGAGGGAAGCAGGCTCCCCGCTGAGCAGAGAGCCCGATGCGGGACTCGATCCCAGGACCCTGAGATCATGACCTGAGCCGAAGGCAGCGGCTTAACCCACTGAGCCCCCCCAGGCGCCCCTTCCTTTCTTTTTCTAACCAGTGCTTTTTAACCATCTTTTCCAGAGTTTTGTCTCTTTTTCTTATTAAATCAAAGACTAATTTTCTGGGGGTTTATTGGTATTCACTGTTTTCTTTTTATGAAATTATGTAAGTGTGTTTATACACGCACACATACGTCAGACAAACATACTTCTAGTGGAGAAATTAGACTGCCCACATAGGAAAGGGCAAGAAGGAACAGCCGTTGCAGAGGAAGCCCCTGGGACATGGGATGGCTGTCTGCAGAGACGTGTCATGCGCTTTTGTGAGCAGACGCCCGCTGCCTACGTCGACTTCCGCTGGTCTCGCAGTATCGTCCTAATCCCGCGCTCTGTTTGCGGCCGTTTTCCACTTTGACAGTCACAAAGTTGGAGATGCAGTCATGGAGCCCGGAATTCAAATGTTCTCAGCTTCTCACTTTGTACCTACAAGCACATTTCTGTGCCACCATGCGAGCCTTCCTCCTCCAGAACCTTCTGTGGGAGGCAGAGACCGTCACACCTGCCTCAGGCGATTGTGAACGTGAGCGGTTTCCCCCGCATTAAATATACACCAGGTCAGTGCCTGTTGTGTAAGCATCCCTTGTTCCATGTTCGCTGGTTTCAAGGTTTGTTTTATGATTGTAAACCAATTATTTCTGAATCTCCCAATTCGCATCTTGTATGGTGATCTGACTGTGTCTACATTTTCCAGAAGCGCAACCGTTAGATAAAAGGACTGGAGAGGTTTTAGGTGAATAATCCTCCGGAAAATGCAATCACTGACAATGACAAACAATGCTTCTCCATCGTGTCATACAGCATTTTCAGAGATGAAAAATTCGGTTGGTTTAAGATGACTTCATTTGACTACAGTGGGGTTAAACACTATATGCCCCAAAAATGAGTCCCTATAGCCTTTTTCAACCAGATTCATTGAGAGAATGAGGCCCTGAGGGTTATGATTTTTTATTTTTTTAATTTTTTATTTTTAAGTAATCTCTGCACCCAACCTGGGGCTCAAACCAACAACCCCCAAATCAAGAGTCATACGCTCTATAGACTGAGCCAGCTGGGGACCCCAGGAATGACTTTTCTTCTGTGCGTCCATTTCCGTACAAGATTTAAGACAATGGTCACTAAAATCACTGTTTGTATTCTGTGGTTCAGATCAACAACCCTCACTGAGAAGGAATTAACAGGAAAAATGAATTCAAAATTCAAATTTGCATTCAAAAATGAATGCAAATTCATTTACTGTGCTTAAGATGAATTTTCCTTAAAACAGATTTTGGGAAATTTCATAAATTGGGTATGTTCCAAAGTTATCAATTGCCTTCGAAGAATTGGTTCTTAATAACTATGACATTGGATGAATTAAATTGCAAAAAATTGGCTATTTAATAAATAGACCTGGGGCCATATTGTTTGATATGTAGCAGTTAGTTCAGTCTTATTAATTATTCATTTTCCCTGTTTATTTTTTCCTTGTAATCTATCAAAAGCAGAAAAAAAAACAGATTATGTCTTTGACTGTCCTCTTTCTGTTAGTTTGCCCATTATTATTTTCTTTTGTAGAGTCACATTTTTCTGAACTCATTAGTTGCCATTTTCATCTATATTTGGTTTGCTGTGGTGTTTTAAGGGTTGTTCCCTTTCTTTTTCCGTTTTGTAACTAATTAAGTTGAATGACTCATGAATGTGTCGTTGGTTTTGCTCGTTAGCTCACTGTGGGAAACTTTTATGAGTATGAACTTGCCTCTAAGTACACCTTTGACCAATGCCTGTACGTTTCAGTATTCTGCTATTTCTGGTCACCAGCACCACCAGTGGCCATTGTCATGCCTCTCCGTCTTGTCCCTGTCATCTTATGCTTCTAAATGAGATGAATGAATGAATGTAGTTGACATTTTGTCTTCTTTAACCCAACTTGTCCAGTGTATGTATTTCAAAACATTTAATTATTGATGCATTGTTGAGTAAGACAGAAAACTGAGGGAGGAGCCAATATATAAGCCAGTAAGCTTGTGAATAAAAAGGTCGTTTGTCTTTAGAACAGTGTGGCATGAGCAGAAGAGACAAACGGGCGAATGGAACAGATCAGGCAACTGAGAAATAGACCCACATAGAGTCAAGTCATCTTTGAGAAAGGAACAAAGGAAATACAATGGAGAAGAGATGATCTTTTCACCAAATGGCACTGGAACAACCGGCCCTCCACGTGCAAAGAATTAACCCTAGGGATGTTCAGCGGGCTTAGTTGGAGAGCTTAAGACGCTTGATCTCAGGGTTGTGAGTTCGAGCCCCATGTTGGGTGTAGAAATTACTTAAAAACCACAAAGGGGCGCCAAGGTGACTTATTCTGTTAAGTGTCTGATTCTTGGTTTTGGCTCAGTCATGATCTCATGGGTCATGATACTGAGCCCCAAGTTGGTCTCTGTGCTCAGCTGGGAGTTTGCTTGAGATTCTCCCTCTCCTTCTGCCCTTAACTGCACTCCCTTTCTAAAATAACTAAATAATGTTTTTAAAAAAAAAAATCTAGGGACGCCTAGGTGGCTCAGTTGGTTAAGCAGCTGCCTTCAGCTCAGGTCATGATCCCAGCGTCCTGGGATCGAGTCCCACATCGGGCTCCTTGCTTGGCGGGGAGCCTGCTTCTCCCTCTGCCTCTGCCTGCCATTCTGTCTGCCTGTGCTCACTCACTTTCCTCTCTCTCTGACAAATAAATAAAATCTTAAAAAAAAAAATCTAGAATAAAGACCTTATACCAATTTATTTTTTTAAGATTTTATTTTTAAATAATTTCCACACTTAACATGGGGCTCAAACTCACAACCCCTAGATCAAGAGTTGTATGCTCTACCATCTGAGACAGATGGGCATCCCACTCCTTACACCCTTTAAAAAAATTACTCAACTCCATCATAGATGTAAAATGCAAAACCATAGACATCTAGAGGATAATACAGCAGAAAATCTAGATGATCTGGGGTTTGGCAATGACATTTAATTACAACAACAATCCATGAAAGAAATAACTGATGGCCAACATTTCATTAAAATGAAAAAGGTCTGCTCTAAGAAAGATACCATCCCAGCAAAGGGATGACAGGCCACAGGCTACAAGAAATCTTTGCAGAAGACACATCTGTCGAGGGACTGTTGTTATCCAAATGTAGCCTTAACAGTCAACAGTCTCAAAGAAGTCTTAACACTCTACAGTAAGAAAATAAACAACTCAATTTAAAAATAGTCAAAATAAGCTTAAAGATAAACAAATGGCAAATTCATGGATAAAGAGAAGCTCCACATCATATGTTACTAGGGAATTGCAAGTTTGAATAACAGTCAACTACACTGATGTTGAAATGATGAAAATGCAAAATGTTTATAACACTAATTGCTGGTGACGATGTGGAAAAACAGTACCTCTCATACACTGCTTATACCCTGATGTCAAGCACTGACTCTTGGGTACTAATGGTGGGTCGATGTTTGTTTGTGGATTTTAATGCCTTGTGTGAGATGTTGATCGTGATAGTGCACAAATGGCGGCAGGAGGAGTATGGATGGTCTGATCTCTGCTCAGCTTTACTGTGAACCTAAAATTGTTCTAAAAAATAGAAGCTATTTTACTTATTTATTTGAGAGAGAGAGCGAGCAGGAGGAGGGGGCAGAGGGAGAGGGAGAAGCAGACTCCCCAGTGAGATGGGAGCCCAACGCTGGGCTCGATTTTAGGACCCTGGGATCATGACCTGAGCCAAAAGGCAGATGCTTAACCGACTGAGCCAACCAGATGCCCAGAACCTTTTTTTTTTTTTTAAGATATTTCACATGTTTTGAAGAAAACACCTGAACTTACTATGATAGGGAGATGTGGAGGGCGCAAATTTTGATGGGTTATGGGTGTTCTCTCTGAGAGAGTTTAAATTCTTTTTTCGGGTGAAGGAGGCTGTCTAGTTCCAGGCTTTGCTGTTGCTGTTCAGGTGAGAAGAATATCGTTACTACCATATTGTTGGCAAATTGTGTGTGTTCCAAACAGTATTTTCAGAACTGTTTTTCTTCAGGCTAATATAATTTTCTTTATTACCTAACATATGATCCTTCTGGTGAATCAAAACAGAAAGAGTGTTCTCTACTTCTAGGACTCAAGGTTTCATTTATATCTATTAGCCAACATTATTGATCAGACTGTGCATATTCTCTACATTTTCATTAATTTATTTCTATCCACTTCTTCTGTCAAAGACTGGGAAAGTTTGTCAAAGTTTCCCCCAAATGATTTAGTATTTTTGCGTTTTAAAACACATTTTGTAATGTGTAAAACACATTTCAAATATATTTGGAAGCTTTGTCACTCACCTCATAAATATTCATGAGGATAACAGCTCCATTGACATTTTATCTTAATTGATGAGTGCTTTCAAATTTTGTCCTTGACATATTTTACCAAATCAAACTTTGTTCAGTCTTAGAGTTGCCTTTAAAAAAAACAAAACAAAACTTTTTTTTTGTGCAGATGCATTGGTTAAAGACTTGGAACATTAATTTTCTATATACATTTCTAAAAAAAGATGAACAGAATTACTTAAAATCAACTTCAGATTATGAGAAATAGGGAAAAGTAATTCTCAATAACCTTTCCTACGCTGATTAAAACAAGCACAACCACCAAAACACTAAATGAAGTCATCATTTGATATGTGCTGATTTTGAAAGGAAGTGGGTGTGACATTCCAGCCCACATTTTAAAATGAGAAAGAGAGAGAACTAAATAGTGGAACGCATCACTGGGCGTATTTATGTGGTTGAGACATTGGTAGTTAATTTTTATTCAGTGGGTTTCCGAGTGTCTTATCAAATCATGGTTTTCAGGGAGCCCTGGCTGGCTCGTTGGGAAGAACATGCAACTCTTGACCTTGGGGTCATGAGTTCAAGCCCCACGTTGGGTGTAGAGCTTACTTCAAATTATGGTTTTCATGTTACCACTCATGGGCTTCATCTTAGAGACTTTGTGCCATGACATGCCTTGTCTTGTATTTATGGATTTCACTTGGCAAATTAATAAGTGTTAATAGTAATAGGCTTAGAGGTTTAAAAATAAATGCATGCGATTTCAATGTTTTCACATTTTGGATGTTCCTCCAATAGGCAAAGAAGATTCCATTTAACAACATTATCGTTGGAAATATGTATCAGAATTAGATATACATTTACACAATAAGAGCATAGCTTTAAAATGGAATGATGTGGTTTTCAAAGTATAATCTAAATTTTATGCCTAAAATCTCAGTCTCATTGGCTCTATGTGCTTCAGTTTCAGATGTGTGACACAATAGGAAGTAGATGATCACTCCACCGGGCAGAATAATGCCCCTTCCCACAAAGATGGCTGTCTCGTCCTTCCCAAAAGTGTGACCACATCACCTGGAAAGTCGAAGGAGAATTCAAGCTGCAGACACAAATGAAGTCCGCTAATGAGCAGACCTTAAGATAGGAGGATTATCCTGAACTTGGTCCAAGTGGGCACACATAATCATAATCAATGTGTAAGTGGGAAGCAGAGTCAGTGTTTGAGGGAGGTGACATCGGAGTGGGGGAACTCAATGGGTCATGGTTGGCTTTGAAGAGGCGAGGTTCCCCAACCCAAAGAATGTGATCAACCTTCCTAAGTTGTAAAAGACAGGAAACCATGTTCTGCCCTGGAGCCTCCAGGTAGGACTACAGCCTTGCTGACATCTGTGAAGCCCGTTGTGGATTTGCGAATTCCAGAGCTCTACAAAGATCTGTGAATTTACAGTGTTTCCATCGTTTATTAATTGGCACTTTCTAGATTCACTCCCTTACAATTCAAGTCTTTGCCTAAAAGCAAAAACTCCTCTTGGTTGTCTAGAATGATAAACCTTCTGTCCACAGAGCAGCACAGTGATGGTTGGTTGGCCAAGTCAAAAATGGTCCACCGGGAGGGGGATCACCATGTGTATAATTCCGCTGTATCGTAACTTCCTTCACACCCGCCGTGCTGAGCTCAGAGAGTCCGTTTTGTAAATGGGGATGCTATTTCAATTTTGCAATCTCAAGGATTTAGAGCTTTGTTGGAAACAGTGTGAGGTCTGCCCATTCTTTATTGTCATGTCATGGTTGGCTCTCATCCATGCCATTGCTAGATTGAAACAGAAGGAGTAGAGCTTAATTAGCTTTTTATTTTATTATTTTATTATTTCCTTTCAGTTAGTTAGTGAGGCACATGCCTGAAGTTAGCAGAAAGCCTTCTTGGCGATGACCTCCTACAGCTATGTTGAATTTTGTCATTTAATCAATAATTTCATTATTTTATGGGGAGCTCTGGCAAGCAACCCTTTCTGTGTACATATATACATAACTAGTTTTGTTGTTTCATAACATCCATTCCTGTCCAAACTATTTATATAATTTTAAAATACTAAAAATGTCCATGTTTTGTTCCTATCAGCATGCTGTCTTGATTATATCCTGGAATATCGCTGTTGAGATCTGAAATTTTGACCAGTGACCACCACAAATCTATCAATGTTTTCCATTTTACATTACAGGAAACATCTGTGTTGCTGACCGTGCTGCTGAGTTTCCAAAGCATGTTGTGTTTAGCTGATTGGAGTCCTAGGTTTCTCTCTGCTTCTGCTTCAGTGCATGGCTCTGACACACAACAGTGTAGCTGTACGGGCTACACCTGGAAAGTGAAAATCAAGGAGATTCTACAGGTATATTTTCCTCACCACTTACTGCTAATCCCCACCTCACTGCAATGCAAGGAAACACACAGATAATGTCGTGTCTCCACTTGTGACATGGAAGAATTGTTTGTTTTTTTTTTTTTTAAGGGGAAAAAAGTGCTTTTCGGTTCTCTGGCTTTTGTAAGAATCTTTCTACCTAGGTAAGGTTTACTCTCACTTTGAGTCCTAGAAATGTTCTGTATATTTATCCTGAGTGATTCTAACTAGTTTATGGGCAGTTTCTTATTCCTCCCAAAGTGGTATTTGAAGATGATTCCTTTTTTACAAGAATGTAAGTGTGCTTTCTCTTTGTGACAATCCCTTGTACCTCCTGCGTACTCATGCATCTCTTTATTCTTACTTATTTTTTTAACTTTTAAAAACAAACAAAGGCTTCAGAGTTTTGCAAGCCCACAAAAACCCCCTCTGTTACAAATCCTCTTGTATTAAAGGAATTTTAAACCTTGTTTCCAGTTCCGTTAACCCCCTACCCTTCTTACCTAGAGATAAATATCTGATTTCTGCAGTAGAGGAGAAGCTGGTTAATGTTTTGGCCCTCAGATGTCCAGGTGGCATTTTCTGTTGAAAACATCTGCAAAGGATTTTTGGGATCAAGCAGAAAGGAAACCAGGTCTGGTCTGGTCAGTGTTTCTGCTTTGAAAATGCGTCTGTACACCTTGTTTTTACAGGAGAGGTAACAAGTATGTGTTGAGCTGCCATCGTCCCCCATATCTATAATCCTCATAACAAGGTCAGAATGAGTCCTGTATTCATTTGTCGGATCCATTCTTGTTTAGGAGATGAAGGGACTTGCAAGAAGTAGAGGAGAATTCTGTTTTGTCTGTACACCAAGTCCAGGCTCCCGTGCCTGTCTTTCCCTGCATTTTCTGCCACAGAACAGGTACGGTTCTCCAGGCAACTCATGTCCCCGGGCTGTGCGGGAGCGCGCGTACACACTGCTGAAACATTGCTCTCTGTCTGGGAAAGCCAGAGAGGATGGGGTTAATCAGATAGAGATAGAACAGTCATTTTAGGAATTTAGGTTTAAAAGAGGAAAAGAAGCAAAGCTAGATGATATTTGATTGTGATACATAATGGATTCCTCAAGTGCTTAAATGTCATCAAAGATATCAAAAGGGTAGAGGGAAACGTAAAAATCTTATGAATACACAGCACTGTATTTAGTTGCTTTCTTAAGATGTACACTAGTTGAGACTCCTGTCTGTAAAAAACAAACAAACAAACAAACAAACAAAAACACAAATCAACAACAACAAGAAGCCCAAGAGACAAGGCCATTTGGGGAGACAAAGATGATGTAATGGAGCTGCTGCAGGTGGTCAGACTGGGGAAGGTGGGGCAAGGGACAGAGAATAGGGAGGTTCATCATAGTCAGGCTGGCCTTCACGAAGAGCCTCTGAAGGATGGCGACGTTGTCCACAGTGCTGATTCCATTGGCAATGGAATAAAATTGGATTCAATTCCATTGCCATCAGATCCTTGAGATTTCGTATTTTTAATTCTATATTGCAGAGAGTAACTAAATCTGGAATTCATGTTCGACAGGACTGTCAAGAAAGTAACATTTCTCTTGATCTGCCTGCTCTGATTATTGTCTCATGATGAGCCTGGAATCTTCCAAAACGTCGTCCTCCTTTCAAAGGCACAAACAATGATTAGATTTCTCTCTCAGATTCATATTTTTCCTAAAAAATGCAGGGTCTTAGCATGGGTCGATCTCGCCAGGTGACGGTGCTGGTCAGTGCTGCGAGGTTGTGAAAGTTCTATTCCTTCCTTAAGAAGGCATTTTGAGAAATGAAATTGGATTATTGTATATACTTATGAAAAAAGTGCTGAAAGGTATATGCCTTTTCTTCCTAGAAACAAATAGTAATTTTTAATCTTAAAAAAACTCTTGGAATTCCAAGGCACGTATGTGTATCCGTGAGAGCACTGTGTCTGGACCTCAGGCCTGCCGACATTTGTGTCTGGATCCTTCCCTGCAGTGGTGTCCTCTGCTTCGAAGGACATATTTTTTATCATCGGAGGTCTTCCTACCCTCACATCGCCGAAAATGTAAGCTCTGTGAGAACAGGATTCTTGTCCATTTTTCCTTAGCATACTCAGAGCCCCACGTTTTAATAAATACTTCTTGAATAAATGAAATATAATAAAAATAAATCTGCTCATGCTTTATTGAGTGGATAAAAGAAGATGTGATTTCATTAATAATATATTTTACTCTATTTGAGTTCTTAAGCTTTGTGTTAAATGGAATTTTACTGACCTTGGATTAGGGAATTTTACAAGTAATATAAATCTTCTGCTCTTTCCCATGCTCCTCTCTGTTAATTGGGTTAGAAACTGAACGGATAGGCATTGTGTGCAAGGTTGTAGAGAGATAAATAAAAAATATATTAGATACCGTGATTGCTTTGTCATTGATAAGTGGAAAAACCACAAACGGTGAGGACACCTTGTTGACTAAAACGGAAAAGGGCGTTCATATCATTTAACTGGTTGTTTGGCTTTGATTCGTTTCCAGCGGGATGTCCTGGGGTCAGGCAGCATGTTCAGACTTTGAGGAAGGAAGTGCTGGCAGCCAAGCTCATCAACTTCCAAGAGGAACTGAAGGCACCAGAGCAGCTTCACGACAGACAGGTTACCCAGCAACGCTGGAGAGTTGGGAAAGGAAGCAGATGAAGGACGTGCTGTCATTCCAGGGGCCGCACAGGCTGTGCGGAGGTGAGTGCTAGGCTCTGTCTGCAGCTCCACAGACACAAGACTCAAAAGGCCAGAAGCCAGAATGTCAGAAGTATCCAAAATCTATTGTTTATTCACGGAACTGTGAGTGACAGGCCTGGCCAATCTGGAAACGGCAGGCAACCTGGGGAAGCCATAAAAAGTAGCAGCCATTGTTGGGGTTTCCGAAGAGCAGATAAGGGGATGTTGCCCATCACTGGGGTAGGTATTCAGCCCTGTCGGGGGCCAGATTTAAACCTGCCGGTAGACCAGAGGGCTGACAGTCCTGTTGCCATGAAGGGTTGTCAGGGCTGATGACTGTGCGTTCCCAGACTCACGGGTCTCTGGAGATGGCGGGGCATGCTTATTTCCTCTGAGGACTTCACCAACTGAGCTCATAGTGGGGCCCTCGAGTCAGAAATGCATGGATCCACGGTGGCCACTAGGCACCCCCTCCAACCCCCACGCGAGGCCACTGTCTCCCTTCCATCTCCCAGTGGGCGTCAGAGACTTGTGTCTTCTGCTGACGCTGGGGACTCAAGGGTACCAGGTTGTGCTATACTGGAAGGGAGGGAGGGAGTGAAGGGAAGGAGAGAGACAAGGGAAGGAGGGAGAGGGAGGAAGGAAGCAGGAAGAATGCCAAGGAGGAAAAGATGGAAGAAGAAGGAAGAAGGAGTCAGAATGAACACAAAGTAGAAGGAAGGAGAAAGGGAAGGAGAGGGAGGAAGAGGGAAAGAACATATGCAGAGTTTTGGGAAAGTCTTAGATCTTTCATGGGTCTCGTGCTCCGATGACAAGGCTAGATTACACACTTGAATACCCAACCGAACTCGGGTCTTGTAATCTTCTGTGGGTTCAGGAACGCTGTGAGTGTAGACAGCCCTTCCCGGAATTCTTCAGACAGAATCCCCTGGAACGGGCCAGGTTTCCCCTGCCTGTGGCCTTCAGTGTGTGGTTTCCAGAACAGACCATGCACGGCGAGCTCCAGCTCTCACGGAATGCCGCTTCGTAAGAGTGATTTCCATTCGGAGTGCGCAGTTAGGGAAGCTTTCCACAAATGTGACTTATTGTCCTTCTTTGACTATTAAGATATTCAGGTGCATGTTGTGAACTGCTCTTCCCAACATATCCCCTCAGGACAAACTTTCTGCCTCCGTATTTTGCTGCTCAACAGCCCGACTGAGAGCTTCCCCTTGCTGTTATCAATTTAACTCTGCCTCTTCCCTGCAGCCCCCACTTTTAAACCTCCCTCATTCCCCTGATCTCCTTGGGTGCTGGAGCCCGTGGCCCAGCTACTGCTGGCTCCACTGAGAGATCCCCCCACCCCAGTACTTAACAGGAGGTACCGGTCCCTTTCCTTCCTGGTTTCGCTCCCTCCCAGAATGCTTTGTCCCAGGACCCTACCATTCCCTTGCCTGTGAGTTGTGGGCCTGAGACTGGATATGGGAGAATCGGATATACCCCGCTCCTTTCCCTCCATCTCTAGAACGGCTTTGGGTCTTGTCTTCTCTTCCCGAGCTCCTTCCACCAGGCCTTTGGAATCTCCCCACCCCCAAAGCTCTACAATCACCAGGGCAGCAAACCCAGATACCGACCTGGGTCCCACAGCTCCCAGCCGGGCTATTTTTAAACACCATGTCTCCAGTTCCCGCACTGAGTTTGTGCCAGAGCAGACCCCTCTGGTCTAGACCATACTTCTGCAAGGTCATGTTGTTCACCATTTTCTTCCTCTTGTCCTCTCCTTGGGGCCAAGGCCACGTTCTCTGTGGTGCTAAGGCTGGGGTGGTTTCGTTCTGGTTTGCACTGAAGGGAGGCTCTTGCTTAAAGGTAGGAGCACATCGTGCGGCACTCGAGCCCGTGGACGGCTGCCCCCTGTGCAGAGCAAGGGCTCCACCCAAGTCCGTGCACAAGTGTGAGCCATGAGCCACTCCTCTTGGAGCCAGAGAGGCTGGAAAAGTCCAGCGTCCCCCTGATCCCTCTGGCTTTTGGCTCCTCCTAGAGACCAGAGGTCTGCAATTCTGTAGTCTTTGCAGCTCTTCAGCTCTTGGAACAAGTCTTTGAAAGCTTGATCCTCATTAATTCATAATTAGGGCCACTAATATTTACAATAAATTTCTAAAGAGTATATAATAACTCACTTGAGCAGAAAGAGTATTCCTAAAATATCCATTCCCAAAAATGTATGAAATAATAATGACAAATTTGTGGATGCTTAAAAAAAGAGAGACAGAATCATTAAAAGGTCATTTCATCCAGGTTTTAAAGAATTATTTTCAGTCAGAGTGGAGACATCCGAGGGACCCGAGTAGCATTAATGGAAGAGGAAACACCATGATTGCTCTTTTCTCTGCCATTCCTTTAATCCCGACCCCTGTCCTGCCTTCCGGGAATTGTAATTCTCTCTCATTCTGCTATACTCCAGTCTTTCCTGGTTCTCACTTAGGGACTTGTGGTTTCTGTTCATGAACTGAGGTGAGGCTGCCTTCCTGCTTTCACAGAGATCCTCCCGTGTCTCAGACCGCTGAAGCACTCTGTGCACATGGTTCATGTGGGCCAGCACAGCTCTCTCTCCAGAATGGCTGCACTGTCATCTCCCACCACTTGCCGTCCTGCGTCTGGAGACGCTTCTGATGGACGAAGGTCACATGAGCATGGCCCCTGCTTCCAGATAGCTGTGTACACGCTCTTTGTTCTCCCAAAGCGATCTTCGGCATCTTCCCCAGCCATGCTACTCCACGAAGGCTTCCGTTAACCACCCCTCCCAATGCATGGACACCTTCCCCAGTCTCATTTCCTGGGCCTTAACACAAAACCTTCCAGTTGTTCCTGGCTGGCTCGGTTGGAGGAGCCTGGAACTCTTGATCTTGTGGTAGTGAGTTTGAGCTCCAAGTTGGGTGTAGAGATTACCTCAATAAAAACTTAAAAAAAAAAAAATCTTTCAGGGGTGCTCATGTAGCTCAGTTGGGTAAGCATCTGACCCTTGGTTTTGGCTGAGCTCATCATCTCAGGGTTGTGGGACTGAGCCCTGCATCGGCTCCTCACTTAGCCGGGAGTCTGCTTGAAAGAGTCTCTCCTCTGCCCCTCCACCACCCTCCCCGCTCCCATGCTCCCACTCTCTCTCTCAAAATAAATCAATCTTTAAAAAGAAGTCTTCCTGTCTACTCTACATGTCAACACGTGAGGACTCCTGTCAATGTCGTAGTCATCTTGGGTCCTGGAGCTGTGTGAGCCATTTGCATTCCCCGTCCTCCTCCCTCCATATGGTGCACACTGCATATATGACATAGAGTAATCCATCCTTAATCTTAGTTTTTTTCTTTTTAATCATTCTAGTATATAGGATTAATGCATATATGTCTTTGTAGCAATGAGAATTATGATCCAAATGAATGTCACCATTACCAGGGTGAACTAGTCATTGACCTCATTAAGAGGCCACCAAACCAGATGCTGAAGAATCACAGAAAGGGCCATGAGGGATAAAAGAGAAGCCTGAACAGAGGTAGGCTTTTACAGTAGGCCTCGGGTGAGGGACCCTAAGCTTAGGGAAAGTAAATCCAAGTGTTAGAACAGTCTTCCTCTCTGTTGGAAAGAAGGATTCTCAGACCCAAATAAGAGGAACCCAGAACGTGTGTTTCAGAGCAGAATCAGCACGGGTAGAGCTTAGCAAATTGGGACTGCCGGCCAAAACTTTAAAAAAAAAAAAAAAAAAAAAAAAAGTCTACATTTGGTTGCTATCCTCTTAAAGCACCCACAGAACTCTGTTCTTCTGGGTGGTCATGGGAACTCACACACAATGCTTAACATTTGCAAGTCATAAACTCTGAGACACAAGGAACATCTGGTTCCAGAAAAAAAAAAAAAAATTATATCCCTCCCATCAAGCTTCATTCACCAAAAACGATGCTCACTTTTAAGCATTAACTTAAAGCTACGGGGAAGGAAATTCTTGAAACAGATTTCATGAGCATGAGACAGCAGCCAGTAACCCATTGTAGAATTCCCTTAACTTCGACGTTAGTGTCATTAACATGCTCCGAAGGCAAGACGCGGGTTTGTTTTAATGAAAAATTGTACTTATCTGGAACTTCCATGATATTTACTTGTCACTGCCGTCCCTCTAGCCATTTTCACAGAAGGTCTTCAATCTTGCCTCTGAAAAGCACGTAGTTGGTTCGATGTTGTTCTTGGGGATACGTTGCTGTGTTGTCTTTCCGCAGTGAACGGTGAATGAGCGAGTGCTTAACGGAATGCCACATGCACGTCTCTTGTTGGTGTTTCTTCCTCTTCAGATCCTACCTACCTTTACAGTGAGATTTAAATGAGAAGAGAAGGGCATTTACTGTCTTCCTGGCTGTAGCATTGCTTCCTAATTTCATTCATCATATTTTCTGGGAATGGTTAATTTTAGAAGGACCCTAAGCAAATATCAAATTGTGAGGTTGATTGTAATGTTGATTAACACTTAAGCATGTATCGATTGTGTTTATGTGTGTTAATCTGTCATACAGAACTTGCGCTCATTCGGAATTATGTTTTAGGACTGGGCAGAAGGCACAGCAAACATTTTGTGAGGTACTCCGTAAGAAACATCCGCTTACGTGAAAATTTAATGCACTTACCAAATGTTTATCTTCAAATTTTATAAAAGCTTGGGAAATTTCAGATGATCCCTTTTTCCTTGTCATATAAAAATTATTCCTTACTCTCCGTTTTAGAAATCACAACTCAATTAGAAATATTAATTCAAACATCACATTGGTCTTAGAACTTTAGTTTATTTAGACACAATCTGTGAAGGAATGTGCAAACTTCTCTCCAGCTGGACACCATTTGGTATGAGCTAAGAAATTCAATAAAGTAGAATTTCACAAATCCCATTAATCATGTACAAGCACAGCAAGTATTTGGCTCACATAGTCTGAGGAGCACGGATTTTAGTCCATATGTATCTCCTATTCTCTTAATTACTTGAGCTCAGACAGAACTCATGTGCAGATCTACAGAAAGACCCATATCTCCAAACCGTTCCATGTCATGTGTATTTGAGAATGACATCTGAGGAAACTTCTCACTCTCCAAACTGTAGAGTCCAGCTTTGGAAACATCAAGGCTGGCAGAGAAAATTCTAAACAGACTTACCAAGCTGGATGGGTTACAAATCATGGGCTTCTTGGCGTCTCACATGAAAGAAAAGAAAACCAGACGTGGTCTCCATGCCTGAATTTGGAAGTAGGAGTTGAGGGAAAGCCTTGTTTCAAGGCCGAGAAAGTTTCCTGGAGAAGCATTGGCAAACGAGGCAATCTGCCTGCAGATGACTTTTAGGGACACTTGTCTCTTGGATAGATGTAAATGAAGGAATAAGAAAAAGATACTGCAAGTTTCCCCTCATTATTCCTCCCCTCTAAACCACGGAGAAGAGCTTTACCCCTCCCTGGAGATACAAAGAAGTCTAGCAAGACGCGACCTTGCCACTGCCAGCATCGTATCTACCAGTACTAAGGAGCAAAGGAACATATTAACAAGGAATTCAAATAGTGAAAATAGCATAAGGCATGATTTTCTGGATATGGACAAAATTGATCTTTACTGGGATAAAATCAACCCAAATGAAAAGTATTATGATCTCTAGGTTAAAACAAGGCCTACTTCCCATTTGTTTATTTTTGTCTACGTGGTCAGTGACCTTTGAGAAGACTGATGCTATCCATTGTTGGTGATGGTGAGGAGAAAAACGTTCCAAAATCTGTTGAGAAAGCTTATTTTGTTACAACCTTTTTTGGACGTCAGTTGGCCCAGGAGCTTTTGGAATGTTAACTGTGTTCCGTTTAGCAATTGTACCTGTAGGAGTTTTTCCTGATGTAAATATGTGTGTTGTGCAACGATTAATGCATAAAGATTGAAAGCTAAGTGACCACACATAGGAAATGGTTAGTTGAGTTTCAGGGCCCTAAGACAAGGCAATTTAAAAGTAATGAGTGAATTCAGGGGAATGATTTCTGTGATATGCTACTGGATGTTGAAAAAAACAAAAGAAAGTTGAAGAAGAATATATACTGTGTAGAAACTATAAACCAAATCTATTCTTTATCTCAAAAAATGTATTTCTGTGTGTGTGTCCCACAAAAACCAAATATATACCAAAAATATAACAAGTAATGTTCCTAATATAAGGATCTGAGGAATGAATTGAAGACTTTTTTTAATGTAGAGAACGTTCTCATTTTGAATTCAAACACACACAACCTTAAAATAAATAAAAACAGATAGACAGCTTTCAAAGTAAGATTAGCCACCATTTGCAAACTTTCGAAAAACACTCAGAATTTGTGCAGTAGGAGGTAGCTGGGCGTTTGGCTGCAGCTCTCATGGCTTGATAGCCCAAGAATTCTTTCTGTATATTCTATTTAAAATATATATGGGAACACCTGAGTGACTCAATCAGTTGGGCGTCTGACAGTTGGTTTAGGCTTGTGGTCTCTGGGTCTTAGGATCGAGCACTAAGACAGGCTCTACGTTGGGCAGGGAGCCTGCTTGGGATTCTCTTCCTATCCCTGTGTTCCTCTGCTTGCTTTTGTTGTCTCTCTTTGTCTCCCTCTGCACCTCCCCCTGCTTGCATTCTCTCTCTCTGTCAGATAAATAAGTAAAATCTCAAAAAAAATTAAATTAAAATATATACATATACATATATATATAATAAGTCTTCTGAATCATATTGATGAGGTAGACCCCACACCCCAAAGCTAACGTGTCACATCTTGTCCATCACATACCTCCCTCTTCACATTAACCACAAGGGTTATTCAGCCCCAATGCTTTGCATGTCGAAAGCATCTGTAAACCTAAGTGAATTTTTCCCCTACAAAATTTCAGGATTGTAATTTTGGTTTCCACTGGTTTCCACTCAGGTCATGACCTCAAGGTGGATGTGGTCAGGCTTCACGCTCAGTGTGGAATCTGGTTGAGATTCTCTCTCTCCCTCTTCCTGTCCCTTCCCCCTACTTGTGCACACACCCTCTCTCTCTCTCAAGTAAAATAAATAAAATCTTAAAAAAAAAAAAGAGTACGAAGATAGGTCTTTTACAGAAATGCGTCAGAATCAAAATACATTAGCAAGCACAAGACTAAGGATAAATGGTAATAACTATGAATAGTATTTCACTACTTTGCATGGGTTCTGCCTTGCATCTGATTTTCTGTATTTTGTTATTTGCTGTAAACAAAAGTTTGTTTCCTTTTTTCTTGGCTGTTTTCTCCCATAAATAACATTCTACTGATAGTTGTGGATTATTTAGGAAGACTAAGATAATGGCAACTAAAATAAGTAGGTAAGGAGTATTTTTCTTTATTCTAAACATTCCATCTGTCTGACTATATTTATAGTATGTAAAACACCTGTTTTTTATTTCCAAGGGACCAATCTGGTTCTAAAGTCGCAGCTGGTGATAGTCTGTGAGGGTGTTTAGATACTATTTCTTGAGCAAGGCAGATGGCTATCAAAAGCAACTTCATAGTTTTATTCTTTATCACTATCCCCAGATTTGGACAAACTCATGTGGACAGAATGACAGGACTTGAGCTTGAAAAGTGCAGGGCATGTGTTCAGCTGGTATGCACAAGGGATCGCCATAAGCATGGGAACGTCGAAGGGACCAAACACAGAGAAGGTTCACGTCATAGAAATAATGCTGAGAGAAGTCAGTACCCAGGACTAAATGCAGGTAAGCAAGAAACATTGTCATTTCCAAGACAACATTGACCTCAACTGTCAGATTCGCTGCCCTTGATGACCAGGTCCTTTTCCGAACCAGGGGTGGTTGAGAACGGCCCTTCTCTATATACCAGTCTGCGTAATGAAGGCAGAAAGGGCACGGTATGAATATGTTTATGATGAACTGTACTAAGAAGATGAGATGTTCAGATCAAGTGCCATGGGGCCAAAAATCCCCAATAAAATCAACCAACTGTTGGAAGCAATGACTTGGGCAATTCCTTCTGTAAAGGCCTAAAGATAAGATTAAAAGTAGGACCACTCCAGTTGAGGAATCGACTCAAGGAAAATAATCTGGGAATGTGCAGAAATTTCCATGACCTAGTCCAGCTGATAAACCAGATCGTTCAACCACGGGCAGCCATGTGCAACTATCTGAACACTTTTTATCTTTAGGGTTAGAAATATGGAAATATTCAATGTATATACATTTGCTAAAATCAATGAAATGCAAGAAACACAATCCTAATAATGAATAAGAGAATAAAAATATAGATAATAAAGAAATGCCCATTATATTTAACTTATTAGTACTTTTGATCTGATTATCCTGAGTGAATCAATCCAATTTTCCACATGTTCAATATTAATGTGTCCTTATTGTGTCTGCTCTATAGGACAGTAAAGCATTTAAGAAAGACACATCAGACTGTGATTTGGATTAAATGATTAGATAATGTCATTAGTTGTGTAGTCAATGTTTAAATGTCTATAGAAACCTAATCTTTTTGTTTAATAAGTTTTTGCTTTATTGGTTCCATAAATAAAATATGGGTCTTTTGAAGAATGCCACAGAAATAAATTGGGTATCAAAGTAAAAATAGTGGTATTCTTCACGCACATAAACTTTTAGATGTGAGGAATCTAGCAACATTTAAAAGGGCAGATGCATCGGTATCTCACCTTGTTCATAGCTAGTAGAAATGGAGATTGAATTTAAGTTCTAGAAATAACTGCTGGAAAGGAGAGGTAAAACTAAGGAAAGAATTCCATCTGGAATATGGTAAATAAGCTCCTAAAAATATGAGCGCTATAATCACTATTTGAAAATATGTGATTTTAGAATATTTAAATCAAGTAATAGGAAGCAGAGAAGACCACTCCATGGAAATATTTGTTGGATATTCATAGAATTAATTCTTTCTCTTTCTTACTTTTTTTTTTTTCTTTCCCAAATAATCCCTGTGCCCCTCATGGGGCTCATACTCCTGACCCCAAAATCAAGAGTTCCATGCTGAGGCGACTGAGCCAGCCAGGTGCCCATGGAATTAATTCTTTTTTTTTTTTTTTTTTTAATTTTTAGATTTTATTTATTTATTTGACAGAGGGAGAGAGAGATCACAAGCAGGCAGAGAAGCAGGCAGAGAGAGAGGGGGAAGCAGGTTCCCTGCCGAGCAGAGAACCCCATGTGGGGCTCGATCCCAGGACCCTGGGATCATGACCTGAGCCGAAGGCAGAGGCTTAACCCACTGAGCCACCCAGGCACCCCATGGAATTAATTCTTAATAGAGGTGTCCACCATTGAAGGGGAAGGATGTGATAGAACTCAGCAGTTAAAAGCTTAAGAGGGAAGAACTCAAAGTCAAAGGATAACAGGTAAAATTGAAGACTGTCTATAGTTAAGCCTGTGGAAACCACTTGAGAAGGAAGAGCATAACGGAGGGCCTCTCATGACTGCAGGATGGGAGGGGTGAGACTGGGAGTTCAGTGAAAGTCTTGTCAAGTTTGAAGGCATTTCTGAGACTACCCAGTAGAGGCTTTCAGTGGGCACTTGGATGGATGGATCTGGAGGTCAGATGATGGGCATCTGGGCCATGGCTAGGTCTTGGGCACCATGTCTGATGGGCTGCACGTGAAGGCTCACTAACCACTGGGAAGGAGTGGGAAAAGTGGGAGCTCGCAAGGTTTTGTGACGTCTCCCCCCGCCCCCGGCGAGATGTGTGCAGAAGAAAATGCTGGCACAGGGCTCTTTGAAAAGAGGTGAAGGGTTACAAGGTCAATGCGCAAATCGTCTCATAAGAGGGAAGAGACTTTCTCTTCATTTGAGCACGGAGGAAGGAAGGGAAGGTGAGAGTGAGTGCCAGATTTGCTGGATTGGTTTTGAGAAGTTAGTGGGATATTATGGGAGGCACTTGATTTCCATGGCGTGGAAGATGAAGTTCCTGGCTGATTCTGAGACGAACAGGGGAGGGGTGATAGTTGAGCACAAGAGACAAGGAACAAAACTTTGATCACAGTGGGGTAGCCAAAGAGTGAATTTACTTGCAAACATTTGGCATTGACACCTTTCAAACCTTAGAAGTCATGTAATAGAACTTGAAAACAGATTTTTGCAAAGTTTGGGTATAGAAAAATGATAACACATAAACGTATGCAAAGTCTTAAACTTGAAATTGTTAAGTGAACTGCTAAGGTCGTTCTACCATTGGAGGGAGAAAGACAAATAGCATTCCCCAACATTAAAATAAGTTACTACAGAACCTCCCATCCCTTATTAACAGACTCCTCAAATGATAATGGAATTTGGATGTTTGTTTTCTGTGAATGCCAAAGGTAAACTGATTTTCTCTAATGAGCTTAGAACCTTCTCGCCAACAAACACTACGGTCTGGTCCAAGGTACAGAAGGTTTTATGGAATTTTGCATCCAAAGGAAAATAACTTGTAACTGTAGCATTTCCCTGTTTCTCTCCCAGACACTAGCACCTTACTTCTTCCAACCCATTATCCTACTCACTGAAATCAACAGCAGCTGTGACCGTAGTTTTTCTCTGTTACCACCCTAGAGGCCTCCACTCCATAAAATTCCACTTTTTGCTCCTTTCCCACCATCAGGATCCTTAGTCTCTGTTTCCGAGTGTCTGCTATTTAATCGTGCTAGAAAGCCACGGAAGCCACAGAGTGGTTTCCTGAATTGTAGAATAAATGATCCAAGCTGGCTTGGCAGACCCACGTTTCCTTCATAGCTGTTCTAAACTTGAATGGTCTGCCTTTTGTTCTGAGATGAAAGCCAACACCCTGTTTGTTTTTCTGGATCGCTCAGAAATGTTTTGCATAGCCAGCGAGTCTCCTGAAGATCCTGCTTTTCTGAGAGTTCCTCCTCTGTTTTCCACTAGTGCTTTTGAGCTGGTTTCTACCACCTTCCGCTGGATCCCTTCTCTGCTCTCTTCCTTTTTCCCGGGCATTGGATTCCCTCACTTGGTGACAAATGTGCCTTCCTCTTCCTTCCCTGTCTCCCAACTGTCCCCAACCAAAAGTAGTATCTATCCACACATCTAACTTCCACGTTTACGGTCTTCTCTCCATCCCTTTAATATCAAACATCCTGGGGAAAAATCTGTCTATAAAATATAGCAATATTGTCTGTGCCATCTGCCATTACTGCCCCCACCCCCCGCCAGAACAGTCTCTTCTTCCCATTACTATGGAAACAACCATCTGACCAGTGTTTCTCAAAACTCAATGAATCACTTAGTAATATAGTTTAAAATACAGATTCTATTTATGAGGTTGAGCCTGAAGCCTGAGCTTCTGCATTTCTAACAAGTTCCCAAATGATGCCCCAGTCTTGGTTGAAGGACCACAGTTTGAAATCCAGGAACCTGAAGGAACATCACTCCAAGATTTATTCATGTCTTGGCAAGCTGTCACTTGAAAACTAAACACTAGACTCTCATCTACATCGTTTCAACTACTTTAACTGTCCAAGTCAATATTTATTTCTTGAGGCCATCCATCCACAACACTGGTTCTCACTGGATCGACAGACCTGTGGCGTCACGTTCAACGGCTTTGCCATCCATATCTTACAGGTCTTCTCTGCTGAACTCAACACAGGGTACCACTCAGGCAATTAAACTGTACACCTCTGGCTCCCTTGGAGGAAGAGCTTCTTTTAATCATAGTACTGTGCAAACATCAATTTTATTGAAAGCCAGTGATAAAAATATTTCCATATTTCTCCCTTCCCTTTGGGCTCCAGGACTGAACTGACAGAAAATCCAACTCGAAGCCCACAGGAGGGCAGCAATGGTGCATGACCCACTGGGACCCAGTGAAAATTTTCTCTCTCTTGGACTTTCTGTTAGGCCTATTAAAAAAAAAAAAAAAATCCCTGCCTATGCCCTGTGACCACTTACATGGTAAAATAATGGGTTTTGCTCAGAGAGCAGCCACCTTATTCACCATCTGGAGAAAACCTGTTCTAAAGCTAGATCATACCTGGAGATGTGATTTGAGCAACTACACACCAATGTGCCTTATATACCCTGGATTGTATACCCTGGATTGTACAGCCAAAGGTACCAGTCCGTGCCCTACAAGATAGCAACTATTGTTCTTGTATTTCTTTCTTTCTTTCTTTCTTTCTTTCTTTCTTTCTTTCTTTCTTTCTTTCTTCCTTTCTTTCTTTCTTTCTTTCTTTCTTTTTAAGATTTTATTTATGTACTTGACAGAAAGAGATCACAAGTAGGCAGAGAGGCAGGCAGAGAGAGAGAGGGGGAATCAGGCTCCCCATTGAGCAGAGAGCTCAATGTGGGACTTGATTCCAGGACCTGGGATCATGAACTGAGCCGAGGGCAGCGGCTTTAACCTATTGAGCCCCCCAGGCGCGCCTGTTTCTTATATTTCTCTTTGAATTAAGGTCTTTTGAATTGGGTTTCCTTCACACGCAACCACAGCTTTCAACAATTAACTGCCCTGAAAATGACCTTTATTTGGCTTTCCTTAAATAAAAAACATCTCTAATGCCTCCTTGGAAAAGTGGACAAAAGATATTAAAGAAAAAAAATGAAGAAGCTTAAGGTCACAAAATTACTTAACCTTTCTTGGCTGTCATGGAGTGTTTCTTCTTCCAGCTGAACTTTCACATGCATTTGTCACATTTTGAAAACATAAACATTGCGGGTGTGAAAGAAATGTGCAACATTTGTCACTTAGTAGGAAGAGACTAGACACCACCCAGAATTTGGGGTTCCTATTGCGAAACATTATTTTGTATGATCCCATAAGTAGGTAAATCTGTAGTGATTGTGTTTCTTTCCCATTTAAAATTTTTTTTTAAAAATTTTAATTATTTGAAAGAAAGAGCAGCGGGGCAGAGGGAGAGGGACAAGCAGACTCCCCGCTGAACATGGAGCCTGGCAGCTGAGCTCCATGTGTCCAAGAGATCATGACCTGAGACAAAAATGAGGCTTCACCGACTGAGCCACCCTTACGTTTTTTTAGGTGATGGGCATTGTTTTGTTATTGTCAATGCACTGTTCCATCTCTTAAGTTCTGGTAGAATAAAAGCACCATTTTCATATATTTCTGTTGACTTTTTAATGAATACTTCTTGCAGTATTTTTTAGTTGATCATCTTGTTTTTCGAGGCATGGAGTCCTTCACTCCTTAACCGTTGAGGATTTTGTTGTCCTGGACCCATCTCCAAAGGAAAATGTTTTTGCTCTGTTTTTCCACCATAAATAGAAATGTCATTTTCTGGCATAAGGAATTCAAACAGTTGCAGAAATGACAGATTCCAGAGCAGAGGGAGAGGAAGTAGAAGACAAGCCTAGAGAATCTTGTTCCAGAAAGCAAGGAATTACTCAACGGATGAGGAGGATCTGACAAGGGATGGTGACAGGGGAATCGGCCAAACTAGGTTCCCGCTGAGCAAACAGGCAACTCTGGGCATCAGAATAAATCATGACAGTAGCTGATTATAATCCATTGAATAAAATAGGAAACCACGAGTCCACACGGAGATAAACTGACAGATTGATGAAGCAGGAGATATTTATATGCTTTTGAAAACGCTTCCCCACATACAGATATGTGTTGATTATAAAGGGGGATAGAGTAACTGTATGGGGGAAAAGCCTGGTGAACATCCCTTTCACCAAGGTCAGGTCACATGCCAACCGCTAAGATGCCATGAGAAAGAGGCAGCATTACATCTGTGATTTCCTTGCCGGTCATGAGGATACACGAGATAAACCGAAACTGAGGGAAATTGTTTAAAATCACTCACGGGACGAACAGTGACTCCCCAAACTCCTGTCCATCCAGAACCCCAGAATGTGACCTCACTTGGAAATAGGTCTTTGCAGATATAATTCATTAAGAAAGTCAGGATGAGGGGCACCTGGGTGGCTCAGTGGGTTAAAGCCTCTGCCTTCGGCTCAGGTCATGATCCCAGGGTCCTGGGATCGAGCCCCGCATCGGGCTCTCTGCTCAGCAGGGAGCCTGCTTCCTCCTCTCTCTCTCTCTCTCTCTCTCTCTCTCTCTGCCTACTTGTAATCTCTGCCTGTCAAATAAATAAATAAATAATATTTTTATAAAATCCTATAAAAAAATAGTTGCAGCGTAAGGAAAAAATTCCTTAGCAACAACATTAAAAAAAAAAAAAAGTCAAGATGAGGTCATCCTGGATTTAGGGTGGTCCCTGGATGCACAGACGGGCATCCTTATGAGAATGTAAACAGACACAGGCACATGCACAGGGAAGAGACCCACGGGAACGATGCTGCCATAGCTAGGAAATGCCAATGATGGCCAGCAGGCCCCAGAAGTTGGGAGAGAGTCAGGAAGCAGAGTTTTCTTCAAGCCTCCAGGAGAAACCAACCTGGCCAACCCCTTGCTTTTTGGATTCTGGCCTCCTGAGTCTGTGAAAGAATAAGGTTTTGTTGTTTTAAGCCAACCAGTTTGTGGTCCTAGTGGTGGCCATCCCAGGAAACGAATGAAGAAAAGGACCCATCACCTTCCAACCTCCCACTGATAATGCCAGTGCCGTGAGGTCAAAGAAAGACTGGATAACGTGGCCTGAACGGAAGGAAACTGAAGAGACATGGTCCAGACCGAGGAGACCCCAAGGTGCAACCTCATCCCTTACGCTTTGTGACAACACACCGAGAACATGGCTGTCTGCGAACCTGGATGCTGGTGGCTCAGTACCTTCAACTCGGACTTCAGCCTCCAGAAGCGTGAAGAGTACTTTCCTGTCATCTGTATGGCACCCCCCATGCCTGGAGTTTTGTTCTCGCCGCCTAAAGGACTAGCACAGCTTGATACGGACAATAACACTAATCAGGAACGGCCAAGGCAAGCGCATCCCCTCCCTCTTCACAAGGGATCAGCCCTGCTAATTGCCTTGGATTTGAAACCGCCACCGGCTATGTCTGCTTCAGGTTGGACAGCGCGCCTTCGTCTGCCAGCTCCACGGCCTTGCCAGGAGCGAGGGTTTGGGGGCACTGGGAAGGGTACCCCTTGCCGATGTCTCCTCCATGTGAGTAAACCCAGGGAGCAATCACTCTCTGGGCAAATATGCCCCTTCCTCAAGCAACTTCTGCATTTGAACAGTCTCTACTAGCATTGCTGCCCCCCGTCCAGGTGAGTGACAGGTTGGGGGAGATGGCAGAGCTCTGATCTTGGCTAGCAGTGGACACCAGTATGTCTGTGTGGTCAGCAGTGGACACCACTAAGTCTCTGTGGTCTCTACTTGCTTTGAGACCAAAGGAAAGGCAGCAACCGTGCCCCCTCCTCCATTTCTTGCATCTCCAGTTCCTCGTTGATCACATGAGCGGCATGAAGGCAGGAGCCCTCACGTACATCCTATGGAACCGTTGTATGGCTCAGTCCCGGTGTTTGGACATAGAACATGTCATCTGACCTCCACTCTTCAGGATGGGGTCACGTGCATGTCTAAATGCAGGAGGCTTCTCAGCCTACAGACCACAGCCCTTGAGCCGGGGGTAGGGTGGTTGCTGGGGGGCAGGGCACAGCTGCAGAATCCTATGGCAAAGCTGAGGGACCCATCAGGGGAGGGCTACGTTCCTGCACTGGTTGGAACTTTGTGGCTTTCCACATGTGGACGGTACACCAATTCGCTCATTCTTTGGTCTGTCAAAGTGTCATCCAGAAGTGAAGTGGACGGTGTACAGCTCGAAGGACACTTGTAAACACGGCGGAGAAATGGAAAATTCACAGGAAGTAAGTGAAAGAACTCAGTTAAGTGTGCGCTTCATGTCTGCCCCGTTGAGAGGCACCTGCCCCGTGCTTCCCGTCTCTGCGTGCCCGCGTACCGAGGCACGTGTGAGGATGCTGGTCCACATTCGTGGTGGCTTTAGTTCCAGATGACGCTGGATGTGCAGTTATGTAAGGAGGGCAGAATGTCCATTCAGAAATCCTGTCTACAGTGCGGAAAAGACTGAGTCTTCTGTTTGCCTCTCTGTAACTCAGGCACGTGCCTGAAGCATTACACTGAAGGGACAGATGTCAGGAGTGCGTCAAGACACGTATTAGCGCTGAGCAAGCCAAGGTTTCGGTTATGCCACCAGAGGCAAAACTGGGGGCAGAGCTGAGTGATTACACTGCGAATTCAGCCCAACTGAACGGTTGATCTGCAAATAATAATAATAATCACGATTAATAGTAATTACTAGTGATTATTAGTAATTGCTACTGATCATTAGTAATTATCGTTGTTGTTTAAAAACGGGTCCACTTCTGGTGGCCCGCAGAGACTGCTTTTCCAATCCTGCTTTGGGTTATGTGGATAATTAACGGCAACTTTCCGTTTTACTTTGCCAGAGTGCAGATACAGCTTAGGCAAGAAAAACCTCAAAACCGTGAACCTCCTTTATGACTGGTTCCTCCGCTATAAAATTAATAGACTGGATCCGAAAACTTTCTGGGACTCATATTTACAAATATCAAGAGGGAAAGGGAGTCTATGTATCTGTGTTAACTATCGGGGAAAAAATGAAGAGCAGAAAAACTAAAACCGGCCCCAGATAAGGGCCCTGGTCTGTTCAGACTCTTCGTTCCATGCCCAGAGCCGAACGGCTGTTCTCTGCGAGCTGCTGGTGTGCTCACAATATACCCGATATTGTGAAACCAGAACATAAAGGAGGTTGTATTTTTGTTTGTTTGTGTGTTTTAATACACCGCTTGCTCCTTTAGAGCATTATTTAACTTCAAAACCAAATCTAGTTTCTCTAATTGCCAATGGAAACGGGGTTACCATAGTTACACAGTAAAGAGCGTTCCTGAAAAGAAGAATAGAAAGACTAATGAAATTTTAAATGACAGATTCAAAAGCATTATCAAACTGCCCCGATCGGGGACATATTAGGCTGACTATCACAGTAATTACCCAGCAAACCTATCGGGATCTGGGTCTGTCGGGAGTGCCTGGTTTCCGTCAGTCCGGACGCGAGAGGACGCGCTGTAAGCGGCACAGAGCCCAAGTCGGTCCTGCCCCGCCGGAGAACTCGGTCCAGCACCCCTGGCTCACAGAAAGCAGCACTGCAGTACACTGCTACTATTCCCTCATGGCAGAACACGGCCGCCCTGCACGCACCTATCCATGAGCTAACGACGGTTTTCGGGGGGAGTAGTGTCCACCAGGACGGTCAGAGACATAAGCAGTGCGTAAAGTCGCTTCGATGTCTAACATGCTAACGTTTCTTTGTGCTTATGGGCGCACCCATAAAAATGGGTTGAAATATGTGACAAATAGGAGAGTCACCTAAAATGATAAAAAGGGGGGCAATCGAGCAGACAGACGGATGTGGAACTAAATGGAAGATGTTCGTGTCACGTCTGAAACATGTTAAGATTCAGCCACCTGTGTTCTAGAGGAGCAGGAAATAGACACCCCAGGAGGATCACTACCGAGGCCTGTGTCTCTGCATAACTCATAAGGAAAGAGGCAATCGGTGGTGATTATGTGCTAAAAATTGTGTATTTGGAGCTTTTAGGAGCCCTAAAACTGATTTAAAGGATGGTTTCAAATGTTAAAAGAGAAATGCATAACAATTAAACAGAGGCAATGAAACCAGTTTGTTTCTAACTGCCTCTTAGTAATTAAGAGTTGATGCTTGGCAAAGCCCCACACACACAGATTTAAGACTTGAGACAGTGTCCAGGAATTAGTATAAACCCACATCCAAGTCCTCAAAGTGATAGGATTGCTACTTAGAAAGTGGAAGAGCTAAATCAGTGTAACAGGACTTAAAATAATGGATGAGTGATTATTTTCGATTGAATTCTTCTTTACTGGGCTACTGGGTGGACCTGGTTCTTCATATGTAGACGTGTATCTTCTAGGTTCCTTCAGTCGATTTACCCACTACCTAGAGTGATGGGTCCACATCTGATGGTATGTGGCCTGGCTGGAGACAGAGAGAGGAAGCAAGACATCAGCTGTAAGAGACAGAGACAGAGATATGGGTAAAGAGACAGAGGTATTAAGGAGAGCTGAGGGTTTACAAGAGGGAACCATGAAAGCATCCTGATAATCACCTTAGCGGGGATGTGCGGGGTGGGCTGGGGTTTAAAAAGAGGAAAGTGGGCAGGGAATGCACTTTTGCTGAAGAGATAGGCAAACCCCAACCCCTAGTGCCCGAATCTGCTGGGCTTCCGGGCTGCCATGTTGCATTGTCTGTAGGAAGAACGGCGGCCCTCCAGTTTCAACACCCCATGGTGCACCCAAATTGCTTACCCTCTAAATTTCCCAAAGGACCTGCCTGCTCTCTGGAAAGGACTCCTCAGGACCCGCGTACGTTCTGCCTAATAAAATACCTCTCATTTCCTTGCACAGAAGAAATAATCAGAAATACTACAAAAACTAGTAACAGAGAATCCCGATAGTTTTTTTTTTTTTTTTAATGATTTCATTAGAAACCTCCATCAACAACGATGTGGACAAAAATTTAAAAAACAAAAAACAAGTATGACGTCTTCTCTGCGTTATAAACTCGTAAGCATTCTATTCAAACCAGTTTTCTTTGAGGAGAAACCTAATGGCGTCATCAAAGCCAAGTTGATACAGAGATTCCATTTTCCTCTTGCTTGGTGGGAAAAGGGCTTGGTTAAGCCTCACCAGGTTTGCCACGGACAGCTGGAAGAGAACAGATCGAAGGTAGAAGACCGTACACGTTAACGGCACCGACGGTTTCTTACTGTAGATACAAATCGTGGCTTTACAAAATTCGTTGGAGAAAATGGAACTTTAAAGGTCTAACTTCAGCCTGAGACGAGCTGAGGGTTTCTCAGCCTCGGCTGTGAGGACGTTTGGGGCCAGACACTTCGCTGTTGTGGGGGCTGCGTGCTGACTCGTAGCGCTCACCCCTACGTACTGGATGCTAGCAGCACCCCAGAGGGGACAACCACCCACGTCCCTTACCTGTAACATCGCCTCCTGTTCTGGACCACAGGGAGTGGAGGGAAGGGAGCCCATATTTTACCTAAGTTATTCAGTTGAGCCCCAAAGCTTTTGTCCCGTATTTTGCCATACTTAACGGTCATTTTTAAACAAATGATCTGATTTAAAATTGCACTGAAAACCTGCTGTATGTTCTCTGTCCTGAAGAAGAGAAAAAAAGAGAACTTTCCCCAAACAGATAGTACAGAGTGAAAGGCTTGTGCACTCACAGTGCGTAGGTTCCCCAGGCCCATGTGCATGCGTGACGTGACATGTGTTGTCGACTAGTAAGAAACCCTATGGCCGAGAAGATGCCATTTGCATATAAAATTATCAATGAGCTTCCAAAGTTTTGGAAGCATGTGGTAGTTTTTAGGTGATTATCTGCAAATGGTGCCTCTGGCTCACCATTACGTCCTGATTGGTGAGATTAACGTAGAGGTCCAGCTGTCCTTTGTCCTGCGGGGAGATGTCCAGGCGTCCGCTGAAGGGTGAGATGGTCACCGTCCGGCCTACAGGAAGGATGGGTAGGCTATTCGTGAGGCCTCCATCCACCCACTTCTGTGGAAAGAAAGACCCCCTTGTCAGCACATGTCAATGTCACGCCTGCTACGAAGATGAGCACAGACTTTCCAACAGGGTTCTCTCCTTCTCGTAGAATCCATGCCCTGGAAATGCTCTTAAATGACGACCAATCACCACCCATCAGATGGGTGATTTCTGTACAGGTCCTTGCGTACATATCATTTACCTACATAATGAGAACCTCACAGAATCGGGAAGCCTCTCCAGCTGCTTATTTATTTTTTAAAAGATTTCATTTATTCATGAGACAGAAAGAAAGATGGAAGCAGGGGCAGTGCGTGAGGCCGACTCCCCAGTGACCAGGGAGCCCGATGTGGGACTTGATCCCAGGACCCAGGGATCAGGACCTGAGCCGAAGGCAGACACGTTACAACTGAGCGCCCCCAGGCACTCCCTCTCTAGTTGTTTAAAACCTTTAACTGGATTATTGTATATAAGAAGTACCTAAATGTTTATAACAGTGCATACACAAGAAGCCATGGAATATGCTTGGGGTGCATAATTATGTCAAAGTGGAAAGCCACCGTCACAGTTGGTACTGCGTAGACCATCCACCATCACCTTCTGTGTTTATTACAAACAGCAGAAACTGGCATTTCCCATCACAAACTTAAAAGTAAGCTGAGCAACCAGAAATCCTTCTATTTCTAAAGTGGCACCTGTCTTCAAGACATGAGGTTTTAAAGCCAGAAAAAATGGGAAGTACGATATTTAGAACAAAACAAAACAAAAAACGCTATTGAACTCCGAAGAGGTTCTGTGTTTTCCAAAGGGGACAGATGGACAGAGCAGATAAGAAAAGCTTCCAGAAGCTCCTGGATAACTATGTTAGGAAAAAGGACAAAGAAACAGAAATCCTTACGCTACCCATTTCAAAGCAAGTGAATGGACAGTATTGACATCATCCGGTCTAACAACAGACACTCAGACACACACGACAGAAGTACAAATTCTCCACGTTGTCTCTGTGATGGAAATAACCTTCACTTGACAGGGAAAAGACAGTGTGATAATGGTTGAGAACCCCTCGCCAAAGAACCTTTAGTGGAGAATTCTGCTACGCTGTTTCCCCTGAACATTTGGAATGCGACGTAGGAAAACCCAAGCTGTTCTGTTCAGTACAAAGGCAGAGCGAGGAGAGAGAAACGAGTTAATACAAAATGCCCTGAACTTGGTTAAAACATACATTCGTTTTGTTCTAAGGTGTCTGTGTGTGTGTCTGTTTTACTCCTTTTTATTGGTAAAGCTAGTGACGGAATGATCAGTCCCTGCACAGTTCACAATGGCTTCGCCCAGCCACTAACTTCCCCTGCCGCCCCGCCAGAGGGAATAAAAGTAGATACATGAAAAGGGAAAGCGTGTTGAAAGTTTGAGGGGCGTGCATTTTGGTGTCGGAGAAAACAGAAGTAGAGTGGATTATAATACACCAACCTGCATAACTTGCGTATTGTCATTCTTTCTAACGGAACATAACAGACATCACCATGTAATTACGTTCTATATCTCATATAGACACATTCATGTGTGTGTGTGTGTTCAACACACCCGTGTTCCCATGTGTTTGTGTCTACAAATGCTTATAAACACAGTTCAAAATAAGGGAGATTTGCAGTGAGAAGCTCCTCAAACTCTGCTTCCGTACCTCCTGGTCCCAGAGCTCCCATTTGTTTTTCTGATTGCTCTGGGCATGGATATGGATTTCTGGCATATGTTCATCGCTAGAGAGGGGGAGGAAAAAAAAAAACAAAAAAACCTTCCAAAATCATCGTTCGTATTCTCAATAGACTCTATCACCAATGATAGAAAAGTCTGGGTAGTTTTCATCAAGCGAAATTAGAAATATGTACCGTGTGTCATATGAGCTCATCTGACTCGCTCAACTTAAGGGAAGGAAGGAAGGGCCGTCTGGCTCATCACGGTGCAGAATGCTCTCATTTACCACAGGGCTAATGACTGCTGTCTCCCGGAACTGAAAATTAGTTCTCTGAATTTTCCTCCCTCTCGTTAGCTTATTCTGATTGGATAAATGATGGTGGAAAACATATAGCTTATCCAATGTCTTGATTAGATTTGCAGCATTACCAGCTCCGCTAGAACCGCACTCGGTACCGGCTCAGATTCTCCAAGAGCTCTGGACTGGGTTCCCGATTTACACTCTCAGGAGCTGTATTGTTCCCAAAACCACGCATTCCTGCAGGCATGCAGATTCTAGCAATATCTCTAGAAACAACGGTTACAGCAGGAAACGTTCCTCACCCACAAATTAAAAATGGGGATCTTCTATATTTAGCGTGCTCTACTTTACAAGCCTGCATTTAAATGCTGCTGTCCTTGGGGCACCTGGGTGGCTCAGTGGGTTAAGCCTCTGCCTTCGGCTCAGGTCATGATCTCAGGGTCTTGGGATCGAGCCCCGCATTCGGGCTCTCTGCTCAGCAGTGAGCCTGCTTCCTCCTCTCTCTCTGCCTGCCTCTCTGCCTGCTTGTGATCTCTCTGTCAAATAAATAAATGAAATCTTTAAAAAAATAAATAAATAAATACTGCTGTCCTCGAATTCGCGGGTGGTTTGCTACATGTTTCTACAAGTCATCTCATCCTTCCCACCTTGTGGGCAGCATTCTGTAAGGTGGTAACTACCGCCATGAGCTTCTGTGATTCCGGAATCTTCTTTGGGGAGAGAAGCAAACTGTGCTAGTGCTTCCCGTGATGGTTTCGTACCAATTCTAAAGGCACAGTGGTAATCGTCCCCCCCAAACAGGGCAGGTTATGATGTGTCAGGACGTGCCCAAGTTTGCCTTACACCCGGATGTGCTCCAGAACAGATGAAGAACATGTCCCGAGATTCATAAATTCAGACAATTCTTGGTCCACAACTAAAGGGGAAAAGCTAAGGAAGTAATCTCTCTTCTAAGGGCCTATGAATTCATTCTGCAAGGACTTCAGGACATCTGATGTGGACACCGAGATACGGATGTTCCTGAGCAAGACGGGATGCAGGGCTGAACTGTCTTCAGGGGTTTTGTTCAGAAAGCAAGTGACTGCAGAATTCTTTGTCAGGAGAATGAACGCGATGTCGAAAGCTAGAATTACTGTAAGTACCATGGCACAGGGCCTCACGGTTTATGAAACCACCCCCCTGTATGACCTAGTTTATCTTTGAGAATGCCGGCAGATGGGTAGGTCATGCTCGTATCATCAGTTTTCCCGCCTTACAGGAGAGGAAACTGAGGCTTGCAGGGTTCGTCACGCTAGGTTGCAGGTTGGCAAACCGGCCCACCACCTGCTTTTGTGAATAAAGTTTTATTGGCATACAGACGTGCCCTCTAGTTTACGTTTTGCTGTTGCTGCTTTCCCACGGCAACAGCAAAGCTGAGCGACCGGGTCAGCAGAGCCCGCACGCCCCACCATGCCGCAGGTCTCTCCTAGCGGGCGTCTTCCGGAAGTTATGTGCCGCGCCCTCCTGCGGAGCAGGCTCGCAGAAGCTTGCACTTGCACTTGCACTCTTCCTTCTCCCACACTATAACACAGCCACGGAGATCAGAACCGTTTCCTGCGGGGGCAGAGGGCGTGGCCGGGGCGGCAACTAAGTCCTGACGAATTACTCAGCATGTGCAGGCCTGTCTTATCTTGTGTGATATGGAGGAAAAATCGTTATGTCCAACAGAACATTCTCGGTCCTTGAGTCTCAGAATGGAGGCCGGGAGGAGAGACAGAAAGACAAGGAGATGCCTGCTCTCCACGACATAGGTCAGAATCTCCCATCTGAAGTGCAGAAACACGAGTGGGAAGGAGAGATCGACGAACTTTCCTCAAGAAAAGGGAGACAGCTGAAAATACATAAGAAATTTAGGAAGAGGCTGAACAACCCTGCTACTATTTTACTAAAGATTATTGGTACATTGTCTAAATTTTGGAACTTCTCATTTTTTATTTAAAAAATGGTGATATTCAATTTTGAGAAAACACGGAATGTTACATCAAAAATATTCCGTGAAAGACTAATAATGTGTTTTTTCAAAAAGACCATGCAAAAAATTATAGAATGTTGCTGAAAAATAAGGTCTTCTCTTTCAGATGAACTGGGAATTGATGCGCGGATTTCCATCACGCCTGGTGGCTGGTGACCAAGCTTTTGAGGGGACTGAGCCATGTATCTGTGTGAAATGTCTAAATCAGAAAGATTTTATACAAGTACATGGTGACGTAGACTATTCCACAGCTCTCCCTCCCTCAAATTTGTCAATAATGATAGAGTTAATAATCTATAACCCATGAAAAATGCTCAATAGACCCGAAGAAGTCAATGTTAAATTTTCTCTATATAAGTCAACATATTACCCAAATTTTATTTCAGACAACAAACAAACAACAAAAACCCGCAAATTCTGAAGCTTTTCTTGAGATGTGCATCTGTCAGCTCTAAAGATGCTCTTATTCTGTTATTCTGACATTTTAGTCACTTGCCAATCATAGTGCCATCTCTTAGACACAAAACAACTTGTTAGTCAAGAGCTCCTCTTGAAAATGCTCATTTTTGTTCCAAACTGATGGCAAGAAACTGTGAAAACGTGGCCTGATGTAATGCATGCCCGGAGGCCATACATACGGATGGAAAGGTCATTAGTAAAAAACACAAGTCTGACCTTCAGTGTGTTTGCATTTTCATTCATGTATTCCGCTGTGAATGACTCCCTACCATAAATAAGGTTTTAAAAATGCTCTTAAAAGATGAAGCCAGGAAAAGCTATGAGAACTTCTTTTTTAAATGATTTTGTTTATTTATTTGAGAGAGAGAGAGAGAGCGCTCAAACCGGGAGAGTGGCAGGCAGAGCGAGAAGCAGACTCCCCGCGGAGTAGGGACCCTGAACTGGGGCTCTATCCCAGTATGCTGGGATCATGGCCTGAGCCAAAGACAGATGCTTAACCGACTGAGTGACCCAGGCATTCCTATGAGGAGTTATTTTTTTAAAAATTAGGTTAAAGGAAATAGAGGTCATTCCACTTAAAACAGCTGGTAGACAGGTTAGAAAGGAAATATACTGTTTGTCAAGTTAATCCTCAGTGTTACAAAAGTATGACACTTTTAAGTGATTAATAATTGATTTTAAAAATAAAAACATTAGGTCCACAAATATATATTAATGAAATCCACTATGTTCAATACGTAGTTTCTACCAGATGTGGAACAAGGAGGTCTGTGTATTGCTCGGGGCCAGCAGGAGCAGAGTCTGCATGTGGCCCTTCTTGGTCTCTGCCACATGGGCACTGCTCTGTGTCCCAAGGCTTGACGGCCCCAGTGCAAGTCGTCCTCCGTTCCCTTTGCCCCCACTGTGGGCACAACCTCCCTTACTTCCGAGAAACCACCACAGCAAACACCCCAGTCAAGACCCGAGTTCCATGAAAACTTTAAAACCTAAAACTCAAGAGATGTTTTCAGCATGATGGAAATTTTTCTGTAATTTAAATCCTAGGAAAAGCTCACACCCATAGCAGGACACTGTGTTTAAAGCACACGAACCATTTCCCTGAAAATGGAACAGTTCTGGAAAATAACTTGGCCTAGAAACCCTCAAACACCGTGGGAGGCTATCAGGCTGATGGAGAGTCTGCGATGAGCACAGAGCGAGCCTGCCCTGTTTTTGGGGTCTGCGTCAATGGACAAGGTCTCTGAGGGCACCGTCTGTCCTTGGCTACATGCCGTCTCCTCTTGGTGGACATCACTAAACCACCAAGGAATACCGAACGCTTACAAAAGGCATCAAAATTAAGTACTTATCATGTGTCTACTATGGACACACGTGGGTCATCAGCAAGACCTTGTCCTCCTGCCCAAGATCAGGGTCCTCAGTGGTGGTCTCCATCCTTCTCCCAGCCTGGGGGCCGCCTCCCCTGCTGCAGAGCTATGGCTGGGCTTCCACAGTCATGTCCAAGTGCTCAGTCACGTAAAGGGAAACGCAGCTGAGAACAGCTGACCCTTTTAACCACTACTAGTCATCAGATCACAAACCGAAGAAGCAGGAATGGGGATGAAGGGAGATAAGCCGAGGGAGATGAAGGGACACACTACGCAAACTGGGGCAAGAGGCACGGACGGCAGAGACACAGTGGTTGGGGATCCTCCTGGGAAGGCTGCCCCCTTAGTAGCTAGGTGGTCTCGGGGAAGTAACCAAACATCCTGCATCTGCATACCTCATCTTTAGATACCAGGGAGTAATCCCTTCTGTTGCCGCTGACAGCAACCAGTCACAGCACAAGTTTTACTTCCTTTTCTGGGAAAAAGAAAATGCACTGTGGTGTGCTATAGGTGGCCTCCCCAAATCATTTAGGGTCTTTCTAGCTCACTCTGTGGCCATCTCCAGGCGGTGATTTTTCCGACCTCATGATCCATAACAGCTGCTATGGTTCCAGTCATCACATCAACGTTCCAGGCAGCAGGAAGTAAACAGAGGTAGGTCCCTCAGTAATTCAGCTTATCTGTCTGGCCAGCACTTAGATGTGTAGCCACAGCTGGTGACAAAGGAAGCCGGGAAATGTGGCCTTTTAAGCATACTCCTCCACGTCCAGCAAGAAGCTCTGACTCCGTTGTAAGGAAGGAAAGAAAAGTTGATGGTGGAAAAAAACTAGAAGCCTCTCCCACCTGCACCTGCTTTGTGATACTCTTACCAATACTTCAACAGGAAAGTGTTTAGCATCGTCTCAGGGACAATGTCTGGGACTCGGCTCTGCTGTCACCTCGACTCCATCTCCCTTTCTGAAGTTCCCACCTGGTTATCGTCACATGCTGTATGGACATCCTCCCTGCCCAGTCACCACCTCTTAGTCATTGATCACACTGGCACTGCTCATGACTGGACTCCCGCACCCCCCTTTCATAATACATAATCTCTAAAACACCTTACCATTGTTTCCCGGGGAGCCGTTTCTATCATTGTTATAATAAATTGAAGCTCTGAAGTGAAACAATGACATTTCAGATCTTTATAAAATTAACGTTCCTAAGATAGAGTTGATTTTGATAGTATCTGTGTTCGAAATTTACAGCTAAAAATAAATACGCATTTTTACTCTTATAGTAAGAAAGAAAAGGTTAACTTACTTCAAGTCAACTAATTATGTAATGTACGATACCTTCCAAACATAATTTTAGATGACAACATAGCTCACGCTCCCTGGGAACTGAACCTCCTGCTTTCATGTGCTGAAGTTTAAATCTTTTTATGTTGCTCTTAAAAAATGTGTATTTTGTTTCTAACCAGTCACAGAGAAGGCTTGAGCCTTCTCTACGTACCGTACGCATACCACTCATCAACAGAGCTCGAGTCAGAGTAACGGTCACGCTTAGGCTCTGCCTCTTAGTACCTCCATGGCCTTTCCAGTTACTTAACGTCTCTGTCCCTCGCTCTCCTCACCCATCCCTTTAGACAGCCATCCTGGGGCAGAGCAACTGGGGCCCACGATTGAACAGGGAGCAAAGGACTGGAAAGGCCAGGAGAGCTCCAAGAAAGAAAACCATGAGGACTCGTGAGATCAGAACTCACACAGGTTTCCAGTCACGCGAGGTGAGAGATTCGTACAAGTGCCTTCCTTCCGTGCGGCTACCGTGCTGGGCCCTCAGAGTGAGTGAGTGAACGTATGAATGAATGAATGACGGATATCAAACGTTTTTCACATCGCCACTAGAGATTAAATACATATCGTGTATATCATGAAACCAATAAAACGCGTGGCCTTTATTCTTCCACAAGTATGTACCTGATTTTGGGTGTTAAATTGGTAACTGTATTTGAGGGCACCTGGGGGTCTCAGTGGGTTAAGCCTCTGCGTTTGGCTCAGGTCATGATCTCAGGGTCCTGGGATGGAGCCCCGCATCGGGCTGTTTGCTCAGTGCGGAGCCTGCTTCCCCCTCTTTCTTCCCTTGCTCGTGCGGGCTCTCTCTTTCTCAAAAATGAATAAAATCTTAGGAAAGATACATATTTGATTCTACAATATGTGTCTTTGGTATGTGTTAAACGGATGCTGTATTGGATTAGAAATACAGATCTCTGTTATGTGTTAACTCGATAGTGCATTTGATTATAAAATGCGTATTTCTGGTATGTGTCAGATAGTGTATGTGATTATAAACACTTATCCCTTATATGTGTTAAAATGGTACTGTGTTTGATTACAAACATGTATCTCTGGCACGTGGTAAGTACACAGTATATTTCATCGTAAGTAGATAGTGTATTTCATTATAAAATGTGTATCTCTGGCATGTGTTACATGATATCGTGTCTGATTATAGGGGTGTGTACCTGTGCAGGACCCGGGGAGGTAGGACTGTAAAGGAGCTGCTAAAATACCTTCCTTTGAGGTGTCTGGGGGCTCAGTCGAGGGTGTGGCTGCCTTGGGCTTGGGTCATGATCCCAGGGACCTGGGACAGAGCCCCGCATCACATGGGGCCCCTCCTCTACAGGGACTCTGCTTCTCCCTCTACCCCTCTCCCCAACTCCTGTTTGTGCGCTCTCTCGCTCTCTCTCCTTCTGTCCTTCTCTCTCAAATAAATAACTGAAATCTTTTTAAACAATGAAAAGAAACCCCCTCCCCATAGTGCTGACCAGGAGCAGACTGCATGGGGGTGAGCTATCGGTGCTCACCTCTCACCTCCCCTCCCCGGACCCGCCCCCGGCCGTGAGTGGCAGCCCCACGCGAGGACAGCTCTCCTGCAGTGCAGATCATCTGACAAGCACCTGAGTAAGTGACGGGCCTGACAGTGAGGGGGTTGCTTCCCAGTGTGGGGCTCCTGTGTGGCAGACAGAGGGGACAGGGCTCCAGCTTTGGTTGGGCGGGGAGGGTATGTGGGGCCCTGATGCCTTTTCCCACCTAACAGCGCAGTTCTGCTAACAGAAGGAGCGCTGAATAGAACTTAATTTTTTTTTGAAGTCTTTTAGTCTTTTTTTTTTAAACAAGGAATGAAGTTTTTAATCAAATGAAAAAAGAAGCTCCCTGATCATTCTGAATCTCGACATCCTGACTATAAAGTCCCAAGGCCCCTGTACTTAATTTTTTTTTTCTGTTGCAAATAAAAGTATTATGAAAAAAAATCATATAAGCTGATCTGGAAGTACCAGAATCATGATGAAATCGGATCCCTCAAAGGAAACCTGTGACTACAGGAGTCACAGGTAATTCATTGGTTACGAGAAACCGTTACCTGCCCTCTGTACTCCACCGGTTTCAGTCCCGCGTAAATGGGCACGAAACTGCTGGCCAACAGCACCTACGTGAACAAAATGAAGAAACAGCTCATAAACATGGGCATTCGCATGCGTGCAACAGATTTGATATATTGACTATAAAATGTGGAATTTTTCAAAAAATAACATCATACTGTAAGACATGACATGAGTTCCGTTATCTCCAAAGAACACAGGACACTGAACTGGAAGACAGCACTTTCCATATCTGAGACGACCTTGGAGGGACACGTACAGTTCAATGTTCTGCGGCTCCGTGGGCTTCACGTGAGGAAGATCGGGATTTTAATTACAGACAACGGAGTCCCTCCCACAGTAAACTCCGGGTAAGTCCCCGTTCTCGAGTACGTCCTCCTGAGCTAGTCACAGCGCTCGAGCATAGACTAAAAATCATTCTAACATCGCACCCATGTGGTGCCCAGCTGGCTCAGTCCGTACAGCCTGACTCTTTGTCTTGGGCTCGTGAGTTTGGGGCCCACACTAGCAGCAGAGTTTATTTAAAATAAAAAAGCAAGAAAGTCAGGGGCACTCGTATTTTTCCGAGGAGCGGACGGCTCTGGTTTTCACAGCAGAGACCAGCCTGCAGCTTGGTGGTGTCCTAATGTGTCACAGAATGTTGCTAAGGGGAGTGAGACCTTTCGTGGGCTAGCAACACGGTCTAGAGACGTAATGAGGCAGTGGCAGGTACAGACCCAATTATCCTTTATCTTCCTTTGGGAAAGTCAAAAAAGGTTGCCCTTTAAAATATTACCATTTCTCGGGGCGCCTGGGTGGCTCAGTGGGTTAAGCCGCTGCCTTCGGCTCAGGTCATGATCCCAGGTCCTGGGTTCGAGCCCCACATCGGGCTTTCTGCTCAGCAGGGAGCCTGCTTCCTCCTCTCTCTCTGCCTGCCTCTCTGCCTACTTGGGATTTCTCTCTGTCAAATAAATAAATAAAATCTTAAAAAAAAAAAAATATTACCATTTCTTCCAACGGAAGAAGCTGGGCATTGGGAACCTTTGACATGTATGTGTTTTATTTTCCAGTTTAGTTTCTAGATCCGTACTGTTCAGTTTGGAAAGACAAAGCAGTAGACACTGAACATTTAAGCTATAATCTTCCAGCTTGTAAGCGAAGATGCTATGGCTGTTCATTGTGAAGGATTTCATGAGATTTGGGGGCGGGGCATATAGTATTCAGAAATGGGTTATGGCCCCAAAACTGATTTGTAAATCAAGTATGTAGAATTGTTGAGAACTCAGAGGTCATTTCCCCCAAAGAAACGGTATTGCAGTTTTCTGAGGTTAACTCCCAAAGGTCCATTTATTCTGAACTGTGAGTAAATAAGAGATCTGGTCCCCAGCAACATGCGCTTTCTATAGGAAATGTCCTCGGGGTTTTCACCTGCCACAGCTGAAACCCACTCGGGTCTCCATCCTGTCCTGCAAGCTGGCCCAGGATTCCCTAGCTACGCAATGGCTCCTGTTGGCTCCTCGCTGCCCAAAGCTGCTGAAGGGAAAGGCTGTGTGTCTCCTGCACGGTCAGTCAGTCCTTCCCAGGGCTGATCCTCGACAGATGGCCGTTGTCATCTCCCCTCCCCCTCTGCTTCTTCCCCGCCAGTCTGACCCGCGGGAGAAACGAGGATTCTCCCATGTTGTTGGGGGCGCGTCGAGGACAGACCGACAGGGCCTCACAGCACCGGGCTCCTGCCAGGGGGCCCAGAAGCATGTAGGGCGTCAGATTTGTGTGGTCACAAATTCACTGGTACCCTCGCCCAACACAAGGATTCCAGCAGGAATGGGGGAGGGAATGACACGTGTCACACACCTCCGTGGTCCCAGGCTGCTGCTCGGTGCCAGAAGAGCTACCTAGTTAGAGCAGAAAGAAAAGCCAGGTACTAAGGACTGCGGGATGTGGAAGGCAGCGCATCAAACCAAAGCACAAGGGCAGCCTTGCGTGAGATGGGTGCACGGTCTACAGAGAAGAGTGAGTGTAGACAGGCCCGTCGTTAGCCATTCCTCTCGGCACGAGTGGCTTGACAGAATGCCATGCTTTGATGCGGGGCGCACCCAACGTACAAAGCAGAAAAGCACGAGGGGGTGCGCTCTCTGGTTTGGCGGGACAGTGCCTCCCAAGCCTGTGGGGGATGACAGGACAGAGGCCATCCTCCTGAGTCCCAAAGCATCAGCAGTTGGGTGCTTTTCGGAGAAAGGCAGTTCTGCGTACGGGCCCTGCGTTCGCCCTGACTAAATCTGGCTCTGTCAGCAATCGGCTACTCCTTTCAAAAAACAATTACAGACCCTAGGTATGTTTTGTGGGCACACTGTGGTCACTTCATGACGTTATTTGGCAAAATGCCCCATTGCACTGTGGCAATAACGGACACGGTTTGTGGAGAGCGCGCGTATTGGGAAATTGCACTACTTAACGCTCTTTAAAGAACCAAAGGCGCTCTGTAAACATAGCGATTTATTTCATTATGCTGCATAATTATATCTGCCCTGCAAAAAAAAAAAAAAAAATCACTACCATTAGAATCAGAATTATGTGTATTTTCCGCTCCGTGTCAGAGTATAATGTGAAGTTCACACGTTAATGCCTGCAACTCTTTTGCGGTGTTTGGTTGAAAAATACTATTCAATTACTTTCCTACAGATAAGAACAGTTCGCGTCCTCCTTGCTGATAGGAAGAGCTCACCCAATGGGAAAATGCCTGCCGCTCCTCTAAATCAATGTATTTACTCTGCCATCCCTCACTTTCCTTTATATTCGCTGCTGGTTTGTAGGTCAAACTACATTTGGTGGGAAAATTAGCTCCCACAGTTAAGAACAAAGTGGCTTTTCTTATTCCTGTGCGGTCTGCTTCCGGCCATTTTATGGCAAGCAAAGAGGATTTTCTAAAGAAAGAGACAAGCGATATTCTCAGGCCGTTTGGTAAGATGGGAGGCATAAACGTGTCCTTCGGCTGTGTCTTAGCGTTGTTTTTTCAGGGAGAGTTTTCTCAGTCTCAGTCCCTGGAGAGCAGAGGTTCTTAGCAAAGGGAGGGAGTGTCTTCGTTTAGTGCTGGGTGGACAGTACTGTATGTCACAATTGTGTGTGTGTGTGTGTGTGTGTGCGTTGGGGGGCGTGGGTACTACTGGCGTCTAGTGGGGAGAGCCCGCAGATCCTTCTACACATGCTGTAGTGCACAGGACACCCACCACAGAGAAACAGAGGACCCCAATATCAGGGGTGCCATAGCTAACAACCCTGAGGCAGAAATTGGAGTCTTGCCATTCATGGCCCATCCCACGGCCCACCGGCTTAAGCGATGCAGGTAGGTTCCAACATTGATTTGCTTTCTCTCCTTCTTACTAAATACACAATGATGAAAATATGTCAGTCACTTCCTGCAGCAACTGTGTAAACGTTGCCAAGTGCATATGCAATCCACTTTCTGACGAGCTCTCTTCATTTCACATTTTATAGAAAAGGGGTGTTTAGAAAATTATGTGGCCTGGCTTCCTCGGAGAATAAATTCCCAACAAGTTCCGGTCATGCCTGAAGTTTGCTGTGGAGTTTAATGAGGACCTGGCTGTTTATTTAGAACCTGCTGGCGTAGTTGAAATTCAAAGACAGGGGCGCCTGGGTGGCTCAGTGGGTTAAGCCGCTGCCTTCGGCTCAGGTCATGATCCCAGAGTCCTGGGATCGAGTCCCGCATCGGGCTCGCTGCTCAGCGGGAAACCTGCTTCCCTTCCTCTCTCTCTGCCTGCCTCTCTGCCTACTTGTGATCTCTCTCTGTCAAATAAATAAATAAAAAACCTTAAAAAAAAAAAAAAACGAAATTCAAAGACAGATTCAAATTTATCTTCCCCAGTCTTCTCAAGATAAGGACCATCTTAAATTCAGGCCTTACTTCACCTTCAGAGCTCGATGGGAGACGATCTTGCTATCAGAGCATTCTCGCTATGTGCGCAGAAATCTAGAACATCCTAGCAACGGAGACAGAGTTGTTTTTCTTAAGGGGGACACAGGAAAAAGCCTTTCTGGGAATACAGATCAATGAGCTTTCACTTGGGTGAAAAGACCAGCTCAGACCACTCATGTCCATCAGCTTGAAACCTGAAGAATTCAGTGACTGATCCTAATTCAGACAAGTGGCCAGCACCACCGCTCCACGGCACGGTTAATTTCAAAATCATTTCTGCTCCGCTGTGCAAGTGACTTACGAGTTTCTTATAAACAAAGGATTTACCTCCCTAATCACACTTGGCTGAAGGCTAATATTAAAATGTGCTTGGATTTCCTGATCGCATCTTTCCTTGTGAAGACAAATAGCACAGACATCAGGGGATAATGTGTAAAGGGGCTCGCAAGGAAAGGACTTGACACAGACCCATGGCACACAGGAAAAGAGTCAGAAGAGCCAGGGTCCCTGAGCTGGTAGGTACTCAAAGGACCTGAGGAAGCACTTCCATGGATGTGATCTCTGCCTCAGACTGTGGGATAGGTGGCACAGCGTGGATTCCAACTTACAAAGAAACCAAGGGATGGAGAATTTGTGCCAACGATCCCCAAGACACCAAGGGATGGAGAAGCTCTGGCAACGATCCCCAAGAGACCAAGGGACGAAGACGTTGTGCCAATGATCCCAATCATACTCCATCCAACACAAGGGCTAAGCTCTTCCATCACCAAAGCACCATTGCCTTTGCAAAATGGGGTCTCAATTTGGTACTCATCTGTTGAAAACAACCAACCCACAGCCATAAATGATCAGCGGCCTTCATCCTCCAAGGGAACACTATTTTCATCCGCCCCTCAACTCACTCCCCTCCCCCGAAAAAAGTGCGGCAACCGAAATGAGTCTCTCTGGTTGGGGAGAACAAAAAGTGAGGCATTTGCAGGAGGGGGGCCTCTTGGGGCTCTGGTCTAACTGTATAAAGGGATCCTCTGGGGGGCGGTTCTCCTCCTTGTGTGGTAGCACAGATCCCATGTGTCTCCCTTTCTTGGCTCAGTCACTATAGGGGAGCAGGGGCGGACTTGACAGAAGTAAATTCTGGACAAAATAATATCTGAAGATCACATGCCTGCCTTGTAGTGGGAGGGAATGGGGCGGGAACACCACCACTACCAGCCCCGACGACCTCAGTCTTACCCAGGCTGCTCTAACCAAATACTATAAACTGCGGGACTTATAAACAACATCACAGTTCTGGGGACTGTAGAGCCTAAGAACCTGGCCTCAGCAGGTCTGGTGTCTGGTGAGAGCCCAGTTCCCATCTTCTCACTGTGTCCTCTTGTGACCGAAGGGTCAAGAATGTTGTCTGGGATCTCTTTATAAGGTAAGAGCGCTCTTCCCGTTCGTGAGCGTTCTGCCCTCATAACCTAGTCACCTCCCAAAGGCCCACACCTGCTAATACCATCTCGTGGGGGTTAGGTTCAACCCACATGTTGGTGACAGAAACATTCAAAACAGCATTCCACTCCTGGCTGCCCCACATTCATGTCCTCCTTTTGTGCAAAATCCATTCAATCCCTCCCAACAGCCCAAAAAGTCTTCATTTGTTCTAGCAGCAACTCAAAGTTTAAAGTTCCAAGTCTCCCCGAAATGCCATCTCAGTGAACCCCAGTGAGCCCCGAGGTACCCTCCATGCGGAGGCAGTCGTGAGATCCCGGTGTTCTGTGCTTCTAAAATAAGTGGTGAGAAGGCACAGGGTAGACATTCCCGTTCCAAAAGGGAGAACTAGGGAAGCAGAAGGAGGTGACACGTTCCGAGCAGATCTGAAGTGCACAGGGGCAAATGCCGTTCGACCTTAAGCCTGGACGATAATCCTCCTTGGTGTGCCGTGTGGCCCTGCAGGCCTATGGCGGCGGGTCCTGACCCGGACGCTCTGCTGGGCGGGGGAGGAGCCCCACCTCTGAGTGTCCTGCCAGAAGCTCCCCAGAGCTTTCCTCGTGTCTGGCGTCTCCACTCCCATGGCTCCGAGCGGAGGAGGGTTGTCCGGTGAGAGGAGAGCGTGTGTCTACAGTCGCCCTTGAACTCTGGGCTTCTCCGGAGAGGGGCAGCCCTGAGGACGTCTGCAGCGGCTCATGGGTCATACTTCCATCATCTTGGACAGTCGCTGTGGCTTCTCCCTGGGTGGCCGGCAACCTCATCACGTGGCTGTGGGCCGCACCTTCCAGCTCCGTTCTGAAGACGCAGTCCCTGTTCAGGAAGGACAGGCTGAGAAGGGGCCAAGTCTTCAGCTCGACCTTGCATTTCACACAAGCGGACAAGAGACAACAGGCAGCGTCTTCAACACCCTGCTTGGAGCGCGGCCTCGTCAAATACCCATTTTTCTCTCTCGCAGGTTGCATCTTCCAGAAAACACTGGAAGCCTTCAGGGATCCCCCACAGGAGGGAGGGCCTTTAGTCCAGTGTCCAGGACCACATCCTTGTTTCTGTCGGAGACCTCATGACCCACGGTCCTATTGCCATTCTGCTCATGGGCCCTTCGGAGGTCCCTGAGAAGACGAGGCTGTCTCTGCAGCTCACGTCTCTCTTGTGCAAGTCCTCTGCACACGCGCCTCTCAAGGTCCCCTCACGGTAACGTGGGCTCTTTCCGGCACACGCCTCTCCCAGTCTCTCTGTGCGTTACCCGCTTCCCAGCGCCCCCACGTTGCAGAACCGCTTTTCTGTCTTCGTCCATCTGGGATGCTGCAGCAAAACACCGCAGACGTGTGGCTTCTAAACAACAGGAACTAATTCTTCACGTCGCTAGAGGCTGGGATGTCCAAGGTCGCGGTGCCAGCAGACTCCACGCCTGGTGAGAGCCTGTTTCTCGCCATGTCCTCCCAAGGCAGAAAGACGACGCTAGGGGTCAGGGGTCCCTTTTATCAGAGCATTAATCCCATCGGACAGGGATTTACCTTCAAGACCTCTTCCTCTCCCACAGGCCCTCATCCTGATCCTATCCCATCCGGCATTCAGAATTCACTATATGAATTGGGGGTGGGGGGGCCACTAAGACATTCAGACCATGGCACTGAATTTCATCACTGTGCACGTGAGGTTCAGAACACTATGGAAATTCAATCCTAAAGAAAGGGAATGTTTGGGAGCCCCTGGGCAGCTCAGTCAGTAAAGCGTCTGCTTTCGGCTCAGGTCATGATCCCAGGGTCCCGGGATCGAGCCCCACGTCCGGCTCCCTGCTCACTGGGGAGCCTGCTTCTCCCTGTCCTCCCCCCTTATATTCTCTCTTGCTATCTCTGTCTCTCTTAAATAAGTCAAATCTTAAAAAAAAAAAAAAAAGCAAAGGGAATCTTTGGACCACATAATTGGTCAACAGAAGTTCTTAGAGAATATTCTGCTATCGTTGCAGATATCAAGAGGAAAGACCAACCTTCTAGGCAAATATAAGCGACATTGATACAACTTAAGTAGGAGTCCTCACACAAGAGCACATTCATAAAAGAAAGCCAGTGGTCAAGGGATGCAAAAGCCTATGCCAAAAGGTGGTAAAACTAGGTGATGATCCATTTCCCGAGATATTGCACACGTAGGTCAGCACGCTAGTCATGAACACAAAAGGTAAGGAAGGGGGAGGAGAACTACTTTTGCAAGAAAGGCTGACTCCCGCTCCGCAGAGGGCAGGCTGGGACACTTGACATCTCATGACGGCTCACACCGGCAGGCCGACCAGTCACGTGTGTGGCTTCGTACCTGACTTGTTTACTATTTGCTGAATACGGGCTGTGACCAACAGCCAGAAACGCACTTTTACTTGCTTTATTCATTGTTCTCCCTGGTAACACAGGTTGAGTTATTACGTCCATTTCACAGCTGGAAAAACTGAGGCTTGAACATCATTCGCGCTGGAGGGCACAGTCAGGAAATGACAGACCTAGAGAAGATACTGAGCGACGCACATAAAACACGCAGTAGTGCAGGAGAGCACCCACGGGCACCCGTGCATGCACAAAGGACTGGACACACGTACACATATACACATGCGCACACACGCTTTAACATACAGAGACTCCCTGTTTGGAATTAAACGTGGCAGTCACCTGGTGGGTAATAAAGAGCCCAGCATTTAGAAAAAAATAAAAGCACTAGTCAGAAAGAGAATAAACAAGTTAATGATAAAACGGGTAGAAAATGCAATGCGGTGGTTGAAATCCCTAGTACTCAGTACTCCCAGACTCCTTCACCAGCGGCCAACTGACACCTGACATCCTCTACCTCTGGTTTTCGTCTTACTCTCTTGGCCCGTGTCGGCGTTTCTCTCTCTCACCTCCAGAATTTCTGAACACTGGGAAGGAAACCCAAGGCTGTGTGCTGAGGGCCAGGGGTGCAAAGCTGCCAGGAGACCCAAGTGTGCACTGTGGTGCTGCTTCCCTGCTTGGCTCCGGGGCCTCCCGTCTCCCCGGGAGGGAGGGAGTGGAAGGGCCAGCAGGCGGCTTGCTCCTGTCCCTCCCCACTGCCCGAGGCGGTCAGAATGGCCAGCCTGCCGCATGGCTCCTCACTGGGCAATCTGCCACTGGCCTCCTCGTTACTCAGAGCACAGAAGATCAGGATGTCCCCCCCTGCGAGGGAGTCTGCTCTCTTTCCTCTCCATGCCTTCTCCTCTGCCCTCAGTCCCCACCCGGTCTTACTGTTGAACTAACTGCTTCTTAGTATTCCAGGGATGGGTTTCAGACATTTCCTAGCCACTGTCTGCCATCCAGGATCCATCCATCCTTCCAATTTGTAGTTCTGAAAAAGGTTAGAGCATTCTGCTCAATGTTTAAAATGCTTCTTGTATAACCTAGGATAAATGTTAATTATTCAATTATTCTCCTTACAAGATATTACACATTTGTGTCAACCATTTCTCTTCTGTTCAGTGAACTCAAGTAATTACACCAGTTCTCTGAATAGTTATTATCCAAAACAAAGGAAATTGAAAAAAAAAGTCATGTTTACTTACTGCAGTAGTTTGCTATTGCTGCTGTAACAAATTACTACAAACTTAGAGGCTCAAAATAACAAACAAATCTCTTACTACATAGTCTAGAAATCAGAATGTCTCGTGCAGCTACAACCCAGGTATCGGCAGGCCTGCATTCCCTCTGGGAGGCTGTAGGGGACAGTGCTTCCTGCTGGGGCACTTAAGTCCCCTTTGCCTTGCCGGCCGTCAGAGGGGAGCGGCCCACAGCGCCCACTACCTCTGTGCTCTACCAGCGTGAGAGCTGGGAACTGCAAACGTGCATGGCATCCAGGGACGATCTCCATTTTCAAGCACTTACGGATTTATTGGGACCCACCCAGATAATCCAGGGTCATCTCACCATTTCAGGATCTTTACCTTGATCATATCTACAAAATGCTTTTTGCCGTGGGAGGTGGCCTGTCCCCGGGTGCCAGAGATTACGGAGTGGACATCGCTGGAGACCACGATTCAGCCAAGCACATTGTCACATCAAAGGAACTGAGAGGAGGATAATATATCCAGCATGGGATGTCACCAAGCAGAACGTTGGACATCTGGTCGGTGGTCCCAGCCAGGCCGCTGACCAGCTCAGTCATTTTGTAAAGATCACTCAACACGTAGGACCCAGATGCTGTCTTCTTTTTCTTTCTTTTTTCTTTTTTTTTAAGTACGTTGCACCCCCATTGTGGATCCCACTGTGGGGCCTGAACTCACAGCCCTGACATCAAGACCCAAGCCATGATCAAGAGTTGGATGCTCTAGGCTCCTGGATGGCTTAGTTGGTTAAGGGACTGCCTTTGGCTCAGGTCATGGTCTCAGGGTCGTGGGATCGAGCCCTGCATCGGGCTCCCCGCTCAGTGGGGAGACTGCTTCTCCCTGTCTCTGCTCATGCTCTCTGCTGTCTCTTTCAGATTAAAAAAATAAAATCTTACAAAAAAAGAGTTGGACGCTCTATCCACCAAGCCACCCAGGCACCCCTTTGTTTGTTCCCAGTGAGGCCACTGTCACAGATGCCAGCTCAGTTCATCTACCTACCCATTCCCATCGTCAGGCACGGGGACTGTCACAGCGGACAAAACCGAGCAAACCCTGCCGGCTGGGAGCTTACACTTGTGCAAGGAAAGATCGGCGATAAACACTGAGTAAGTAAGGCAGTAAGCAACATAGCACATGTAAGTCAGGAGGGTTATGGGAACCCCAGGGGCTCTGCCACGGTCGAGAGAGAAGCCAAGGACGGACACAAGGAGCAGGTAACAACTGCACGGAATGCCTCCTGCTTTCCGACACGGTGACCGTAGCCCTGCCCAGCGCACTGACAGCTCCCCGTGTCTGCTGACACTGGCAGGTGGTGACAACCCAGGTGTGGACTGAGCAGCTCCTCCCTGTACAGCTTGCACGTCTGCACCGGATTACAGCAAAATGTCTGTTTTCTACGATGGAGAGACTGTTAATTTGTAAGCGCAAGAGTAGCACAGTCAGCACACCGAGTAAAAATATTCTAATCTATTAAGTCACAAAGTAATTTGACTTGTCAGTTCAGCATTTCATTAGGCATTTCAGATTATATCATTCACACAGTAGAACTCCAACAGTTAGACTCGATAGTAAAAATCAATGCGTTCATCATGTAATTCAGGCAGAAGTTTCCCCACTTACCCTCAATCCATCGCCCACCGCTGTGTCCAAACACGCATTCTTCACATTGTGGGAAGCTGGCCGTGATGCCCACCAAAGGGAAAACAGAGAAAAAACTGCCCGGCTTTTGTAAGAAAAGTGCACTCTTTCCAATTTACAAATATTTGATGTATTACCTTAGCAAGCACACTGTATTTGCAACTCTAGCCAAAGTATTTCCCAGAGATAATAAATTCGCAACTGAGCAACTTTCAAATGTGTAGAAAAAGCATGAAAACAGAATGGGAGGATGAAATGGAACGTTAGATGGGGACGTCGAGAGACCCAGGGTCCAGAATGCCTCCCCGCAGCCGGTCGGTATGACCCTGGTGCACGTCACGTAAAATCTCTCCACCCGTTTCCTCTCTTTAAAAGAAGAAAGCAGTAAAAGGGCAGGAGTCACACCTGCCCTCCCTGATGTACAGAAGGCCTGCGTAGGACTGAATAAGATCGTACAGGAACAAAGTCTTCCGGGAATGGGGAGATACCAGCGACGTCATGCCAGGCACTCAGTACCACTGTGCTCCCCAGTTGCATGGGCGACCCGCCTCCCAGTGGCTCGTGGGCAAGCCAGCAATCATGGGGAAAGCACAGACCCAGTACGGGAGGTGCGGGGGCCTCCGAGGTGGCCTCTGAGGGACACCGGTTAAGCCACTCACCACCCACATCACTGATTGAGCCCTCATCGTGTCCTGAGCATGACAGGAAACCTTGGTTCTAAAGAACACGGTGATGCCCATGGCCTGGGGGAAGGAATTAAGTCCTCGCTGAATCTCTCCGCCGTGAGATACGGCTGCGTTACCTTAATGAGGTCCTCCCTGGAGGGAAAGTTGGACACCAGGTAATTTTCTCTGGTTTTGGTGTTCGTGATGGATACGTGCAGGCGGCTGTGGGCCAGCTCATGAGCGTTGGGAGGGAGAATCAACTCCATTCCGCTTCTAAAGAAGAAAAAGTGGCCTGCGTTATTCACCTTGAATTATTGAACGCCTTGTAAATATTTTAGAAGGGAGAACGCTGCCCCGAGCGTTCCCCAGTTTACACAGAGCGTCCTCAGCTGTCTGTCCGCACGCGCTTTGAGGGAAATGTTCTATATTCATGTATGTACCTCAGTCGGGCCATGAAATCATAGCCGGGTGTCACCGCCCCAAAAGACTGCCTTCGGATTTCTTCGGCAAACTCGTAGGTAAATTCATTACATTCCTGAAAAAGAAAAAAAATGGGTGAACCTATGATTTGTAGATAAAGAGAAAATTCCTTCTTTTTCCAGAATTCTCTGGCCATCCCACAAGGCACCTGGACCCGACATCTTATAAACCCAACATTCAGCCTTCGGTGCCCCTTTCTTTCCCAGCTGCGTGAGTTCCCACCCGACCCGTCCTCACCCCACTATGCTTAGTCCCCTGGCGAGCTATGCGGCTCCCAAATCCAGTTTTTTTTCCCCCCTTTCTTTTTAAACCACCTCTAAGGGCTTTGCCCACATCTGGGAAATCCTTGACGGCTCAATTCTGATTCTCATTTAGCACATGTCTTCAGCACAACTGTCCTCCTCTCCCATTCCAATTTTGTGACCTCTGATATAGTCTGATTGCAACAGTTCTGATTACTAAGGACGATAGCAATGACCAAGAGAGGAGTCGTGATGATGATCGGTCTTGGGCATTGGGAGCCTTCAAGTGGTGAGGAGCGTGGGCATGTACTGTGCTGGGACTCCCTGATGCAGATTCTGGAAGCTCATACTCTCGTAACCCTGGGAGGTGGATATAATACCCCACTTGACGAGTCAGAAGACAAAGGCCTGGGAAGATTAAGCGTCTTTCCCAATAGCTCATCAAAACTCGTCCAGACTCAGGGTCTGAATCCAGGTCTCTCTCTATTAACTCACACACAACACAACCTGTACTGGGTCCTAGGCACTGGGACTCGGGTGCAATGAAGTACCAAGAGGCCTTGCCCTCCTGAGACCGAGGACTGCTTCTGCGTAGATCCCAGAACGCGACGAGAGCGCTGTGAAAGTGCAATAAGTGGAATCAAGCCCCCCTCCCCCAAAGATGGCTACATTCTAGTCTCTGGATTCTGTGACGGTTTCCTTACAGGACCAAAGGGATTTTGCAGAAGTGACTAAGTGAAAGATTTTGAGATGGGGAGGTTATCCTGGCTTATCCAGGCGAGGCCTGTGTCATCGCAAGGATCCCTGTAAGTAAAAGAGGGAGGCTCGAGTGTCACAGCCAGAGACAGAGACTGGAAGGGGGTGCGCTTAAGGCTTAAAGACGGAAGGAAGGGCCATGAGCGTAGGCATGCACGCTGCCTGCAGAAACCGTAAAGGGCAAGGAAACAGATTCTCCTCCAGAGCTCCCAAAGGGAGCACTGCCTGGCTGAGAACTTGGTTTTAGCCCAGGGAGACCCTTCCAGAACTATGACCTCCAGAAATCTAAGACGATAATTGTGTGTTGTTTTAAGCCACTGAGTTTGTGGTCATTTAGTGTCAGGAGCAACAGAGATATTACACAGTGGGCGTCAGCCAAGGCTTGCCTCCAGGGAGACAGCTAGGGTAAGATCTAACATGTGAGGAGGAGCGGGACAGGAGATGGGGGCAGATGAGGAAGACTGGCAGGGACATCTGGGAGCACAAGCCAGCAAGGGCCACTGGCCTGAAAGTCATCATCATTAAGCCAGTGGAGAACCAAGTCACAGGGGCTCACGGGAGGCAGCCCAAGAAGTCTCCATCCTGTCCTAAGGTCAAACAGAGCCCTGTGGGTGGCAGGGGAGGGGAGGGGGAGTAAGACAGCCAGATTTGTGTTTGTGAGGTGGTGGTTTCTGGTCGTGAGTGGACACGGGGCTGCTGTCAGGAAGCTGCCCCCAAGATGCGTGCTCCTTCTACCAGGGCAGATTGCCCACTGAACATACTTTCTTGTATTAATTTTACTTCCACACACACACACACACACACACACACACACACACTCCCCTGACCGCACTGGAACCCGATTAAGCAACGGACTTACTCATCTTTGTGCTCTCCACTGTACCTCACACCGTGCCTTGCAAATTATGGGCTGAGCAAAGGCCTGCAGCACTGAGCTGTTCCATACGGACGTCTAAATTTGCCTGCCACCTAAAATACATCCAGCATCAGGTGCTCCTCTTAATTATACATGCATAAACTCAGAACTAGATTAATTACTCACGTATTTGTCACAACACCGCAAAGCTCGAGGAACCATCCGCAAGAGCTAACACGGATGTAAGTAGAAAGCAGTTTGCTAAAAAACTCAAAGCAATGGTGTATTTCCAATGCTAAAAACAAAAGAAATAAAATAACCTTAAGTCGTTGGGCTGAAAGTTTATTTTGACAAAGGAGAAATGAGGATGGTCCAGGTAAAGACAGAGAATCGTTTCATACCTTCCAGTGTGAGCACCCCGTACGTCCTGCTCCTTTACGCACCCACAGCCCACCCAATCTCACCCACACAGCTAGACAATACAGCAGGGTCTCGGATTCACTGAAGAAAGATACAAGAACAGGTAATCTGGCTTGAGATACGATATCAAGTCTCAGATCCAAAGGAACTGTCTCTGTCTGAACACCACAGAATTTCAGTTAAGTGGCTATATTATGGCAGTATTTCTGAGTCACATTACTCGTAAAGCACACTTAATACAGTTCTAAATCTGAAGATTCAGAACTAAATCTGTTCAATTGCAAAGCTGAGGATTTGCGCCACGTCACGGAAAGATGGCATTGAGGAGGCGAAAACAACCGCTTCGGTGTCCCTGGCCTCAAGAGTTCTGGAAAGGAACTAGCTTGCAAATCCAGCTCCTATGGTCCTGCTAGCTTTGGGGGGGGTGGGAGGTGGGGGTTGTGTTCACACCTTACGTCTATGTTCGCTGCCTTCAGGTTCTCGTTCTGTGCAGTGTGTACAGCACCGCATCCGTTCCCTGGTTTCCCAGAACGCAACCGTGCAGAGACAGGAAGAAAACCTAAGTGGGTTCTCGTAGGACTGGCTTCAAATCCAGTATTTCCTACATAAGCAGCTCATCCTAGGTGATGAGAACAAGAGTCTGGATGTTTCAAGTTTTGTAGTTTTGACATTTTAAATGGGACTTAAATTTATTCTCGGGCACGAACGTGTTCGTTATTGAGTGGTTGTTCAAAGCCACTAGAGTGTGTAAGTTACGAGTGAATAGGATTTTCAGCACCTATAGAAGAAGACAGTTCTCCCAGTCAGCAAATGCAGCATTGCTGTTTAGAAGCAGAAAGCATTTTTACAACATAGATGGCATCCAGTGTAATACCTAAAGAAGGTTAATTTTCATTACTTCTGGACAGACTGCTTAGAATTCAGAGTTTTTTAACCAGGAGAATGAAAAATAAAATCTCTACATCATTCTGATGAATAGGAATTCTTGGTCCACCTTTTCCTTTAGACACCTGTCTGTAAACAGGAGGGAACAAAGCGTTATCAGCCCTGTGTTCCGGGTCTTGAAAACAGGGCTGGTTGTTCTCATGATTAGATAAAGAAGAAATACCCTTTGCTTGAAAGAAACAGAGAGCTGGGACCTTGAAACTAAATAGACACCCAAGGGTGGGAAGGGTGGGGGGGAAGGCATTTTATTTCCTTGTCTCACTGTGATCCGAAATAATCTTTCCCAAATCCAGAAGACAGGTGCATAATGATTAATTTTTGAAAGAAAACTCTTAACCTTTTGTGTTAGCCAGGCAAAGGATTATTTCTCTGCAGTTCACTTGGTGGGGGTAGCCTTCATGTCGGTGGCCGGGTGTTAGTTTGCTGGCGAGAAATGCAGCCCGCTTACAAGTTCATTACCTCTATTTTCTCTGGTGCGGTCAGCAGGACTGTTGCCACCAAGGATCCCGCAGAAGCCCCTGCAAAGGCCTTGACAGCCTTCAGGAGCTTCTGGCCGTGTCTACAAAGTGCAGATGCTGCCCCCAAGTGGTAAATGCCCAGGAACCCGCATGCTGCAAAGGATAAGTTGATGTGCTTCATTCTAGCTGCAAAAAAATAAAAATAAAATTAAATAAAAATAAAAATACCCAAAACAAAAAACAAAAAAGGCCGTCAGTCGGTACAGTTTATTGCACATGCTGTGTTGTCTCATGCCTCATCCTTCCAAGGTTTTGTTTTAATACAAATGTTCTGTGCTCAACACGGTATCGTCCATGAAAATCTCATTCAATATCAACATTTTCAAGGAAACTTTTTTTTTTTAAAAACCCTCATCTTGGTCCAATACAGCTGTATTAATTTTTAAAAAGGGAAGTGCCCTATGTCTTCATCACCTAGAGTGTGCAAATCTGCTATTTGATGTGCCCGGCAAGAAACAGATCACTACGTTACATGTGGCAAGGACTCTGGTCTTTTGTCGTTGTTGTTCTTGATCTTTTTTTGAACTTCTTGGGGGACGGCTACTCTTGGGAAGGTGGATTCGCTACACAGTAGCGAGTTCCAAACAAAGTAGCGAGTTCCAAACAAAGGACACGCGAGCTCGCGGCGAGAGCATCACCGCATCTCAAAAGCCCCTGCCTCCCTGGGCCCACACTCGCGTTGCAGGCACCCGTGTAGATACTGAAGGACCCCAAACCCCAACCCAAAGGAACACACGAAAGGGATGCCCACAAAGCGGTGCATGGACGGGCTTGCCCAGGTTCTCGAGACAGAGGTCACGGCCGGCAAGGGCATTTGAAGGCCCCGAGGCAGGTTATTCGCGGCACTCGCCCACTCGTGATCAGTTAAACGATGCAAGTATTTTCCCGGAGGCTCGGTGGGCCCGAGGGGCACAGGTGCACGCCTTTGCGCAGCAGCAGAGCGGCTCACCTGGAGGCCCCTCGGGGTCTCGTCCCCGCCCCTCCCCCACGCCGGGGCGTTCAGCCCGGGCCTCGAGTACAGGGGCCTAAGACCTTCGTTGGGCTCGGGAGCGGGCTCGGCCCGCGTAGCCGAGCCCCGGTTTGGGTATCGTTTGGGCAGAGTGGACTGGAGTGGGGGCGCTCAGCGTCCAGGCGGCAGTACGCGCAGGCCCAGCATCACTGCGGGGCCTGGGGACCTGGTAGGGGGGGCGGGGGTCGCCGCTCCGACCCGCCCACCTCGGGGAGAGACCTCTGCGGACCAGAGCCCGCCCCGCGCCCGCCCAGCGCTCCGCCCTACCAATGCAGCTCTGAGGCACCTCCATGTTGAGCGGCCCCCTAACCCGGAAGGCGGGGCCGCGCCGTCACTCAACAAGGCTCCGCCAATCAGAATTGCCCCACGCTCGCGGAGGGCCTGCCCAGGAAGGTCTCGCGGAACAGGGTCGAGGAGGGCCTAGCGGCGCGGGGCTGCGACGTCATCAAGCCGACGCCCACTGCATTTAAGCCACCGGGCTCAAGATGGCGGCGCACAATCGGACGCTTGACCCCGGTGTCTGGGGCGCGGGTAGGGCACCAGTGTCATCTCGAGTCCTGCTGTGTTGGATACGCACCGATGCGCGTTCGTGCGCCCGCGCGTCTTAGCGGCACCTGCGGGCGGGCCCGTCACTTGCGAGTTTGCTCGCCCTGAACGACCCTCGTTGGCGGCGCCCCGGATGTGCTTGCCCCCGCCCGCGTCTGTGCCCCGGAAGTGGTTCTCCCCTTGTTTTCCTCACTCTGGGGGCGGTCCAGCGGGCCGCGAGGGCGGCGTCCACGTGCCTGGACGTGGGCAGGCGGCCTCCTTCCGTGTTCAGCGCCTCGGGCGTTTTTATCTAAGCGTTTCGGGAGAGCTCGCACGTGGGCTTCGGGCGCCGTCCGCCCTGGACTCCTGAGGCTGGGTGACCCCGGGTAGCTTGCCTGACCTCTCTGAGTTTCTCGGGGGACCTGTCTGCCCTGTGGGATGCGGGCATCGGCGCTGGTGCTCAGTCCTGGAGCTCGAGGCGCACAGCAGGCCCGCAGCCCACGGCCTGTTTCGTCGGGCGGCACGCGTGGCTCGGGGTAGACTCAGGACAGGTGGACGCGGTGGCCCGGCCCGCCGACCTGCCCCGTCGGCCAGCTGCTGCCCTGCCTGGGCCTAATACGCGTGCCCGAGGAGCCACAGACTCCTGCTTGGAGGTTGCCCGCGGCCCCTGGCTGCACGACAGGCTTCCTCTGCGGCTGCGGAGCAGAAACAGCCCTGCGCCCGGGGCCTGCGTTCCAAGAGCCAGAGGAGGGCAGGCCCCGCACAGCCTGCAGAGGGGCTTTTTCTGCCCCCCTGTTTGGGGTGCCGGGACCAGGGCTCGGGCCCACCGCACCGGTGCTTGGGCCCACCTGCACGTGAGGACTCAGGGAGACCTTGTATCCTGCGCTGAGACCCTTGATGCTGGCGACCCCGTAATGCCCCAGCATGGCCCAACTCCTGTGCGAGTTCTTGACCGCCCTGAGAATGGAGGGGAGGCTGGGCAAGTGTCCTTGGGGGAAATGCAGAAGGACAAGCGCTTGGTTCTGGCACTCCGGAGCAGACAGTGGTCCTCGCCTGAGACCGCCCTCCAGGAAACTTCCCAGAAAGGACAAAACTGAGGTCTCCTAGCCGAGCTCCTGATGCAGAACCTGCATGTCAGCAGAGCCCCCCGGGGCTGGCCATGCTTATAAAGTCTGGGAAGGCCCCTGTCTAGCGGGTGGGGTGCTTGGGCTCACGGAGATGCGATGACATCTGAAGTTTAGGGAGAGACAGAGCCCTCCCGGCCAGATGCTGGCAGGGGCATAGCCCGTCAGCTGTGTTTTGCAGCTGGACGCAGCCACCAGGCCGATTCCCGAGATGAAACCGTTGTCACCGGGCAGCTTGGATGAACATGGGACTGCGAGAGCCTTGGCGGAAAGGGAAGGGCACATCTCCCGCTAGGAGCACAACTGCCGGTGAGTCACATTCCACTACCTCTGAGTGTCACGGGACAAGCGTTCCCAAAGTGCCAAAAGTTCATTCTTACCTTGTTAAACTTTCTTTTAAAAATTAGTCTCCTTCTCTCCCCCTCCACCACCCCCTGGCCGTCTGTCTCTTCCCCTAATCATATTCATATGCAGCTAATTAACACGCTCAGCTCCCTGAGGTAAGGAAGGATTTCCAATGCATTCACATTTCGTTTTTGCAATTTAAGGGCCAGCCATAACATTTAGGGTGTCGTCAATAAATATATTTTGCGTGCTGGATTTAAGTAAATTACTCTTCTGGATATAGAGTAATTTAATTGCCCTTTAAGACCTCTTTTTTTTTTTTTTTTTTTAATTTGCTGGTTTTGCTTCTCGGTGTTGCTTAGTAGTTTAGTTTTGAACTGGTTTATTTAACCATTTATCACACGTTTCTTAAGCTGCTGGTCCGGGGCTTACAAAGTTGGGGGGAATTCAGTTCTTCCTCATCAGAGATGCAGACTCTAGTGGGCAGGGAGTCGGTTGATGGATTGATTGTTAGACCTGATCCTGTGCGGGTCCCGGGCACGCAGGTGCTCTGGATGGGAGCACTGAGCTGGGGAGTAGGAAAGTCTTAACTCGAAGAGACACCTGGAGAGAAAACAGACTGAACCTGACTCTCCTTTCCCTGTGCCTGGCGTCATCCCACAAGATTTTATCGTGTGTTCCACAAAGAGGGACAAGGGTACAGAAGAAGGGTTATTTGCCACACTTTGGCCCCCAGGACAGTACCGTCTCTCAGCGTTTCTGAGTCTAATCTCTTCTTCCAGTCTGCTCTGCTCCTAGTGTTATTTTCCCATGTTACCACCTTAACACATACTAGTACCTCTAGGGGGGGCATTCATTGCCCCCTGCAACACCCTTGTCCTCCCTCCTTTTCGGGGAGTCCTCACCCTGTCACCTCCTCCTCGAATCTTGGATGCTGATCCTGATTTCAGGAGGATGCGGCCACACTGTTGGAGTGCACAGCGGTGCCCTTTTCGGGGGGCAGGAGCATCGTGTAGTAACAGTCCGTGTTGGCCTGCACTTTGTGCCTACCTGAAGCATTCCCTCGTTTTAAAAGCACCGTGGAATTCGGAGGGAGGCGAGTTTGCAGTCATGGAGGAGAACTTCCCCACTAAACATAGGGAGACAGGCCGTGTCCCTTCCTAGGGGTGGCTGTCTCTAAAGAAGGACACGTAGTCACCAGTGAATGCCGCCACCCAGAGGTGGCCAGCCCCCAAGTAAAAGCAGCGTAGGGGGAGTTAGGGCTGGGAAACAGAGAAGCAGGGGTAAGGTGTGAGCGCATTTCTTGAGCCTGTGGCTACAGCTGTGATTGTCTCAGAGTTACTCCCCAGCGGCTCCCCCCCTTTCCTGTTTGCTTTCTGAAGGTAAGAACCATGTTTCTAAATCTCGCAAGACAGTTCTCACTAAGAGATGCACTTCTCCCACTGCGCCTGACCACTTTCTCTCTCGACCAGTTTGCTGGAAGAACCGGTTACTCTAAAGGAACAGTAACAGAAACACACACACACACACACAGTGGCGAGGGGCAGAAGGTGGGGGAGAAGCCGACTTCCTACAGAGCAGGAGCCTCTCTTGGGGCCAGATCCTGGGAAGTCAGGATCTTGTCCTGAGCAGAAGGCAGACGGTTAACCAACTGAGCCACCCAAGCGCCCCTAAGTGAATCCTTTCTAAATGGGAAAATATTTTTTCAAGAGATACATGAATTTTGTGTTTTATGTATTTCTGTTACATATGTGTATATGCGTGCATAACAAAGGAGTTCTATAACATCTGAAAACATTTCCAAGTAGACATTCTACTTTAGAAAAGTGTGGTTTATTTCTGGTTGGACGCATCTAGGAGTATAGAGTCACCTATAGGTCTCTACATGGCAGAGAAACTGAATACCAAGTCGTTTCTATGAAACAGACATCTTTAAAATTTGACATTGATTTATAAGCTCGTTTTATTTCTAACCGTTTAAGCGTCATTCTGACTGAACACATTCCCAACGTGCTACGCGTTTGCACTGGACGGCAGAGACGGTGAAGATGTTCCGAGCGTTTCCACTGTCCTATACGAACGAATTACGGCACTTGCAGGTGATGTTGGACATAAGCATAAGATAGAGCATCTTTTAAAATGGGCGTTCTTAATCTATTTTATGGGAAAGAGGTGTAGGTCTTTGATACCCACGTGGTCGGGTTGGGCTACCAAATGCATTAGAGTGTCCAAAATATCTCAGAAAAGCACAATAGAGGAAAATCCGTGTCCTCTGCTCTGTATGCTATGTTGCCCCACAGCTGTACTCCGTGACCTGGCCACACTCGTGGTCCACGGTTTGTACAGGTAGATGGAAATTGTCTTTCGTGCTCTCCTTACATGATGTTCTTACAGCGGAAGTGAGCATTAGGGAGATAATGTAAATGTCAGGTAAGTTAAATTGTTGAGTGGCAAACAGAATGTCAGCTTTGGTGCCTTCAGCTTTATTAAATTTACCAAAATACTCTCTTTTAATGTGGAGGACTATATTTATTTATTTATTTATTTATTTATTTTTAAGATTTTTATTTATTTATTTGACAGAGAGAAATCACAAGTAGGCAGAGAGGCAGGCAGAGAGAGAGGAGGAAGCAGGCTCCCTGCTGAGCAGAAAGCCCGATGCGGGGCTCGAACCCAGGACCTGGGATCATGACCTGAGCCGAAGGCAGCGGCTTAACCCACTGAGCCACCCAGGCGCCCCTGGAGGACTATATTTAAACATCGCTGCTGCTTTTATCCAGAGAAACACCCTAATTGATAAAACATCCAATTACCTAATCACCTCACTTCAAGGAGACAAAGATTTTAGTCTGTTTCCTATTTGCAAAACGCCTTCCTTTCCTGAGCTCCTGCTTCTGTTTACTGCCGTCTCATTATTAATAACGACTTCACCACTGACCTTCCTCCACCTGCCAGTCCTTCATTCGCGTTGTCTTGTGTAACTTTTGCAACGAGGATGAAAGGAAGAAATACACGCAGTAGGTGAAAATGGGGAATGAAAACAATTTTCCCACATCTGCACAGATGCACAGATGATCCGCCCAGGTCCCCTGCATCCCCAAGCACGCCCTGTGCAGAGACTCGGCTCTCCTACACAGTTTCGGCAGCGAATTAATACAGAATTGAGCTCTTGTTCTGTGCTGACTTGTGCTGTGACGCCACCATAGGCTGCGGAACCTTGAACCGCTTCTTTCTCTGGTCAGAGTTTGTAATGACTGTTCATTCCTATTTAGATATATACGATTTTACTGAAAAGTGGTACAAGTCCTTAGTCCTTATGACCTATACATTTGTTTATTTACTTAAAGCATTTGGAGAACTCGTTTGTTCATAGCTGGGAAAGAAAAAAATACAGGCAACCCAGAAATTAATGAAAGCTCGCCTTTCTGCACTTTTCCATCTCAGCAGTAACTCATTTTGATGATGACTTTTCCTGGAAGCTGCGACGTAGAGTAGGTTATTGTAAAAAGAGGCTCATTTCCTGTAGGAGCAATGTCATAAAAGGCCATCATGTCACGGACCAAGGCCTTAACTCCAAAGAAACTGTTTATCCAATCACTTATCTTTATACCTTTGCTCACTCCGTAAACTGTGTTTGGTGTCTAATACATGACAAGGACTGGACTAGGCATTAGGGAAAAAGAAAATCCTGAAGATAAACTTCTTGCCTTCAGCTCACTGTGTTTTCTTACTGGAATGTCCTTGCACAATTTTCTGTTCGGTTCAGTCCTACTTATTCTTCAAGGCCGAGAGTCGGCTCTGCTGCCTCCTTATATCCTCTTAGATGGTGTTCAGCCGCCTTCTGTCAGTATTTGCCTTACCTTCCTCTCTGCTGGTGCATGAGGCATTGCCATAGCATCTAGGACTCTATTTTGGCAGACTTGTGTTGCCTCCACACTCTGTGCTCGGTTCATTCGGAGCAGGGACTGTCTTGTACTTTTTGGTTTTTGCCAGGTTCTGGAAGAGAACTGAAGACTCGTAAATATTCGTAAGTGTGGGGGCACCTTTAGTTGGCATGTTTCAGATATCTAACTGGATTAAGCAGGAAGTGAATTACTAGTTGAAATAATCTCAAAGTTTAGACGCCGGGCGAACTGCAGGTATGGCTGGATCAAGCACTTGGGTTTCATTTAGTTTCGTTCTGCAGGTAGGGCATCTCCAAGAGGTCGCTGGCTCCACATATCTCTTTGCCTATCACTGTCCACCTCCCAGACTTAGGAATCAAGACTCCTGCTGGTTCTGTTTTTATCACAGGACTATCCCTGAATGAGTCATTTATTGGGGTGCCTGGGTGGCTCAGTCAGTGAAGCGTCTGCCTTTGGCTCAGGTCATGATCCTGGAGTCCTGGGATTGAGTCCCACGTCAGGCTTCTTGCTCAGCAGGGAGTCTGCTTCTCCCTCTCCCTCTGTGCTCGTCCGTGCTCGCTCGCTCTCTCTGTCAAGTAAATAAATAAAATCTTTAAATAAATAAATCAACATTTCTGCTATAGTATGCAATAAATATTTGTTGAATTAAACACAAGGAAAAATGCAGGTATAATCTCTCTATGAAACAGCAGAAATGTATTTACTCCTTAGGTCTATAAAACTGTACAATACATAATCATCTGATGAGTATTCCCCCAGAGAAAGAACACAGTTGTGGTGTTTGCTGCCTTGAGAAGTTAGTTGCGATGTCAGTTCTGTTCAGTACAGTACGTATAGTAAGTATTAGTTAGCATAAATGGCGTGTAGCCTTCTATTAGCAATAGTATTGTTTGGCCTTTGTTTTTGAATTACTTGGGATACTTGGTATGTTGCTCATCAAGTCCGTGTAAATGGATGGGAATGCTTCACCATGATAAATTTCCTATAGGAAGGTGTGGTACGCTTGAAGCTGTAGCAAGCATCTTATCTTAGACCTAGGGTCACAAAAACAGATGCTAGCAAATGTTTGTTTTTGACACAGTGACAATAATGGCAATGCCATTCTACCAACAATATTTCACAGAATAGAACGTGCTCCCAAATGTCTTTTCATTTCTAATTTTAAACCATTTTGAAAAAAAGTGTGGTCACCATTTAGTAAGCGTCCACTACTATATCTCTTACTTTCTTTTAGAACTGTAAAGAAGTATATAATTGACGCAAACTCTTAAAAACAATCCTTTTTTTCCTCTAAGATTCTTTTATTAGAGTGCACGCACACACATGAGCAGTGGAGGGAAAAGGCAGGGGGAGAGGGAGAAGCAGGCTTCCCGCTGAGCAGGGACCCTGACGTGGGACTCGATCCCAGGACTCTGGGAGCATGACCTGGACTGAAGGCAGACGCTTCACCGGCTGAGCCACCCTGGTGCCCCTCAAGAGCATTTGTTACAGTATCTTCACTGAATTTCTAAGGTAAAAATGACATCCCCAGCTACACAGGTGTGTTCCCTCTTTGAAACACTACAGAATGAACAGTGACGATAGATCCAAAGTCTGCGATTGGAAAGGACCCAGCCTGACATGTAACAGACTGCCGTAATTTCAAGATCTGTGTTGGCTTGAACATTCAGGACGCAGGCTGCAGAGTAGGAACTAATGACATGTGACGGTACTACGTGGTAGTGTTTGTTGAATTAGACAGCCTGGTGCGCTTTTGCCCGAGGGGAAAACAATTCCCGAGTTCCGATGAACTGTCCTAGATCCCTGTAGGCGCATATATTTAAAATAATGAACATAGAATTCGTTCTCTGGGTAGAGAAGCTGGCAAGTTCAAAGTCATTCCAACCACATCCATTGCCTCGGGAAGCCTACCTCCAGGTGTGGGCCCGCCTAATAGTAGCTTCGCGTTTGTGGATTTCTCGTGGACGGCCGCTAGCTCTACTGAGGTTGTCATTACAAGCACCAGGCTTGCTTTCGAGTTTGTTATTCTCGCTCGCTCTCTTCGCCGTGGGGTGCGCGATCCCACTGTTAACATAGTTTTAGAGTGCCATATTAAGAAAGTTGGCTTTTCATACATTGTATAAGCCTTGGACTAGCCATAGCTTCACATCTCACTTAAAAAGCAATGGTAGAGGCACCTGGGGGGCTCAGTTAAGCATCTGCCTTTGGCTTGGGTCATGATCCCTGGGTCCTGGGGTAGAGTCCCGCATCGGGCTCCCTGCTCAGCAGAAAGTCTGCTTCTCTGTCTGACCCCTCTTTGTCTCACGGTCTCTCTCTCAAATAAATAAAGCCTTTTTAAAAAATCGTAATAGCTAATAATAAGCAATTTATGGTTACTGAGCGTGTAGCGTGTATCAGACTCTTTGTTAATCATACATGCGTCACCTCAGTCTTGAGAATAGATGCTCAGGATGACATTAAGAAAGTGTCCTCACCGACATGCTAAGACAGTTTTCCCAGACGATCTGGACAATGGGGAGCAAGGGAAAGAAACCCAGGTTCATCAGAGCTCAGAACTGTACTCTTTGTATCGCCAGAACCTAATAAAGGCTGGGTTTTTTGTTTTGTTTTGTTTTATTTATTTTTTAATTTTATTTATTTGACAGAGATCACAAGTAGGCGGAGAGGCAGGCAGAGAGAGAGAGGAGAAAGCAGGCTCCCTGCCAAGCAGAGAGCCTGATGTGGGGCTCAATCCGAGGACCGTGGGATCATGACCTGAGCTGAAGGCAGAGGCTTTAACCCACTGAGCCACCCAGGTGCCCCAAGGCTGGGTTTTTTTAAAGTGATCTCTGCAGCCAGCGTGGGACTCATTCTCACAAACCCAAGACCGAGAGTTGCACACTGCATGGACTCTGCCCAGCACCCCCGCGAAGGCTGGGCTTCATATATAGTCTGTCGAAAGTGTTACCGCTCTCTTAGACTTTCCATTTCCCCATGGTTATCCGTTGGCCTGCCCTCAGAGAGTTGAGGAAACTTCTGGTCCTTGATTTTGTTCAAGGAACTCAGTTAAAATGATAGTCGCAGTTACGCACAGCAGATTCTCAGAGATGTTTGCCCTTCATTAATGAGTGACTTCCACAAAAGAGGCTGTGTATTCTCCAAGATGACGTGCATAATCCCACGGAAACTGATACCACGTGGAGCCAACCTGCGTGGGAAAATCGGCTGCCTGGACGCGTGTTGTGTTCTGGGACTCTTTCCCGGCTGCCCCCTGCTGGGAGGTCCCATAGAGCGGGGACCCGTCACTCACGACAGAAGGCTGTCAATGCCCAGTGCCGGGAAGAAGCTCCAGGGAGGTCTCAGTTTCATGTGGCCTCTGTGCAGGCGGAAACGCACCTTCCCGTATGGCGCCACGCCCCGCGTCACCTCCGCAGCAGTCAGAAAGGGTGCACAGCATTTCCTGCTGTCCTCTACTTGCTGCTTCAAAAGGGCTGGTGGCTTGGGGTTGTCAGGAGTGAAAGGTCCATGTAGGAGTAGACGCGTGAACACTGGAAAGCAGATAAGTTAGGTGTGTGGTGGTCCTTTGGGTCCCCGTCCTCTCTGGCTTTCCTCACCTGTACTCTGCACGGCTCTTAACTGATTTCAAACGTAGACGAACTAGATCCTCTCCCGAAATGGAATTATCTCAGATGGTTAGAGATACTTGTTTAGACTGTTTTTAATGTTTGATTGTATTTAAAATGCTCATTGTGGTGCCAGTTAAGGCACTAGTTAATATTAAGTCCACATTATGAATTCGCTTTTTTTTAAGTGAAGAAGGTTAAATTTAAAAAAGAAGCATGATTGGCGATGTCCTCATACTGGGCCTTGACCTCGGCGATGATGCCGTCCAGGTCCAGGGAGCGGCTGTTGTCCATGGATAGGACCACAGACGTGTCCGAGATCTGGGACTGCAGCTCACGGATCTCCTCTTCATACAGCTGCCTTAAGAAGTTGATCTCGTCGGTCAGCCCTTCCAGGCGGGACTCAAGTTCTACCTTGTTCGTGTAAGCTTCGTCCACATCCTTCTTGATGAGGACAAATTCATTCTCCATGTCTGCACGCTCTTTGATCTCCTCCTCATATTTATTCTTGAAGTCCTCCACCAGCCCCTGCATGTTGCCAAGCTCCACCTCCAGCTTCAGCTTCTCCTGGCCCAGGGTGTCCAGCTGCCGCCGGAGGTTGCTGATGTAGCTCTCGAACATGTTGTCTATGTTGCTGCGCGAGGTCTTCTGCTGCTGTAGGAGGCTCCACTTGGTCTCCAGAACTTTGTTCTGCTGCTCCAGGTGCCTCACCTTGTCGATGAAGGAGGCAAATTTGTTGTTAAGGGTCTTGATCTGCTCCTTCTCCTGGGTGCGCACAGCTTGGAAGTTGGGATCCACTTCCAGCTTAACGGGATTCAGCAGGCTCTGGTTCACTGAGACGGCCGTGATGCGCCCCATACCCCCGGCCCCGCCGCCGTAGGCCCCGACCACACTCATGCTGCTGTTCAGCCCCCCTCGGAAGCTGCCGCCCACCCGAGAGAAGGCGGACGAGCTGATGGAGGAGTGGATGCTGCAGGCCCGGGGCCGGCGGTGGACACCCTGTAGGACTTCTGGGTCCCCCTGACGGACATGGTGGAGGCCGCAGTGGAGGCTGGCGTGGAGGCGAGTAGGCTGAACCTGACAGAGGTTCTACAAGGGGCCGAGAAGCTGCTTCTAGGTGCCTGAGACCATGTACCAGATCAAGTACGAGGAGCTGCAGACATTGGCTGGGAAGCATGGGGATGACCTCCGTCGCACGAAGACGGAGATATCTGAGGTGAATCGGAGCATCAGCCCACTCCAGGCTGAGATCGAGGCCCTCAAAAACCAGAGGGCTGCCCTGGAGGCTGCCATTGCCGATGCTGAGCAGCGCGGGGAGCTGGCCATTAAGGACGCCAATGGCAAGGTGGCCGAGCTGGAGGCCGCCCTGCAGCGAGCCAAGCAGGACATGGCCCGGCAGCTGCGCGAGTACCAGGAGCTCATGAACGTCAAGTTGGCCCTGGACATCGAGATCGCCACCTACCGCAAGCTGCTGGAGGGCGAGGAGAGCCGGCTGGAGTCTGGGATGCAGAACATGAGTATCCATACTAAGACGACCAGCGGCTTCTCAGGTGGCCTGAGCTCGACCTATGGGGGCCTCCCAAGCCCTGGCCTCAACTATGGCCTGAGCTCCTTTCAGTCCAGCTTTGGCTCCTCCGGGTCCTTCAACCGTGGCAGCTCCTCCAAGGCTGTGGTGGTGAAGAAGATTGAGACCCGTGACGGGAAGCTGGTGTCCGAGTCATCTGATGTCCTGTCCAAGTGAACAACCACCGTGGTCCCATCCAGCCTCCCCGCTCTCGTGGCTGCCATAGAGCCTTTGAGGGAAGGAGCTGTGGAGGGGAGCATTGGGAACAGGAGACCCACCTAAGACTCACTCAGCCCCAGTCCTCAGCCTGCCCCTGGGGGGAGTCTGCTGCCCTGGGGACCCCCTCTTGTCCATGCCTCCAACTAAAAGCCAATTTGAGTGTCTTGTCCCAAATAAAGCCTCAGCCGGCTCTGCCCATCCCCCCAAAAAAAAAAATTAAAAAAAATAAATAAATAAAAAAGAAGCATGAGGTGGGGCTCCTGGATGGCTCGGTCAGTTGTGCAGTCCGACTCTTCATTTCAGCTCAGGTCGTGATCTCAGGGTCCTGGGATCGAGAGCTGCATCGGTCTCAGTGTTCGGTAGGGAGTCTGCTTCAGGTGTCTCTCTGTCCCTTTCTCTTGCCCCTCCCCAGCTCCTCTGCACACATGTGCGCACTCTCTCTCAAATAAGTCTTTAAAAAAATAAAAAGATAGGCATAAGGTGATTTCTGTATTAGCTAGTATACTTATTCATTAGCTTTCGTAATTAAAGCTAATGCAAACATAACATCTCGATCGTGAAAATAAGCCATAAAGCTATGTGTGTGGATACAGGAATGCACTCAAATGGGGATAATTATTTCACAAAACAAGTGTCTGTTGTTTTTATTCCTGTTAGAGTTTAGCTTTTAAGAAATAAAATCTTATTCTTGTTTCCAAGGAAGTACATATTCGTTGTAGAAGATCTAGAGAATACCAGTCAGATTTAGAGAAATATTGACTATGCTTGTAATATTTCTATGTGTGGTTATGTATCACACACCTGTCTAGGTAAGCGTAGTGTATAATTTACTTTCTATCTCAAATTTTCTATCTCAAATTTTAATACAAAGCATTATACAAAAGGCCATAAATATGAGATAACCAGATAACTGCCAATAACTTGATTGTCTAGTGGATGGGCTGATACTATTAAATATATGTAAGACTCCTTTTTGCTTGTTGGCTTCCAGACATCTTATCTGTAACTCAGACCGGTGAGTATCATTTTCACACATGGTAATGCCCACTAGTGAATGAGACCAGAACAAAGATTAGATTCGATATTAATGTTTGGTTACCTACTAGGCTTTCTTCCCACCTCGGTGACCTCTCCCCACCGATTTTAATAACCAGGCTGTTTCAAGTTTAGGTCTTCATGAATTTATAAATTCTGATACACCACGGGCCTTAGCGCCAGAAGTTTAAATGCCGACGACACGGATGTCTACGGTGTTAATGGAGCAACTTTTTAAAAACCCATCTGTTAGAGCTCGTCCTTTCCAGGACGTGTTTTGGTGAACATGGCCGCCTAAGAGGTTACGCATCGTCTCCACAGTCTGGGACTGTCGTTCGTGAATGTATTGATTCAGCAACACTGGGTGCTGTGTGTGCTGGCATTTTCACAGGCCCTGTGGATGTAACAATGGATGAGACACGTAGGCTGCCGTGTCATGAGGGAGAGTGGTGACAGCCAGCCATTGTGAGACAGGAGTTCAAGCTGTGAAGGGAAGGCGGCACAGGGGGGTAGGGCCTCCCGTCCCCCCGAGTCCCTGGAGTCCGGTGGCTTGTAAAAGCCATGGGAGTTCTACACTAAATACTGCGGGTGGGAATTCCAGGGTGTTGGGGGAGGCGGTGAGAGAGGAAACAGTGTCCTAAAGAGAAGAATGAAGAAGCAGACATGAGCTCTGGTTGTCTTCCCTTACCCCAGACATTAAAGACATTCGCAAAACGACAGCACTCTTCTCATCATATTTTTTGTTGGGGAAAATACAGTTTTCATAAAAATATATGAGATCTGTAGATGTATATGTAAAAAGAAAGTGCATGAGTCATGATGGCTGTATTGAGGGCCAAGAAGGCCTGCTGGTTCGGGAGACCGTTAGAGCCACTTTGACCTTGGAAAAGCCCCAGGATTTGGAAGAGGGTATGGCGTGCAGTAGGTACTCCGCAAATGCTTCCTGATAATTGACTGGCAAAATGATGGTTGTGCAGCTGCAAAATCCTTGTTGAGGTCTAACCCCAGATAGGTCCAAGCCTCGGACTGCTCCCTAATTTGTTACCTCAGTTCCAGGAGTGCCCAAGTCATCCGAACGAGAAAGTCCAGGCGGCCGAGGCACGCGGAACCGGCCTCCGCCTCTTGGGGTGAGTACTACTTGGATTCTAAACTTGGGATACGTTGGTTTACATCAGATTTCGTTTGACTTAAAATCACCCAGTTGGCACGTGCATGGATACGTTGACCTACGTACACACACTCACAGACTAAAAGTCTAATTGACGCGGCTTGAGGTAAGTCAGCCTGTGTTTTTCCTGCATTGTGCTGACTGGTTCCAAGCCAGGCTCTGCCCCTTGTAACTGTGTGACCTTGGGAAGGTTACTTGACCTCTCTGTTCCCCAGTTCCTGAACTTGACATTATGGGTGATGATTACATCTCAGTTGCAGAATGCGTATGATAATACTTGTAAGGAGCATAGATACTGTTTGTGACATAGAGCTGTGTAACTATTGTACTGTCATTATCCTCAACTAGAAAATATTAACATTAAGAACGTGTAACTTCCACATCCAGGTGTCTGTGCAATAGTTCTCAGTATATACCCGGTAAAGTTTATACTTGAAATTTTGAAAGTTTTGGGGGGGGGGCACCTGGTGGTCTCCGTTGGAAGAACATGTGACTCTTGATCTTGGGGTCATGAGTTTGAGACCCACATTGGGTGCAGAGATTGCTTAAATAAATACACTTTAAAAATTTTTTTAAATGTTTTTGAAGCCAAATCAGTCAATATATGCAGAGAGCAGAGAATACTGTGTTGTGGTAATAGTCTATTGTTACTGTTTTAACTGTGATAATATTAGAAACATTGAGATTGGGGCGCCTGGGTGGCTCAGTGGGTTAAAGCCTCTGCCTTCGGCTCAAGTCATGATCTCGGGGTCCTGAGATTGAGCCCCACATCGGGCTCTCTGCTCAGCGGGAAACCTGCTTCCTCCTCTCTCTCTGCCTGCCTCTCTGCCTACTTGTGATCTCTCTGCCTCTGTCAAATGGATAAATAAAATCTTAAAAAAAAAAAAAAAGAAAGAAACACTGAGATTACTAGATCAAACTAATACTTCAGTTTACCGTCTGTCATGAAGGTTTTGGTTATTTTCAATGTTTTAAATATGTTGAAAGGCATGAACTACGAAAAGCAGGAATGAAATTAAGTGGAGAAAATGGAAATGGAGTCATTAGAATACCTTTTCTGTCTTCAGATGAAAAATATATCCTCAAGGAACCCAGTTCCTTGGAACTGAATACATTTTAAAACCTAATTCATTTTTCTTGCAATTTATGGATCTGAAATTATTAAAATGTTCATATCTTTGAGTTAATGTGGCATAACAAATTTAATTTGCAAAACAAAGATGACATGACTAGAACATGATCCATAATCACTTTTTTTTCCCTTCAGCTTCTCACTGTAGGCACTCTGTTAGGAAGATAGACAAGTCAAGCGTATTTTATAACTTCATAGAACTTTCCCAATAAATACGCTCTTAGAAAATCATCAAGGAGTAGAATTTTGGAACAAAACGATGCCTCAGAATTTATCTTTTACAGTGTTTCTCAGTTATATAGGGCACGACCCTGCGGCGCTCAGCAGGGGTGTTGGGAATGTATGGGGGTGCTCTGGGTTCGGTGTACCTGGGTACGTGTCACGAGGTGGGGGAGTCGGGGGAGGACTGGGTGGAGAGGACAGGCTGACCAGAAACTTGCCACAGAGCGGCAGTCCTGGGACAGCCATGGCTGAGCTCATACCGACAACCGAGCGTGAGCCTCGGCTGGAGCTTCCCCGAGAAGAGTGGGCCCTCCCTTCCCATGCGGCAGCACATCTGGAGGGGCTGCGTTTGGACACGGCCAGCCCAGCACCTTCCTTGCACAGGTGGTCTCTGAGCTCCTTCTGCAAGGCGGACTGGCTTGGAGCAGCACGGATCCAGAGCTGCTGGTCACGGACGTGTCTAAACCCAGCTCAGCGCCTGCCCGCGGTCTGACCGTCCCGTGTCTGACAAAGATGACCGCGTTCAATGTTGGCACGCTTCTGGGGTGTGTCATTTCATAGTGTCCTCTTGGAAGGTCATTCGTGTGTCACACTGGTGTTGTGGAAGAGTCTGTGGGAAGAGATGGTAAGGAATCTCGTCTCTCGGAAGGGCCATTTACTCTGCCCGTAACGGGGGTGGTGATTAGTGCTGGTAGTGGTAGTAATTACAGTAGTAAAAGGAGCGGAGGGAGTGAGAGGAGGAATAGGGTAGCAGGACTAATAACGTTCGTGTTGACTGGCCACAGGACTAGGGACTGCTGTGTAAACGCTCGTGTACTGCTTCCAGCGACACGGCAAGGAACGGATCAGTACGATTCGCACGTTGGAGGTAACGTACAGAGCAGTGCGGTAGCTTGTCCCAGCTCGTCAAGCTCGTAAGTGATGGAAGTGGAATTCAGACCTGTCAGACCGATCCCTCCCACTGGCTCCCATCGTCTGTCCTTAGAATCAGGCCGCGGGCTCAGTTATCCCGGGTGCTGGTTGTGTAATCTGATCACAGCTGATCTTTCACGCCTGGATTTCCCCATGCACAGAAAGTCTGTAATAATCGTCACCATCTGGCTTTGTCGCGAGGTAATGTGGGGGAGAAGAAGAAGATGGTGTTGAGAGCATGTTTTGTAAACTGCAAACCCTTCATCATTAAATGCTGGTTCTTACCTTGCTGGTATTAACCATTCCGCATTCTAGAAATGAGAGTGGCACGTGGTTCTAAAACGTTGACAGCAGCAAAGTGCCGTAGATTCCTTGTCAGGAATGATCCCAGATCTTAAGAGCTGGAGGTCCTCTGGTTCACAGGTTCTCAGCCCTGCTGCATATTTCTGTCCTTGAGGGGGGAGGTTTTAAAATGACTATTGCCCAACATTACATTCACTTTCGGACACTGTATTTAATTCACCTGCTGTAGGGCTTAGGCATCTAAGTATATGTGCTTGTGTCCATATTTGTACTGGACATGGCTGGCTTGAGCAACAGGCTTTCTTCTGATGTGTGGGGCAACCATCTGTTTACAAGGGACAGTCCCCCTTGGTGCGTGTTGCCCACTGTCCCACCTGGTAGCCACCCCTTTCGCTCTCCAGTGTCTTTGAGATGGTAAATTATATATATTATATAAATCATGTCCCCTACTGATGAGGAACCGAGGTGTGAGCAGGCTGTTTTCCTCCTCAAAGGAATTGAATATGGGATTGCTTTAGAGTTACGTTTCTTCAAATTCTCAAGCTGAGAGCATTTCTTGATTTTTCTATATGATAAGAACTTTTTAAAGTAGAAATAGGCTCTGTTTCCATGTAAGCCAACAAAATTTTGCAGTACTGAGGTCTCCCGTCCCACCAGATTCATTTATGTAGAAAACAACTGATCATCCTTTATGATTTCTGAAAGCACTTTCTTGTGAATATTGCCCTTTGTTATTTCAAAAATTGAACTGAGAAAACAAATCAGTGGTTTTATTAACTGTCCCAGTACCAATTTTCTGAACATCCCACACGGCCCTGCTGCATATGACATGCCTAATGACAATGTTTATAAAACCTGGAACCAAAAGATAATTTGACTCTGACCGAAAGATCTGACCTGTCGTTTCTCTGACGGGCTGTGATGCAGTCTTCTTAGCTGTGTCTTTCTCAGCCAATGTCAGACTTGGTTTTCACATCAAGGTCAGGACTACCCAGAGGAGCCATGCCTCAGAATAGCTACAGTACTTTCCAGCCAGTAGCCTGGTTTTCAAGGGCACACGGGACATCTGCGTTCAGTACACATACCAGTCCGTGCCTGTGGGCATCTCGCGATGGTAACAGTATCGTCTCATCTTCGGACACATTGTTGCAGGATGGCCCAGTCGGACGTGCAGGTCTCAGGAAATAACACGTTGCAGTTGACACCCATCAGAATGAAACCAAATGGTGGAAGTTCCTGTCACCCGGCATTAATGACTTGATCTGCCTGTGGAATCCGGGGCCTATAGGATGCCCTGAAGATTCCGTACAGTGCAGCCTGCGAGACGGCAGTGTTCACAGCTTTGTTGGTGGATGATCACGGAGGAAAGTCAGAGGTTGGTTTAATTTTTTAAATTCCAGTGTAGGTAATGTACAGGGTCATGTTAGATTCAGGTGTATAATACAGTGATTCAACTGTTCTCTGCATGACTCTGTGCTCATCAGGATAAGTGTCCTCTTCACCCCATCACCTGTTCCCCATCCCCCATCTCCCCATCTCTCCACACTTGAGTCTGTCCCTTGGTGAGCCTCCTTTTCCCCCATGTTCCCTTCTTTCTTAAATTCCACCTATGAGTGAAATCATAACGGCGTTTGTCTCTCTCTGATGGATTTAGTTTGCTTAGAATAATTTCTCCAGCTCCATTCACACTGTTGCAAATGGCTAGATTTCGTTCTCATAACTACCTAATTTAAGAAAGAAAGGTCAGCAAATTTCCGCAGACATTTTCTGAGAAAAGGGGATGATTAAAAGAGTTGTTTAATCCAAGTGTCTTTCTGATTCTTCCAAGACATGCTGGGTGTCCGTCCTCTGCATGGTTAGGGCACCATGCGCACATCCTTTCTCAGGATTCGAGCCGCAGTGTACTGTAATTACTATTTTGCAAGCCCTTTTCTGGTCTAGAGCAGAAACCATATCCTACTTAGCTTCGCATTCCCAGCAATTAGCAAAGAAATCAGCCCATGCTGGATATTTAAAAAACTTTGCGTGAATTAATAACTTACCACGAAATGCAGAGGAGCTTGAGTATCTGATCAAGAAGTGCATCCTGGGGCGCCTGGGTGGTTCAGTGGGTTAAGCCACTGCCTTGGGCTTAGGTCGTGATCCTGGAGTCCTGGGATCGAGTCCTGAATCGGGCTCCCAGCTCCACGGGGAGTCTGCTTCTCCCGCTGACCTCTCCTCTCATGCTTTCTCTCTCACTCTCTCTTTCAAATAAATAAAATCTTAAAAAAAAAAATGCATTCTTGGAGAGAACACGTAGTCAGGGAGCTATGATACTTAGGCTGACATGGAAATATACAGTGACACATCATGGAAACCAGGCGTTTCCTACGACCAGAGCACTTAACCTCATTCAGGATTCCAAGAGAACCGAGCACCTTACTCTCGGAGCTTGAGGGAATGAGGGAGGTTGGAAGACCTTATCAAAATCCAGCTTTGCTCAAATTGATCAATATGTTTTAATGACTCCCCCCCCCCATGAATGCTGGAACAGTTGCGCTCATCAAAGTGCATTTTGACTTAATCCGATCAGTGGGGAGTCTCTCTGAGCATGGAAATGGCCAGAGCTTCATGGATAGGCTTTCTGGAATGATGGGATCCTGAGCTCAACCAAGGATGACCCAATGCAAAGAATTTAAGTAGTCGTAGATCTGCATGAAAATGACAGTTGCATGCACAGTGACAGTGTATGGCTAATGCCACTGTCACCTGCTAAGAACGGCTCTGGCTCCGCTGCCACAGCCCTTTCCAAAGAGGCAGTTCCGTGGTCAGCTGCAGAGCATAAGAACTCTGCACCTTCCCGAGCCCGTGAGATGGTCCTCCTGCCCTTGGATCGCGGAGGCATCCGTTCCTGAACCACCACGTGACCTATGTGAGGAAGAGTGAGAGATGGACTTGGCCCCTGAGCGGGAAGTGCTGTCTGTAATACCAGGCCTCTCCCGATCTCCCCGCCTATGTTCAGAGAAGTGTAAACCCCCTGGCCGAGTTCAGTTGTGTCCATCCATGAAGCGCCAGGCGGACCCCAGACGGCTTCGCTTACTAATCACAAGCGGGAGCCGTGTCTCTGTTGGCGTAAAGCACAGGCTGATGAAGGTACGCAGTCATCCTTGCACTGGGGAAGTTCTAGAACCCCCCCAGCCTCTGCGCGTCAACGTCTGTGATGCTTACAGGCCGCTTTGGGGATGTTTCTCCGAGGATGAATCGATCCCTTTCATCTTGATATCATCTGCACGTCACTGGGGTCTTTTGCTGTGTGTTTTTACCTGTGGGCAAGATGAGTGGGGAGTCTTCCTTTTGGATCTCAAACCAGCATGTGATGCGGAAAGCAGCCGGCCACCCGGGAACCCCACCCGCGCCAAGCGCTCTGGACCCCGGGCCGTCAGCAGTGTGTGTAACCACTCGGGGTTGCGGGCTGCGCTGCTCTCCGGAAGCAGATTGTAGACAAAGGTTTCTCCGTCGTTAGACACGTGACTGAGCCACCTGGTGTTTCTTCCGAGATCTTTCCTTTGCCTTTCGGCTCAAAGAAGGGGAGTTGATATCTACGGCTGTCCACCATCCCCTTTGAAGGAAATCTTAGAGAAAATCCACCTCTCAGTTTCCCAATGGCAGGTAACTGTTTCATGTGACTGGAATAATTTTTCTGGTTTTTGAAAAACGGTCATGACTTTAAAATGGAATGTACACCACAGGGTGCCTGGGTGGCTCAGTGGCTTAAGCCTCTGCCTTTGGTTCAGGTCATGGTCACGGGGTTCTGAGATCAAGCCCCACATTGGGCTCTCTGCTCAGCAGGGAGCCTGCTTCCCTCTCTCTCTGCCTACTTGTGATCTCTCTCTCTCTCTCTGTCAGATAAATAGAAATCTTTAAAATAAAATAAAATGTAATATACACCAGTACTATTTTTTTTCTAATTTTTTTTAAGTAAGCTCTATGCCCGACGTGAGGCTTGAACTCATGACCCCAAGATCAAGAGTGCCGTGCCCCACCAACTGAGCCAGCAGGGGCCCCTTAGAGCAGTGTGATTTTTTTTTTTTTTAATTTACTTGGCAAACAGAGATCCCAAACAGGCAGAGAGGTGGGGGAAGCAGGCTCCCCGCTGAGCAGAGAGCCTGATGTGGGGCGCGATCCCAGGACCCTGGGATCATGTCCTGAGCTTAAGGCAGAGGCTTTAATCCACTGAACCACCCAGGTGCCCCAGTAGTGTGGTTTTTTAACAAGAATATATCACCCATGAGCTGCATTAGTGAAATAGTTGTCTAATTGTCTAATGTATTTTATCTGTTTACTGTTCCACTGTTTCTTTTTTTGTTCCATTTCTATATTTCATAGTATTTAATCTACAAAAAATGATGTGTTTTAGAAGTAGACAGCTCTGCCATTGTCTACTTGTAGTTTAGCAAACAAATATTTAATTTTTCCCTCTTTTTTTCACTTTTTTAATTAACATATACTGTATTATTAGTCCCGGGGTACAGGTCTGTAAATTGTTAGGCTTACACAATTCACAGCACTCACCACAGCTCATGCCCTCCCCAGTGTCCCATCACCCAGCCACCTTCTCCCTACCTCCCTCCCCTGGCAACCCTCAGTTTCCTTTTGTATTTTAAGAGAGAGAAAGACCTCGCATAGGCATGAATGGGGATGGGGAGGGGAGGTGTGTGGAGGGTGTAGCAGATACCACGCTGAGTGTGGAGCCAGACAGAGGGCTCCATCCCACCATGACCCAGAGATCAGGACTCCAGCTGGACTCAAGAGTCGGACACCCAACTGCCTGAGCCACCCAGGTGTCCCCAATGAAACATTTGTGAGGTGATTTTGAAAAAAGTCACATTTTCGTGGTGGAGTTAGACTTCCCAGGAGTAAAGCTTTTCTCAGCAGGATCTGCAGTATAATCGCCACGACGTGACCCGTTCTCCGTTTCACAATGATGAGGAAATCAGTAGATGAAGCTGATTTAGAGAACTGTCACTTTTAGAGCTGCTCTAGTGGTATTAACGGTACGCAGACCTTCCTGCGATGGAGGACTTACTAGAATCACTTTTTTAAATGGTTCAGTAGGATCTGTCGTGAAGGAAGACCTGAGGATTGGTTTCTTCAGCCTTTTGATAGGGTTCTAGGAGAGATGGGGCTTCGCCCTCCTAGATAACTGTTTTCTCAAATAATCGTGAATGTTCTCTTGGATTTCATAGATGCAGATGCTCTGCTCAGGCCAGGATTTCAGAGAGAGCTGGATCACATTTGGGTTAGCGGGTGCTGACTCAGTCGGGCTCTTGGTCTGTCCTCGTCCAAACCGTCAAGAACGTGTCCCGTCCCAGCCTCTTCAGATCGTGCTTCCCGCGCTCCCCACAGGTGGGCGTCTCCTCCGAGCTGGTGTCTGACTTTCTTGATGCCATTCTCCGGGCAGAAGGTCCCCCTGCTCTGAAGCCCCGTCCGGCTCAGAGCTGCAGGGTGGACAGGGTTATGTGACGGCAGGCGCACCTGCTGATGTTTTGTGTCTGCCCAGACACTCCCGTGACGCCGCGAGGACTCTCCATCCGTTGAAACTGGTCAAGTACAGATGGTGACGAGCCCGCGGAAAGGTGCGCTGCATCTCTGTCCTCTGGGAAACGCGGATTAAAACCACGACGAAGTGGCAGCACCCAACGGTGAGAAATGGGGACGTCCAAGACGCCGACAACACCAAACCCAGGGGAGGAGAAGGAGCAGCTGGGACTGTCGCACGCACGGAGGCTGGGAGAGCGAGAGGGTGTGGCCGCGCTGGAAGACGGTGCGTGGGCTTCTCAGGGAACTAAGCAGCGTCTGCCCACATCATCCAGCATTGTGCTCCTTGGTGTTTACCCAGAGGAGCTGAGAACTTGCGTCTGCACGGAAACCGGCACACAGACGTGCGTAGTAGCTTCGTTCATAGCCGCCAAAGCCCGGAGGCCGCCAAGACACCCTTCAGGAGGTGCTGAGTAAACGAACCATGGCCCATCCAGACACTGGATCTTACTCAGCACCAAGAAGGAGTGAGCTCTCGGGCCATGGGAAGACAGAGGGAACTTGCGGTCCGTGATTACTAAGGGAGGAAAGTGGACGTCAAGACGCTCCCTACTGTAGGGTTCCAGTTCTGTGCCCTGCTGGGAAAGGCAGAACCCCAGAGACAGTAAACAGATCTGTGGCTGCCTGGCGCTGGGGGTCACGGAGGTACATAGGCCGTACCACGTCGGATGTTCAGGGCATATGATACTGTATGATACCACATGATACTGTAGTGGTGGGTACATGTCAGTTGATGTCCAAAACCCACAGACCTGCAGCACCAATGGTGAATGATAAGAAAACTGTGGACTTTGGACGAGTATGATGTGTCACTGTAGGCTCATCAGTTTGTAACATACTTACGTTGCTGGTGGGAGAGGTGGTGCCTTTGTGGGGGAACAGCTGTCCGGGACGTCCCTGGACCTTCCTCCCAGTTCCAGTGTGAGCCTGAGGCTAAAACTGCTCTAAGAAATAAAGACTTAACAAAAACAACAACTCGTCGAGCACCTGTGGGGCTCCGTCATTTGTGCCTCCGACTCTTGATTTCAGCTCAGGTCGTGGTCTCAGCGTCGTGAGATGGAGCCCCCACGTCGTTGGCTCTGTGCTGAGTCGGGATCTACTTCTTTCCCTTTCCCTCTCCTGCCCCTGCACCTGCTTGTGCACTCTGTCTCTGAAATACACCTTTTTAAAAAAATTAAAAACGAGTGATCCAGTTTTGGTGTGATCCGATCAATTAAGAGATTGGAGCCTCAGTTTATTCCGTTTGAATGCAGTTTAGCCTGCTGGGTGGTGTAGAATTTAAAATACCCTGTGTTCTCTGTCTGGGTTCAGTACCTGGTGTCTTTGCAGAATGTCTGCTTAGGCCCTTACTTGGGTTATTTTATGCATGTGTCTATGTATACTAAACCCTGCAGTGTGCTTCCTGCACGCTGGTGGCATCCGTTGCCTTTTCCTTGTGTTGCTTTAAAGAGTATGAGCCACTGTTTGTGCGTGCTGACATGGGTCCGTTACCTGCTCAGGTGGCGGGCCCTGCGGGGCATCTGTCACATGAACTTGCACTCCGGAAAGCATTGCAAACCACATTGCCTTCTTTTCGTCTGAACGTTCGGCATTTTCATAATTTTAGGAACAGTTTACCAAGTGCCCCTGTGAGCCAGGCCTACCAGTAAAGTGTCGACGTCGTCATTTATCTTCCCAATCCCACGGACAAGACCTGGGCAGGTCTTTTATCCCTGTTTTGAAATTCATGAGCTGCTGTTTGCCAAAGCGCACAAACTTTTCCGAGGTTCTGCAGGTACAGCGCTGGAAGCACCAGAAGCAAGGAGTGGCAGCATCCCACAGCCCGTGCTGTCCTTCACGTCGGCGTGCTCCGTCCCGGTGGAGTGCTCTGCTGGCCGTTGGCTCTGACTCCCTACCGTCAGCGCTGGCCCCCGCCCCCGTCTGCTTCCGTCCCAGTGCTTCCTGCTGCTGCTCTGCGGGCCGCCTGCTTCTCTGCACTCCCTGTTTGCACGTGGGGTTTCCTGGGTTTCCTGCCCATCTGCCCCTCCTTGGTCTCCTCTCCCACCCTGCAGCACCCGCTTGCTGTATAACCTTCCTGTAATGTCCCGGACAAGCTCTGTTAGGTCGCCCCAGCCTTGGAGTCGAGGTTGCTTTCTGCGGGAAGTCTCTCTGTTTCACTGTCAGCTCCTTCAGCACACGGCAGGGTTCTCTGGACGCCGGTCTCTGTATGTCTCTATCTCCCACATCTGCAGTGCTGACACTTGACCGTGAGGCCTCAGTATTTGCTCAAGTTACCCCAGTTCCCGTTTCCTGCACGTGCCCAGCTCCCAGCCCTGTTTAGCTGTAACTCTGACGTCGCCAGGCCGTCGTGCGGAGGAGCGGCCCTCTCTTGCCTCTTTTCTGCTCCCTCAGCTCTACCAGCGGAACAGCACATTCCATCTGCAGGGGCCTGTGCGCAATGTGCCCCCCGAGCTCTCCCTGCTGCGGTCATCTTTGTCTAGGAAGCTTGTCCTCCGTCAGAGTCTGCGCGGGTCCCACTTTTCCGTCCGTGTCTGCACTGGTGTTTGTCTCTGCGGTGTGCGTCCTGGAGGAGGTTTCTTGGGGGAGCTATGCTCTGCGAATGACTTCACGGCCAGGGCCATGAGACCTTACTGTGTTCGGTATATGCATGTCTCCGTGCATGTACACACGCACACACACGTATATACTGTACACACACATGTACTCACGCGATACATGTACACACACTGAGGTCAGAACCCTGGGATCAGAAGCATGTCTCACCTCTCAGTGACGTCTTTACTGCTGAGGGCAGTATGGCCTCTGTTGCTCTGCCCCTGAGCTCCAGCCATCCCCGATGCAGCTTCTGGAGCCTGACTAGATCTGCCAGTATCTCCCTCCCCCTCCTCGCATGCTCCTTCCCTCTACCTTTTCCTTCCCCCTCCCCTTTCTCTCCCACTCCCCTTCTCAGTCTCCTCCCCCTCTGCATTTCCTCCTGCTCTATTCCCTTCCCCCCTTTCCCCTTCTCCCTCCCCCTCCCTTTCCCCCTTCTCCTCTCCTCCTCCCTCCTCCCCCTTCTCCCTCCTCTATCTTCCCTCCACCCCCCTCCGCCCCTCCATTCTCTTTCTCTCTCCTCCTACCTCTTAAATTCCTCTTTCTCCATCTCTCCTCTTCCTCTCTCTCTCTCTTTCAGTGCTGACCCAGGGCCCTTGGCTGGCTTAGACCAAATAGCGTTGCTGTTCTCGATGTCAGCGTCAGGAGTTCAGGCCCCACATGGGATGTAGGCGTGACTTGAATACATAAACATTTTAAAAAATTTTTAAAAACTGAAAATAAATGTTGACTTCTGATCTTCAAATGAACAGGTAAAAATAAATAAAAATTTAAAATTCAGTAAAAGAAACGAAAGATAATAATGATAATGAGAATGGGGTAGCTGTTGGTGGGCCCTTACAGGAACACCCATGACCATGGTTTTCCTCCCGGCACCCGTCCCAGTGCCAAGGGTCCGTGAACTTATATTCTCCCTTTTCAAGAATAGCTTGTGTTCTTGTGTTTCTCTGCCTTTGCACAAGCTGCTCCATTCCCAGCGTGCCCTCCTCCCTCCATTGTCGCGTTTGTCTGGAATCTGCAGACTGCTGCTGTGGGCCTACCAAAGTCTCCATTCTTCGGGTTGGCACCTTCACGTGTGCCCTCCACGGTTAAGGAAGAAATGATGCTTTCTTCTTACTGTCTTTTTTTTTTTTAAAGTAGGCTCCGTGCCCAGCGTGGGGCTTGAACTCCTGACTCTGAGGCTGAGAGGCGTGTGCTCTATAACTGAGCCAGCCAGGTGCCCCTCCTTCTTGCCTTCTTGATCTTCCATGACAGCCTCAGTCCACTAGGTCATCCCTGTTTATGTGCAGGAACGTATTTATATCACTGTTTATTTACGTACAGATTTTGGACTTCTCTCCGGTTCCTCCTTGTACCCTAATACCGTGCACTGCGTCTCGTACCTCCCTACCAGGAAATGCTTTCCGAACGGGCCTTCCCGCTGCAGACTGACTTCTAAGACGCTCACTCATTCAGCCTTGAGCTACCTTCTGATGGAGAAGACGTGACTTTCTTTCATGAACCATAAGCACTTGCATCCATGTCAATAATTTTCATCTCAAGAGTTGAATTACTTATTAAAAAAAAAAACATTTTTACGAGCTTGCAAAAATTGTGAAAGTGAGTTTGTGACTTTCACTGAAAGTATAACGAGAGAGCTGGTGATTTCCTTTAAGTGTGTGTCCGTGGAGTTTCGTTCCAGCGGGGTTATGTGGTTTTTGGAAAAAGCAGGTATTTCGGAATGCTCGACGGGGTCTGGTCTCCGGAGTTCCTGAGAGCCTCGGCTGCGGACGCTCGCTCTCCTGGGCCTGACCGTGAGGTCTCCGTTCTGCCTTCCACCGTGTGGTGACCAGCGAATATCCCTTATTTGTAAAGTATGGTATTTTATGTCATGATATTACAAGGGAGAATCTGAACATGTTTTATAAACGGGAGGTAGTATAAAAGCCCAAGAATTTTCCAACATACAAACTTAAGCTGTTCATTACTGCTCTCTTGTGTTCTATGTATTTCCTCTTCTTCCCCTCCATCTCCTCGTCCTCCTCCTCTCCCTGTACCTTCTCCTCCCTTTCTTTTCCCAGTGCTGCCTTCTGGCGAGCTGTGCTCACCTGCAAATGAGGTTCCGGCCCTATGGCTCATGAAGATGTTCTTTACAGTAGAGAACACGAGGGATGTTTGTTTGAATCCTTTTTTCTCTAGAAAGGAGAAACCAAAGAGAACCCTTGTGGGATGCTCGGCCGCTCAGCAGGCGTCCCTGCTGCCTTCGCAGAGCGGTTCACCTGACCCTGTTGACAGCCCTTGGGCAGACGTGATGCACTTCACCCTCAGGGAGGCCCGTAGTCAGGGGGCCGCCCTGCGCCTGTTGCAGCAAAGCCTGTGCGAGACTCATGTGTGCCCTGGATACACCAATAAGGCGGGATTCGGGAAGCAGATTTGGGCTGCTGGTCAAAATGGGAACCCCAAAACGGTTTTCTTGGATGGACATCTGCCCTCCGGATCTGTACATGGCGTTTGTACCTGTATGTGATCCAGCGGCACCCCAGGCGCTGATCTGGATTGCTGGGTCCGCGTCACATGTCCTGCTGCCTCGTCCTGTTGCACTTGGCAAACTTAGTACTTAATGCGGATCATTAAACATTCTTCACAGGGACAGTGTCATGTGCCGACAGCGGCGCATGAATTCGTGCCGTCACCATGAATTCGCGCCGTCGCCTTTCTAATATGTTTATCACTGACGTGTTCCTATGAAACATTCTTCCATCTCAGTAAAGTACGTCCACTTAATTTCCTTGAGGATCATGACTTCTGTACAACAAGAACCTGTTTTCTGGGGAGCCTTGTTTCTTTTCCACCTCACTGCGGCTTCGTCACTTATGCTCTATTCTGTGAAGACGTTGCTCGGCCCCATGGCCCACTTTCTTTTCCCTGCAGTTTGCTTTCCCCTCTTTGTGTAATTTCTCAGCGGCAGGTATGCTGAGTGCATTTCCACGTGCGTCCCGTTCTCCCTCAGGGACACGTCAGAGCCACGATGCACTTACCCTGAGCACAGTCATTAGGGGCCCGTGTCCCACACTGCAAACAGTACTTGACCCCTCAGCACTGCTTTCCAGGATCTTCCCCAACTGTTTCCATAGACCTCGGAAAAACAATCATGCACAGCATCTATTTTTATTTTTGTTTTTAAGAAGATTTTCTTGTCTATTTCATAGCGCACATGTCCTCAAGAGTTAGTTTCTTGACTTTAGGTCTTTCTTAACATTTGTTTCAAAAATAAAATTGGTGACCTTTTGTAGATGTTTGGTTGGAGAATAAAGCCCCTCGTTTAGCAGAGATAGTGCGAAACAGGAGCGTTGGACATATTGATAGATGCCTGCAAAGGGTCCGGGTTCTAAACTTTATTGGTTCACCGATGACATTTTCTTGCCCTCTAGTTTCCAGTGGCTATTTAATCCTTTTCTTACAGTGCTAGGTAAGGTACATCCCTTTGAAAAATTATTTGCTCCTTAACAAGGAGGTGGGACATACCCACATGGGTTTATGTGTGTACATATATACACACCCACACACATATACGCCACACACACTTATATGTGTAGGTATATACACACACATAATACATATACGCTGTACCTGTGTGTAGGATAGTATATCAGTCATGTATAAAGTAGATATTTGTTGGTAGTATATGCATCATGTATAAACTACATATAAGTAGTGTGCATTCTGTTTACACATGCATGCGTATAGACACACATATAACATATTTGTTATACCTGTGTGTGTATAGTGTGTGTGTGTATATGCCATATAGATAGTATATATTTATTATTAGCATGTATATTCTATGTGTATGTTCTATAGATACATATGCCTGCTTCTATACACATGTAATACATGTCTGTTATACCTGTGTGTGTGTATATGTGATCGTGTGTGTATATGTCATATATAGTCTATATTAATAGTAGTATGTATGTCTCATATATATACTACATGTATGTTCTATGTATACATATACCTACCTCTACACACATGTAGTACATGTCTGTTATACCTGTGTGTATATGTGACAGTGTGTGTGTATATATGTATATATAGTCTTATTAGTAGTATATGCATCTCATATATATATAAATATTTATATATACTGCATATATGTTCTATATATACATATACATACTTTCATACGCAGGCAATACGTATCTGTTACACCTGCGTATGTGTATATGATACTGTACGTATATATATGTCATATATAGTCTATATTTATTAGTAGCATGTGAACCATAAATGTATACTATGCTTATGCTCTATATACATATACATACCTCTGTACACATGTAATACATGTCTGTTATACCTGTGTGTGTATGTGATTGTGTGTATTTATATATATGTCATATATAATATATATTATTAGCATGTGTATCTCATATGTATACTACGTATATGTTCTATATATACATACACATGCCTCTATTACACATGTATTACATGTCTGTTTTACCTGTGCGTGTGTGTGACAGTATATATACATATGCAAATGCTACTAATAAGTGTAGACTCTATATATGACATATACACACACTATCATATACACACAGGTATAACAGACATGTACTACACATGCATATAGGTAAGTATATGCATACTACATGTATGAACTATGTACACATACCTGTGTAGACATAGAACATGGATCTGTTCTACCTATGTGTGAGTATATCTGCGATAGTGTATGTGCATGTATGTCACATATAGACTGTATCAGTATGGTGTGTATCATATTAATGCTACATGCATGAACTCTCTCTCTATATACACGTATATATACACATGCGTGCATATGAAATTTGAGTGTAATAGTAATGCATCATTACCCTGCAGCTTAACTAATGAAGTTGACAGTAAGTGTGCTAGAGCTCATGAGGAACTGAAGGGCGGAAGGCCAGAGAAGTCCTGTCCTCACACAGGTTTCCAGTTAGTTGTAGTGCAGGGCAGAGGAAATACTGGGAGGTGGGGCCATGGGTAATAAGGGCTTCTTGACAGCATCGGTGATAGAAGATGGCCGTGGAGGATTAGGGAAATCCATAAAGGTTCAGGCAAGAGAAAGTAGAAATTGAGTCCATCTGAGAGATGTAGAGAAGTGCTCCTAGTAAGAGTCTCCAGGGGTCATTGTCGAAAGCAGCCAACCTGGCCTTTGGGCTCGTGCCCTGCGTGCGATAAGGAACTGAGCGGGAAAGCACAAGTGAGAGCAGACATCAATGGGAAAGCTCAATGGTAAACGCGCCAGTAGCTCAGCAATGTCCAAACTTCCTTGTCGTCCAAAAAATGTGTATTCACTGAAAAAAAAAACCCATTTCAAAATGCACATTATAAGGAAGAAAAGTAACATACACATAATTAGCAAGATTCACACTGAAGTTTTGTTTTGCTATTGATTGAGGTGACCTTGCGTTTCTGTTGGACATCGCTGGACGGGCGCTCTGTTACAGACTCAGGGTTGCTCCTGGGTCTGCAGGATGTGAGATGAAACCAGACCCGTGGTTCTAACAGAACACCAGGTGAAAGTGTTTGGACTGTGCATGTGGGCCGTGGGACTCCAGGGAACAGGTGTGAGGAAGGCGGGGACAAGGAGAGCTGGACTGCAAAAATGTCACTTATTATAAAGGTACACGTAGCTCAGCTGCTGGCGGGTGGTTTCAGGCTGGGTGTTGCTTGGAGCCCCCGCAGTAGAAAGACTTGAGTGCTCTCCAGGTACAGAGTGCACATAACGTGGCATTTGGGGACAGCTGGTGGGTGAAGAGGGACAGGTTCTGGGAGAGGTGATTTGGTGTCTCAGTGACCACAACGCCTAGAACCTGACATTATTTTCGTGGATTTGGCTAAGAGGCGGTTATGGATCTCGGGGTTGGGTATCCAGGTGAAAGGGGGAGACATGGGAACCTACCGGGCCAGGCTGAGGAACTAAGCTCATTTGGAAATGGTTTCAAGGAGAGCAGCCTGGAGCCGAACTTTCTTCTGCTCATGTGGGGGCCACTGCTCATTTCTGCTCCTTCTCTGTGGTGGAAGAAGGGCAGGGCACCTGTCAAAGTAATGATCTGATGAATATGTGAAATCTCTGTTTTTGTGAATCTTTGGTCATCTTTCTTGGGTTTGAGGTTCTTAGTACAGGGTCCAGAAGTCTGTCAGGGGGATTTCAGTTCCCCAGTGGAAGCTGCTGTTAGGCTCCAGTCCAGGAAAGTAGGGCTCCCTGAAAGCTTGCAGTGATTGATTGATTGATTTTATTTGAGAGAGAGCTAGAGAGACCACAAGCAGGGGGAGGAGCGGTGGAAGAGGGAGAAGCCGACTCCCCTCTGAGCAGGCAGCGCAACCCCAGACTCTGAGCGAAGCTGAAGGCTGTGAGCAGCGGCGCCACCCAGGGGCCCCCGCTGAAAGCTCTATGGGAGTGAGCCAGGAGATGAGCAGAGGAGCAGACCCGTGTGTTTAGATTAAAGCAGGTGCGTTCCTCCTGACGCTCCAGAAGACATGTTGGCAAGTAACAGGCCGCTGGCAGGAGGGGTAGTACAAGGGAAGTCCCTGAGTCGTGCTCAGCACAGGTGTGCAGGGGCATCTGACCACGGGCTGCAAGTTCCCTTCCATTAGGACACGTCAGAGTCTCCCAACACCAAGCACGGCGCTAGAATGAAACTGAAAAGAAGCGCCTCCAATTGAATCCTTGGTGTGTAGACCCGGGCCGTAGCATTGACACTGGGCTCCAAGGTAACCTCTTCATGCGGCACACGACGGTCTCCTGATAGCCCCCCTCTAGTGTCTCCCCCTTGCACCATGTGTCTTTTTATTTAGGCAAACATGAAACCAGCCCAGGTTTCTGAAGACCCAGTAGATCACAAGGATGGGAAGACGGGAGACCGATGGCAGAAATAATCAACTACAAAATCAGTGCATCAAAACTTTGTACTTTCCGCGTTAGAATATAGGTGACCCAGCCATCCTGTGTCATAGTGAATTCAACTAAACATTTTATGAGCCTGAAAATTTCAAGACCGTTTTTACAACGACAGAGATAATTGGGTCTCATGTATTTTCCACAAGAGAAATTCTGTCATTGAAAGTACTGTATGGGGCTCCGGGGGTGGGAGTGCTCCGTCGTCAAGCATTCTGCCTTCCGCTCACGTCATGATCCTGGGGTCCCAGGATCGAGTCCCGCATCGGGCTCCCGCTCGGCAAGTTGTCCGCTTCTGCTTCTCCCCCTGGGTTATGCTTCCTCCCTCTCTCTGTCAAATAAATAAATAAAATAAAAAATTTTTTAAGCAACTGCTATATGAAGGGGCCTAAGATTGTGGTCAGAAGACTTTGGGTACTGGGTTGACCAGTTAACTCTTCGTTGTCTGCACTGTCTCCCCACCAGGACCTTCCGCTCAGTCGACTGTCTGTGAAGAATTCGTGCTAAGAGCAGCTTCTCCGTTGGTGTCTCCAAGAGCCTCGCAGACAGCTAATGTGTGGGGAAGAATGTCGTGAGCCTCCGAGTTCAGTGCAAATTTAGAGATGTCATTAAAGTATATAGTCCTTGCTTTAAGTAGCAATATATATACGTTTTTTCTTTTAGAACTTTATTCATAAGGATTAAGTACTCCTGGAACAGTAATTCTAACTCCTCGAGTAGTTAAACGAAGGGCAATTTCTTTTTCCTGCTATATATGCCAATTGATAGCAAGACAGTAACGTTTAAGGCTTTCATAGGTTTAATGGATGACGGAGATTAGAGCTTTTTTTTTTTTTTTGAAATGATCGAATTTGTCCTTGAATAAAAAGGCATTGTAGTCAAATTAGAATTCAGTTGGCTTGTTTTATCCCAACTTTGTGAGCTATTTCCTCAAAAATCATTGCGTATTTGCCACCTCTTTTAAAATTCAGAAAATGATGTTTAGGGAAGTGTTCCATTTTAGAAAGATGAAAGCTAGGCAGCATTGCAGGGATACTTCCGCTGTGCAGATATGAAGAAAATGTGTAATAGGGGTTTTGGTGGGGCTCATAATGACAACCTAGTTTCTGGTAATGCTTGGCAAAATAGACCTTTTCCCCTCTTCACCCACCTAGATTTCACTCCTATGGGCTGATTGATTTGCACACCTACCTAGGGATAGCAGGGACAGGACAGGGAGTCTCAGACTGCGTTGACAGTTGCAACAAGGAGGTGCATTTCTGGTGGACTGCCCCGCAGGAGGACGGGGTGGGTGGGGTTGGCTGGGAGGGAAGGACTGAGGCCTTTAAGACCGATTCCTGTAAGGGATGATGTAGCCCCCGATGTCATTCTCCTAATGGAGGGAGGAAGCGTTCAGCACCTTGGCGGGAATGTTGGAAATGCAGACGTGTTGCAGGTGAGCCCACCACCCTGGTGGACACGTGATGGCTTTTGGAGTTAAGAATCAGTAGAAGATGAAACAGCTGTTTGTGGGACGAGCCAGAGAGCCCCTCTTCTGAGAATGAGCAAGTCAGTCTGCAGGTGGCGGGCGGAAGAGCAGTAGCTTTTCTTCTGCCCCACAGGACAGGGGATGTCTCTGAGCTTGCATTTCCTGCGATGCCAGGTAATAATTTCCCTCCGTAGAAAAGCCCTTTGCAGTTAAGGCTTTTGACTTCTCCATGAAATTGTCCTGAATGCTGTGTCTTTTTTTTTTTTTCTTTTCGTGGAAACAGAGTGGGTTTTTGGAAGACCCAAGAGAGTATGAATGTGTGTTGCTCCTCGTCTGTCCACCACCGTGTGTATTTTACGAGAGGCTGGGGAGAGGAGGAGAGGGGAGTCGTGCCATGATTGCTTGTCTCCTTGGCAGACGCGCTCCTCCATTCTGCATTACGTCTCCGTTCTTACATACATAAAAAGTGTCAATTACTGGATGATGGTTTGTCCGGTCTCAAACCTTAATGACAAATACATGCACAGAGACAGTCCGTTACCTGCTGTGCGAAGCGCCAGGTTGCTGGGCAACCATAAACCGATGTGTCATCTTTGACCAAAAATCTCAAAGGAAGAATGAATTAGCAGTACCATGTGGATGAGAATGTTGTTCCTAAACCAGTCAGGATTCTCAAAGGGTTTTCAGGAAAGGATGGATAAGAAGAGCGTGTAGCGTGGCCGTGGGATGCTCAGGGTCGTGGTGGGAGAATCTGAAGCCCCGAGGGAGGGCTGGGTCTACTGTAGCCTCGCGCTCATCCTGCCCCCCGCAGCTGACCCACCTCACGCTGCAGACACAGACGTTGTCTCCGGCGCTGTGGAAGCCTCGCAGGACATCCCGGGCCACCTCTGAACTGGCTCTTCCTGGAAGAGACTCCTTCGAGTTTCTGTCCGACTTCGCGATTCCCCGCTTGAGTTGGCTTTTGGCACAACTTTCCTGAAGCCTCTCGTGCCGGGATTAAACTCACGGCCGTCACGTTTGACCTCCAGGAGATCTGTCGCCTGGCTGGTGGCCAGGCGTGTCGATCAGCCAGAAAGTGTGTCTCCTGCAAATCGCAGCTGTAGTCCATTTGCTGGAACAAGGCCGAGCTGCCAGTTTCAGAAGAGAAAGTGGGTGTCACTCAGGAATCTCATCTAATTATGCAGAATTTATGTGTTTTGTGTTTTTGTTTTTCCTGAGGGTTGAACTGTAAAGGGCAGCTAATGAGAGAGAACCCGTGTCAGATGCCTTACAGGGTCAGGCTGACGGCAGACATGTCATACGGGGTCCTTCCCCCTACTCTCGGGCGTCTCTCCCTGTCATTCGCCAGGAGGGGGGTCACGTGGTAGAGGTGGATCACCTGTCCAAGCTTCGGCCAAGGTGACAAGTGCAAAACGGTGCATGTGTGTACGCGTGCGCGTGTGCGCGTGTGTGTGTGTGGAGGTACAAGAGGGCAGTAAGCTTAGAACACGCAGTGGCCTGCTTCCTAGCAGCTGGGCTGAAGCCGCAGAGGACGGTGTCCACTCTAAGAACCACATGTGCTTCTTTAGGTAAAGGGTGACTCGCTGCATGGAGATCTGGTGGCCAACGTGTGCCCCAGACAGTTTCAGAAATACCGTCATGGGGGTGCCTGGCTGGCTTCATGGGTAGAACGTGCAGCTCTCGATCCCCAGGTCAAGAATTTGAGCTCCATGTTGGTGTAGAGCTTACTTTAAAAAGAAACAGAAAATAAATAATTTTAAAAATTGCAAGAAAGCAAACAAGAACCGCCTTAGGAGCAGCTCTGGTGCGCGACGGCTGCTTTGGGAGGAAGTAACAGTGATGCCCAGCGCGTGCCGTGAGGGCACGGGGATGGGAGGGATGTGCTTACGGGATCTCAACTCCACGAGTATTGACTTGAGCTGTTTCCGCTTGGTAGTTAGCGAATGACGCGAAGAGGTCTTTAAGAAGGACACACCGGGTTTTAGAAGCCGTGTCTGCTGTGTTTCCTATGCCCTGTGCTATTTCTGGACCCATAATCCTTTGCTTTTGGAATTCACAGCAGATTAGAACTGTCGTTCCTGGGTGCACGATAAAAAGCTAAAAGGAGTGGAGGCAGAGTTCAACGGGCCGCTCTTCATTTCCGAAAAGGGCAGAACGGATCAATGGAACGGTGCCATCATCATTAACCCGCTGGCCGGAGCACATGGCTAGATCGGTATACAAGGCTTGCTCGGAGCAAAGTGGGTTATCTGCCCGTGACCGGAATTCCCTGTCAGGCTGGTCCCAGCAACATGTGATTTGTAGATTTCGCCTGGTGATCCCCGAGAAAGATGCCAGGCCCGATTGAATAGAGTGAAATCGTCTGCAAATTAGTAAGACCAGGTCAGGTCTGCCCCGGGAAGCCTCCCACCGAGTCCCGATTCCAGAGCTTTGTGACACAGGTGGTGTGACGGACACCTGTAGGCGGGGCGCATGCTGCCCATCGGTTTCGATTGGCACCACTGGGAGCGGCTCTCCTACCCGCCTCGTGGTTGCTTAAGCGGAGATGGTTCATGGGCAGAAAAATAGGAGACATGAATTTCTCAGTGATGCTTTCTGCACGGCTTTGTGTGACTGTCTTCCTTAAAACACAGGTTTCTGGGGATGTTATGAATCAGCCAATACGGAATCACGGAGAGGAAAGCTGAAGGAAGCCTTTAGAGGGCACAGTTCACTTACATGACATCAGGAGCCCGGGACATTGTTTAGAGACGTGTCAGCATTTTGTCATCGCACGGATTGTTGCCCAGTGACGAAGGACACAAGCTCTGAAACTGCCCTTTCAGTTCCTCCTAACGTTACCTCCTGGCAGCCAGCCGACCTCGCAAGCCTGCTTCACACACGGTCACCACTCAAGAAGTTGGACTAAGTGTTTAAGAATCAGAGGCAGGGACGCCTGGCTGGCCCAGTCAGTGAAGCGTCTAACTCTTGATCTCAGCTCAGGTCTTGATCTCAGTGTGGTGAGTTCAAGCTTCATACTGGGAGCTCCATACATTAAAAAAAAAAAAAAAAGATTCAGATGGAATCAGGTCACCGACCCTGAAAGGAGAAGATTTGAGGTGTCATCCTCTTCACACTCCTTACTCAACAACGTACCACGGAGGGGAGAAAGCGTCTCTTTTTCCTCTGCCCTTTTAAGTTGTGGACTAGGACTGGGTAACAAAAGACACATTAGCTGGGGAAAGTATGCGAGTTGAGTAGAAGTTGGCGTGGCGTGGAGGCCTTGGTAAGGAGATGAGGACCGGAAGAAAGATTGCGCGTGAGAGCGTTTGTGCTAGCGTTGATGCAGAGTGCGAGGCTGTGGAACATTAAGATCTCCCGGGGGATCTTCTACAAGACCCAGGGTGTTCAGATCCCCTTGTGTCTCCTTCTGTTCAGAGGTGGGGACACTCCTTTCCTGTGAGTATGGGGACGGCACCTCTCCGGGGAGAGTTTTCTGACGTGTTGCAGGGGAAGCTCAGAGAGGCCTTTCTGTACTTCTGGAATTCCTGCTGCTGGAAATACTCAGTTAATGGAGGTGCACGTCCTGACCCCCATCCGGCGAAACCTTTAGAGAGTCCCTGTGTCCCTCCCCCCCCCAGTTCCATGTCCTGCTGTCTCCTAATATTGGGCTCAGAGAGTACCTGCCTGGGCACCCCTGTTTTGAGGCTTTTGCTCCCCGTATTTCCTGCCCCCTTCCCTCCCATCTCTACTCACCAACATCCCGCTCATCCCTGAAAGTCTCGTTCCCGCCCCTCAGTTACCCGATCTCTGTTCTCATTCCTCACATCCCTTCCTGTGTGCTGCGCGTCACTCCCTACCCTCCTCGGAGTCGTTGGTATTTCTACTGAAGGTGATATTTTCTGAAAAATAGTCCTGTGCTCTTGCTTGCCCTTGGGCATAGCTTTTTCCCCCAGTGAGCCGGAATCATCCATTATCTGAAATGCCGATAAGGATTTCTAAAGCAGGAAAGGGAAGCAGAAATAATGAGGTCATTGTTCACCTCCCCCGAAAGCCTTTTGGAGAACTGAAAGTGAGGGGCCAGTCTTGAAAGTCAGGCTTTATCAGGGAGAAAGAGGATTTACAGCCAGCTTTACATATGAAAAGGGACACGGTGGCCTGAATGTCAAGTGTCGCTTCAGTCCTAGAATAGAGAGAGCCAGGCTAAGTGTCGCTGGGAGCCGCAGACCGGTGCTGTAGCGCTCGCAGAGTCAACATTGTCCGCTCCGCGCCTCCGCGGGCCCGGCCTCGCAGCCCAAAGGCCCGTCCACTGTGCTTAACCCGAGGAGCGTGGCCGAGTTCCAGACAGTGTCATTTCAGTCCCTCCATCTGAATGGAAATCACTTTCACGGGTCACTAAATCTTCTTTTGAGTTTTTTCACCCATTAAAGTCAATGTCCACAATTCCATATTCTTACCTATTGGGCCGTACACACCCAGGACAGAGGCTCGATTTCATCTCACTGGGGCTGTGGCATGCAGACCTCGGACTTAAAGGAAAAGTACCCCCCCCCCAACACTCTAGGTGGGTCTGGGAGGCAAGAAGGGAGTAAGACGTTTACACGGCAAACGGCAGATCTCGATGGTCCTTTGGAGTTACCTGCAGCGGGAGAGGCCAACAGGAGATTGAGGGGAAGGAATGCCAGGCACACAGGGACATTTTCCCTGTTTGCAGCTTGAAAATCTGGGGCACAACGGCTTCAGAAAGGGTGCGGTGCTAGCACGGGGTCAGGGATGCTCAGTGGGGATGCAGATTGTCGGTGACGGGGACGGCTGGGCCTCCCTCAAGGATGCTTGCCCCTGTGTGCAGAGGGGAACCTAGTGCATTGTCAGGACCCCCTACAGGGGCTGGGGGGCGTCCCAGAAAGTGAGTCGGTAGTTGTGGCAAGGGGCCCAATGACCTCCAAGCAGAGGCACTGGGGTGGACAGTAGGGGACATCTGTGGCATGAAGAAGAGGAAACGGTCCCCACAGGAGTTGACCTCCGGCAGCAGGAATATAGTTCATGCATTTTCCCCCTAAACTGTCTTACTGTCAACATTCGTATTTATTTCCTCTCAAAACGGGGAGTCCTTTGAGAAGACCGTCCACTTCTTAACCCCCTTTGTCACTCGGATTCTGGCCTCACTGCTGTAAGAAGCACAGGTGCCTGATGTTGTTGAGTCAGATGCTATGGTGTGTTCTGGGGCTCCTGACAGGCTCAGTTCGTCGATCCCATGACTCTTGATTTCCACTCAGGTCATGGTCTGGGAGTCTTGAGATGGAGCTCAGGGTGGGCTGTGTGCTCATAATGGAGTCGGCTTGTCCCTCCTCCCTCTGCTCCTCTCCCCCGCTCTACCTCAAGTAAATAAATAAAGAAAATCTAAAAAAGAAAGACTTTATGGTGTTTCATATGCATCTTTCATATAGTGAAAAGGAACTGAAGACCCAAACTCACATGTTTTCCTTTGAGCCTCTGGTTCAAATTATTTTATAATTATTTGTCTAATCTTCATGGTAATTAATGGTCATAGATTCCTTAGCAAGAATTTTTGGTGGTACATGGTAATGAAATTTGCGTTCTCTCATAACGAACCTTCACAAAATTAATATTTATCTTCCTCTTTGTTTTTCTAACTCTTCTACGGATCTTCACATTTTGTTGTTCTTTGTCACTGTATAAACCGACACTTTCCCCTTTCTTACGCTTTCTCTCTCGTTCTTGAAGTGAGGGGACACTCACCACATGGGGGTGAGTTGGTTTGTCAAGAACACTGTTTGTCCCGAGAGCTTTTTTTTTTTTTTTAAATTTTATTTATTTATTTGACAGACAGAGATCACAAGTAGGCAGAGAGGCAGGCAGAGAGAGAGGGAAGCAGGCTCACTGCTGAGCACAGAGCCCGACGTGGGGCTTGATCCTAGGACCCTGAGATCACGACCCGAGCCGAAGGCAGAGGCTTTAACCCACTGAGCCACCCAGGCACCCCTGTCCTGAGAGCTTTATGGAACCTCCACGGTTAAGTGTGTTGAAACGCAGCACTTACCTAAATTTCATTGTCCCAAAACATCGCCTTTCAGACAGGATTTCGTATAGATGTTTGGGCACTTTGGAAAACGTGTATAGGAAATTTGGTGGTTTTTCTTAAACGCAGTGCAAATCTGCAGTGAATTGAAGGATGGGAAGAATCCAATGTGGGCTTCAGGGTTGCATTCCGTGAAGGATGTGAATGTCGTTTAGGAATATTCCTGTTTGATATGCTCATGGGGATGAGCTTTGTTCATTCCCTTCGTTTTAGCAAATGGAAAATAAAACAACTGTATGTTACAGCTAATGATTATGGTTTATTGAAAAAAATTTTTTTCTGGGACCCTGTTAGGGGCTGAATTGTGTGTCCTCCACCTCTCCCAAATTCGTAGTTGGAGTTCGGACCCTGGGACCTTAGGAACTGTCTGTCCTGGGGGACACAGCCTTGAAAGATGTGATTACAGTAACATGAAGTTGCCAGCGTGGGCTCTCGTCAGACCGGTGCCCTTAGAATAAGAGAGGGTGAGGACACAGACACACAGAGAAGGGCCACCACGTGAGGTCATAGGGAGAAGCTGGCTTGTGTGTGCTAAGGAGACAGCTCAGTTCTGTTTACACTGTGATCTCAGACTTCCAGAATAGTGCGGAAATGAGCATCTGCAGTTGAAGCCCCAGTCAGCAGGGTTCTGTTGTAGAAGCCCTAGAAACGAGGACAGAGGCCCTGGTGGGGGAGGCGTGGGATTGGCAGATCCCAGGAGATGTGGATGATGAACATAGATGTTCTAATACCCCATTTTGGCTGGGAATCCTTCAGCTCATGACCTGCTGGTATTGAGAAGGACAAACCACTGGTGACAGTTGAAGCTTCCGGAACAGTAGGCCTCAGTGCGGGTCATTTGGGGAGTATGTTGATGTCTGAGTGTCACTAGGGGATGGCCAGCTGGCTGGTCCTCGTAGGCCTCAGAGGGCACAACCGACTCCAGTGAGTTCTACAAGTCCAAGGTTTCGTCCCTCGCTTTCAAGGGCCAGAACCCAGCAAGGGTGGGTCTACTCTGGGTTTGATGACAGTCAGAATGACTGATGAGGTGCTCCGTCCGGTCCGACTGTGGTCCTCTCGTCTGCGTCCTCTTGAAAGGGCCTTTGAACGTCATTATTGTCAACGAGGTGTGCTGGCTTTGTTCAACATTCAGAGGACCATGGGTATTCTGGTGCTTTCCCAGCCCCGGCGAGGTGCTCTTTCTGCAGGAACACGGCTACTCACGCACGTCAGTCCCTTTCCGTTAGCGTTAGCTGGGTGCTTGCTGTGCTGGCTGGTGGCAGGGAGACAAACTACCCGGATGACTTGAACATCTGAAGGCCATCGGGCGCAGCGCCGGAGAGTTATGCTGCTGTTGCTGCTGACTCCCCCCCTTTTTTTTCCTTTAATGCAGAAGGAATACTGCAAATACTTGGAAAGTAGCTATTGTTAAAAAGAAAGCTATATGCCCAGAATGGCTTCCCTCAGGCCACGTCTCCAAACTGGGACTTCATGCCTAACCTAATTGCAGTTTGAACCTCCGGCAGAAATGGAAGTCTTCACGGTCAGCGACCGATTTTCTGATAAGCACCAGCGAGGCCGCGGTCACATCTCCTCTTCATCCCCTAAGGAAGATGCGGTCACCCACCTGCTGAGACCCCTTGCCCTTCCCCTGTGGGGAGATGACCTTGCCCGGAGCAGTCCTTCTTCTGTTCTTTTGATGGTCGCTTTCTTGCCCCATGTTCCTTCCTGTAAAATGTTCCGTCTTGAACAAATCCAGGGCGCGCTCCTCTCCTGGCTGGAAAGGGTGCTGCCCCCCGTCGTGCCTCCCCTCGTGACGCCCTCTGGTTCCTTGCGTGCGCTCCGCTGCATTGTTCTTGCACGGTGTCAGACGCAGCTCGTGAGACGTAGCTGACGAGGAGGCTGTACCCCAGGTCTCCTTAGAAATTCACTTGGGGGGGGCACCTGGGTGGCTCAGTAGCTTAAGCCTCTGCCTTCGGCCAGAGTTATGATCTCAGGGTCCTAGGATCGAGCCCCACATCGGGCTCTCTGCTCGGCGGGAGGCCTGCTTCCCCCTCTCTCTCTGCATGCCTCTCTGCCTGCTTGTGATCTCTCTGTCAAATAAATAAATAAAATATTAAAAAAAAAAAAAAAGAAATTCACTTGCAGGGACGGTGCATGCCTGGAGCGTACGTTCAGCTCAGTTTGCAGAAACGGAAGCTGCGACACAGATGTGACTAGGAACAGGTCACCGGAATTTGTTTGACTGAAGTGCGTCCGCGTGCACTAACAGAACGGACATTTCCAGCGCCGCGTGTGTCTTACACGATGGAATGAAAACATTTTGCAGACCGAGCAAGGGACATGGCAGCGTGGAAACCACCTTCTCCCTCGCCCAGGCTTCTGTGGTGGCCCAGCAGAGTTCGCGGACAGCTCACTGCCCAGTTGTGGCAGGACGGCCTGCTGGGCGCCACACCACAGGCCGAAAACACCGAGCTCTTCTGGGGACGCTGTGAGAGTTGCGGTGAGCAAGTGCCTTGTTCGAAAGAGAATCTCACACGTGCAGCTTGACACAGACTAAAGCCAGCGGATGGGACGGGTCTGTCCTTTCCATTTCCTGAGTCACTTTCCAGCCCGTGCAGGATCCAGCAGGACTTTTGCCTCGAAGGCCTTTCCCTCCTGAGCGTCCAGCCCGCCCCCGCGCGATCCTTTCACTGCTGGGAAGCAGAAAGGCGTCTGTGAGGTGGGCAGCGGCCGGAGGACGGACTCCGCTCTGCCCTGTGCCCTCGTTCCTCAGGGCCTTAGCGCTCCCTCCTCGAGGCACTGGCTCCGGGGCCCAGGGGTCTGTGTGGCCACTCTTAGAATTTATAATGCAGACCGTTGAGGGGGAAGAAGTCGGGGAAGCGGAATCGCGGAAGGAGCGCCGATCCCACAGAGGGAGAAGAGCGGCGAGGCTGTTGGCGAGAAAAGAAGGGGTGAAGCACGCCCACCCTCCAGTGCGCCGGGACCAAAGAGTCCACGCACTTCAAGTCCCCTGTCACGGCGGAAACACCGTTTCCTGCAACTGCAAAGGTGGCCCGTGAGAGTGTCCATGCCGACCCTTTCACAGGGACGCCATGGGGCACTGTGACTAGTCCCACGCCGCACGCGTGGCAGGTCCCGGAGGCTTACGATCTGCTGTGCGGTGGCTTCCCCAGGGCAACGGTGGGAGCAGAGAGTGCGAACGGATTTACTTGCATCTCGCTTAGGACTGTGTTGCCCATCAGCTGTAGGAGAGACTTGTGCAGGCTGCTGTCCTGACGGGCTCTCGAGCACGGGGCCGGCCGTACGAAGGAAAGGCAGAGGAGCAGGGCTGCCACCAACCGTCCTGTCTCTCCAAGCACGTTTCTGGGAGACGCCGCGGCAGAGGAGGCCGGTGAACCCACGCAAGAAAGGATCGCAGCCGACCTGCTCCTGTTCGCCCAGAGCTTCCCCCCTTTCTGCATGAAGAAGCCGTCTCCCGAGAGGGAGGAAGTGTCTCATCGGCCTTTCGGAGCGAGACTCCCCTACAGACCCTGTAGTGAAAGCCTGCTTTGTCATGGCTGAGCTCTCCCGTGTGACCGAGTCCTCTGCGGGGAACTTTAGGACAAGCTGTAAGTCCAGAATCGAGGGAGAAAGGCAAAAAGAAATGAAAAAGGAGAAATGTCAAGAAAGAACCTACGAAGAGATTTGGGGGAGCCCTTACTCCTAATTCCCTCAGTCTCTCCAACTTGTAGCCACTCTCCTGCCGCCGCTGTTTGCCATCGACACCTCGGGGGTGTCCCACCTTCTTCTTTGGGAAGAGGATAGTTAGTCCGCACCTGGCCGTGTTCCCTCTCTCAAGGTCGTTCCTTGGGGGCCAACACGCCGAAGTCTTTACGTGACAGGTGACCGAGAAAAAACATAGAGACAGCATCTCACCGCCACCTGGCCTAGCCCGCTGAAGACCGAGAGCAAGGTCTGCGTAGCCCTAAACATCTGGCATCGCCGGGGGGCTCCTCGGGAGCCAGAAGACTGCAACGGCACGTGCATCAGAACCGGCCCAGTCCTTCCCTTGGCTTCGCTCCGGCTCAGCTCAAGCTGGACGTCCATCAGCACAGGGCACGCTGGGTTGGTTGGACTTAAGTAGGGGAGCTCCTGCCCTGATCACAGTCTTGTGGCAAGAGTCATGAAAAATGTGTTGAGGATACCCTACAGTCATGGCTTCTGCAGGCTCACGGTGCGCGTGCGATCTTGCGTCTGAGGTGGGGGGGATGCCAAGTGTTTCCTGTGTTTGCGCATCGCCGTGACACATCTGACCCTTGTGCCCGAACCAGGACGGCCGCCAGGTCATCTCAGATAAGAAGGGCTGCTTGGATTTTAACCTTATTTGGCTAATTGGAGTTGCTCTTATTGTCACCGTGATCCATTTTTCTTTTAGTAGATGATTTTAATGGTTTTAGTAGATGATTTTAATGATTTTAATGGTTTTAATGGTTTCATAGTTTATTCCACTCTTTTTGCCAAGTAGTTCATCTTTAAGAGATGACACATCGAAGCCATTGGGTACTCTATATGATCTTGAGGGAATAAATCACAACACAGCACTAATAATTCTAATTCAGGAATATTTTCTTTACATGAAAGAGGATTTTAATCTGCACACTGAAAAGACACTCTATAGATGGGAGAAGTAACCTAGGTAAAACCGAGATACATGGTTTAACAAAATTATCAGACTTCTTCCCTCCCTCCCACCCACCCTTCCCCCTTCCCTCCCTCCCTTCTTTCCGTCCGTCCGTCCATCCATCCTTCCTTCCTTCCTTCGTTAAGATTTTTAAGTAATCTCTACACCCAGCATGAGCCTCAAGCTCATGGCCTTGAGATCGGGAGTTGCATGCTCTATCCACTGAGCCAGCCAGATACCCACAGTTTACCAGGCTTTAAAGAAACTGAAACAGAATCATCCCCAAGACTGACTCCAGAAAGGACTACAACTGTCTTTCATTTTAGGGCCCTAAGATCTTTTTGGACTTCTGATGCCCAGAACTATGAGATAAACCTTTTTTTTTTTTTTTTTAAGATTTTAATTATTTATTTGACAGAGGCACAGTGAGAGAGGGAATACAGGCAGGGGGAGTGGCAGGAGAGGGAGAAGCAGGCTTCCTGCTGAGCACAGCCCGATGCGAGACTTGATCCCAGGACCCTGGGATCATGACCTGAGCCGAAGGCAGATACTCAATGACAGAGCCACCTAGCACCCAAATGGGTGTCATTTTAAGCCACTAACTTTGTCGGTCAGCATAGCAGCAATAGGAAACCAATAGAGGGTCCGTTTTATTTTCAGTTGCTCTATTTTTGCAGAAGGATTTATGGAGACTTAAGAATGGTGCCGCTGTCGGAGTGCCTGGCTGGCTCAGTGAGTCGGGTGTGCGACTCTTAATCTCGGGGTCATGAGTTCAGGCCCCACAATGGGCATCGACCTAAAAAGTAAAAAACCCTATAGCTGTTATCTTGTCTTTGAGATACCATTTTCTAAGTGATGATTTATTTTAATTTTAGGGCATAGGACTCAATTGAATGCAGATTATTAAATAATATATTCCTCCCCAAAACTGGGATTGGAAGCACTATTTTATAGGTAAGAAGACAGGATCCATGATCCTGCCTTTTAAGTAGAAATACATGTTTTTAAAGAAAACATGCCGGGCTCTCTTGTCGCATATAGAAAGGGAAAACGAAATGCGTGTTGTTTTTCACTCCCTCTTAGCAACTCACGTGCTGTGGCGACTGAAATCATTCCTGGGCGCCTTCCCCGTAGGTAGCACGTTTGTGCTTCTCTGAAGCTGTTCTAGAGACAGTGAAGCCGTGAGCCCAGAAAACATCTGTGTGTCACCCAGAAGGAGTGCACCACGCTGCCCTCAGGCTCTGGGGACTGCCGTGTACGTAGCACTCACTGCTTAGAAACCATATCGAGATGACTAATCACGAGGACCTTTGGGAAACGTTCTTCCAAACAAAGGGAACGTGGATGGTCAGTGGGTGATGTGACAAATGGTCCCATTATAGCGACTTGAGATAATTAAGGATCTAAAATTGTGGCATACACTTCATAGATGCCCTGTTCCCTTCTAAGGTCTTCTTAACCTCTTAAGTTCAAGCCCTTTTGCTTAAGACCTTAGCAAAAATCCCCAGCCCTGTAGCCCACCTCCCGATTTGCCCGCACAGGACACTGTGCACCATTCCCTCTCAAAGTTCTGGGACCCGAGAGAATTGAAATAAAAGCGTGCTCTGCTGTCGCTGACCTGCATTTGTGACTCTGGCTGCTGGCCGTGGTTGACAGTGACCCATCACGGACCGTCAGAGTCCCCTGGAACTTGGAGCTGTCTTGTACGACATGGGTCACCTCTCTTATTACGACCAATACCTCTGGGCAGCAAAGAAGAACTCAAGGCATGATACTTTAGGAACACAGAGTGTAGGTTCCAGCATCCTGGCTGCAGTCAAGTGAAATGCAGCTTTGGGACTTGTGTACGGATTAACCCGCTCTGTGAGCAAGCGTCGGACACCGGCCAGCGGCAAGCCATGGGCAACTACTGAAGCGGTTTTGTTGAGAGCCGCGTTCCCAATACCCTGGGACATTAGTGGGAAGCGTTCTCTCTCTCTCTCCCTCTCTCTCTCTTTGTCTCTCTCTCTCCCCTCTGTCCCCTGTTTTTAAAATACTCTACTTTTGCAGAGATCTCTAAACCCTTCCATATGCTATTTCATGAATCTGCGTTCCATTCGTCAAAGAAGCAGACGTGTAAAAGCAAGTTATTTCAGTAGAAGTTGGAGAATAAAGGTCGAGAAAGGGCTCAGAGTTACAGCGCAGTCAGTGATGCTGTGCGGAAGACGCATGGCTGTGATCTACCTCACTTCTCTGCAGAACGATGCAGCTGCTCGTTTGTTTTCTTTCTGCTGTAACTTCAGGGCCATATTATTTATTAGAAAATAGGAAAACAGTTGCCTGCGAGTCTCTCCCTTCACTGCAGCTTTCTTTTCTTCTCTATCCACCCCTCGTCTGGTTCTGTGTGCCAGAAGTGGTCCAGCTCCATCCAGCTCCTCTGTTTCCTCAGCTCGAACTTCTGGTTGCAGCTTTCTCCAGGTGGCTGTGTGTGTGTGTGTGTGTGTGTGTGTGTGTGTGCATGCGCTCTGACCCTCCAGCACACCCCTAGCACAGCTCCTTGATCCCCGTGCCGCGCGTCGTCCCTGAGCGTTACTGTGCACGGGGCGTCTCTGGAACGAGCGTCTCCCACACTGTTTGCCGGCCGGGTGTGTGTCTCACACTTCAGGGCACCCTCATAGCTTAGTCACTGGCATACCATGAGTGTAGTACAAGTGGAAGGAATATCAACCGATCCGTTTGTTCATTGAAATGACGTAGCTGAGCTGCTACCAGAGGAGAACTTCATCATGTTCTCAAATATCACTCAGCATCTCGATCCTAACAAAGACTCACTAACGGTGGAGATCTGGGATTTTTGCCTGCAGCTCTGGCCTTTTGACCGCGCGCACTGCATACCCACTGAAATAACCCGTCAAAAGCATGCTCCGTCAGACTCGCTGTTATTTTTAGGAACACAGGTGCCTGAATACAATGTGGATATTAGTAGATTTTATAACCACATACAGGGGGGAAAACACTAAAGGCAAACACTTTATTTTATGACAAAGGTGTAGCTTTTGAGAATCAGTTTGGTCAGTAAACATAGAAAAGTTTAGGACAAAGAAGCTATTTGCAGAAAATCACAGCAATAAGTATAAGGTGAGTAACATTAATCTCATTTTTTGAAAAGTAAGTACGTAGCTTTGTGCAGAAGTTTCCCCCTCCCAGCCGATGGTTGCGTCAGACGTGACTGTAGAATACTGCATGCACGCGACGGCTGACACTGTGGAGCCCCCGGAGCTCCAGGCCAGCACTGAATGGTAGAACCAGCGTCATCACCACCAACTCCTTTGAACCCCAACCCACTGCATATTCTCTCTTACTCTTACAAATTCTCAAACTTGCAGAATCTCTAGGGAGGTCATGACCACCTGAAAACTGTATGTGCATCTCCATAATTACATTTTTTTTTCCCCAGGGGAAGCATCTTAGTATTTCAAGTTTCTCAAAAGGTCTTTTTTCTTTTTAAGATTTTATTTATTTGTCAGAGAGAGCGAGAGTACAAGCAGGGAAAGCGAGAGAGACCACACAAGCAGGGGCAGCGGTAGGCAGACGTAGAGGGAGACGCAGGCTCTCCACTGAGCAGGGAGCCCAATAAGTATACGCAGCTCGATCCCAGGATCCCAACATCATGACCTGAGCTGAAGGCAGACGCTGAACCCACGGAGCCACCCGGGCGTCCCTTCGAAACGTTTTCTGACCCTTACCAAGCACAGATAGAAAAGGCAATAGCAAAGGAAAACTGTACCATGGGAACACAGGCAGTTTCCCATTGCTTCTATTTAAAAAATATGCTTGTCACTCCCACAGAACAGACCTTTAAAAAACACTTTAGGGGCGCCTGGGTGGCTCAGTGGGTTAAGCCGCTGCCTTCGGCTCAGGTCATGATCTCAGGGTCCTGGGATCGAGCCCCGCATCGGGCTCTCTGCTCAGCAGGGAGCCTGCTTTCTCCCCTCTCTCTGCCTGCCTCTCTGCCTGCTTGTGATCTCTCTCTGTCAAATAAATGAATAAAAAAATCTAAAAAAAAAACCCACACTTTAAAAAAAAAAAGAATAAATAAAAATTCAGAATGCACACACACACACACACACACACAATGGCATACTGATTTGTTAGGACGGCCCTAGAGACAGTGATCATGGAAGGTTATAGTGGTTCTTCAGTTACATACAAATAATACATAAATTGTATAGCATTTCCAGGAGCCAAATAATAGATGACAGTGTTCCGATAAAACTCACTGATAGCATTCGTGTGTAACAGCAGTCTCTCAGTATAAAAAGGGGTCTCTGAGCCTGTGGACTTGGAGATGTCCTTTCCATTCCGTAGGGGTGTCTGGGTCCGGTAGGAGCCGCAGTGCCGGGAACCACGGCTCCGAGCCATCCTGTACACAGCGTGCCCCCTGGTGTTGGGCGGCGTGCAAGTGCAGGCTTCTTGCCGTGGTCCTGATTCTGTGAGCCAAAAGGGAAAAACCGCGTCAGGGCAGGAGTGTAGGTAGGGGTGGATGAGCTCAGGGAGAAGTTGCTAAACACTGGCGACTTTTCAGGCGGCAACTGGACGAGACACAGGGTGGAAGGAGGAGCTGATGACCCGAAAATGAGCAGTCAGGCTGCCTGCGAGGCTGGGGTGCTGTTTTCTGGTGCGTAGAATGCACATTCCCTCACAGGCTGAATGTACAACCAGTCTCCTGGGTTCTGAATGCAACGGGGGAGATGAGGCAGGTCCCCGCTCCGCATCGCCCCCACTGATCCATGGGGGGACTGTGCGCTTTCTGTGTGTGCAGCTCTTAACTTTGCAAGGTCAGAGCGGCCCGTCCCCAGGGTAGGACACCTCTGCCAGGGGACCAGAAAGAATCCCATGAAGCTGTCTGCTACTTCTGCTGTCGGGGCCCATTCCACTC